>NW_026974974.1:0-334313 GCF_030014295.1 Loxodonta africana
CAAGAAATAACAGGGACATTTTTTAAATACGTGGAAATATAGTCGCTATTTGCAAAGGAAAATTTTACATGCTAAAAATGCAATGCTAGAAATGAAAAATTCATTTGATAGTTTCAAAAGCAGAATGGTGATGACAGAGAAAAAAACTAAGTGAGTTGGAAGTAGATCAATAGAAAATATCTATTCTGAAAACAGAGAGAAAAAAATACAGAAAAAAATGAGCAGAGCCTCAAAAACTAGAACAAAAGCCTATTTCTTTATTGGAACTCCAGAAGACATGGAGAAAATGTGTGGTACAGAAAAAAGTATTAGAAGAAATACTGGCTAACACTTTCCAAATCTGGTGAAAGACATGAACTTACAGATTCAAGAAACTCAGCAAACCCCAACGAGTTAAATTTAAGGAATTATACACCCCAATACCATATTATTATGAAAATATTGTGCATTATGTGTTTGTTGCCAACCAGGCCCTCCCCCCCACCTCAGGTGTATTTGTAAGCACACTACATGAATTCTTTTACAGTGACATGTAAAAAGGAAAACGGCGTACTGTGCTTATGACAATACCTGGGAGGGGGGAAATGCAGTTGACAAAAAGAGAAAAAAATATATAAAACATGTGCATTATTTGCATAAAAATATGATATATCATAATCAACTACAGAATAACAAAGACCAAGAAAATAGGAAGAAGCTAGACAGAAAACAACACATTTCACTTGGGAAAAATAATTCAAATAACTCTATAGTCATTACCAGAAGCCATGGAAGCCAAAAGATTGTGAAACAACATTTTTTCAACACAAAGAGGGAAATATTAATCTATATAGATATATAATTCTATATCCAGTCATACCTTCGGGAGTAAAGCAAAAGTAATGCCATTCTTAGGGGATGGAAAACTGAGAGAATTCATCACCACCAGACTTCTCCTAAATGAAACACTGAGAAAAGTGGTTCAGGTGGTAGACTTGGAATTTCAGTCGTATTTAAGGAAAGCAGAAAACGTGGGAACTATGTGGGTAAATACACTATGTCAACACTGTAGTCACTGGACAACATGGCGCTGGACGTGCCTCTTTGGAAAGGTATTCCAGTCTCTTGGAAAGGCTTGGGAATATGCTCTTGGCCGCAAATCATTATTAGAGAAAGGAATTAATTCTGACAATATCTGAGAGCTGGCTGTATTCAAGTCTGGTGAATAAACTGGAAAATAAATTTTTGGACCCAAAATAAGTCGTGGAAACAAAAAAATGAGTCTCAATTCCCATGTGGCCATGAGCCGGCTCTGAAGGCCTTCCCCAGAGAGGCATTTCAGGCACATCGGGAGCAATGCCTTCCTGTTGTTATTGCTAGGTGTCATCGAGTGGATTTCTGAGTCATTGTGGCCCGGTGTGAAAGGAGAACTGTCCCCATAGGGTTTACTGGTGTGTAATCTTAACGGGAGGAGGTTGCCAGATCTTTACTCCTTAGAGCCTCTGGGTAGGTTCAAACAATTAACATTTCGGTTAGCAGCCGAGCACTTAACTTTTGTACCACCAGGGCTCCTCGGTGCAATATTAGTACCACAGAAGTTGGTATGAACCTTCCCATGGACCTTCTCTGAGAGATAATCCCTTGCTTAAGAACCAACTTTAGTTTTCATATATACTCATTCTGCATCAAGATTAGATAAGAATTAGAGTGCATCCTTGAGAGGACAATATTTTATATGTGGTCATCAACAAAATATGCCTCAAGGGCAAAGTTTAAGAATAAACCAAGGCATTTCCCATCAGTCCTTACCTGAGACGGTCTTCAGGAGGATTTTCTGAGACTCATGGAAAAGGAAGTAGTAGATGCTGCCTTCTTTTTACCACTTGCCTCCCAAACAAACAGGAACCACTGCTAAGATGTCAGGTGTCAAGCCCAAACTCCTCTTCGCATCCTCTATGAAACTTGTATAGTAAGACCAGGAACCAGGCATTCAGCTGTGTGAAGAGAACCCAGGAGTATTTCCCATCTTCCAAAGTTTCGAGTTCCAGTGAAATCCTGTTATAAGTCACTAGATCAGCCCAGGACTGGGAAGACTGAAATTCCTGGCCCTCTGACAAGTGGGAGGGGTGGGGGGGGGCACTGGGCAGAACCTCCTTGACAATCACTTGCCCCAAGAGGCTCTGGAGGCTGCTTCATGTTAAAAGTCAAAGGCCCTTCCAGTCCAGCTAAGTAAGAGCAGGGAAAGACTTTCTCCATTGAAAGAAGAGATGGGCTCAGGAGCTGCAGCTGTGAGACCATTCAGCTTTTTGGCTTCAGAGCATCCTGGCCCCAGTTCACCTTCACAACTGGGCCTTTATAGCCTCTCTACCTCTCTCTGCCTCCCAGCTTTCTCCCAGCACCATGGGCTGTGGCTTCTGCTAGTTTCAATGATTTCAATGTTTCAGTAGCACCTCACCCCACTCAGAGGAGGCAGGTTTGCAGGGTGGGGGGCACAAACCCATAGTGCCACTTAGGTGTCCTTCAACAGAACATAGAGAGATAGTATTAAGTTGGCCTGACTGATCCTGAGACCCAGACAGAGGGAGACCCACGGGGAGGGTCATTGGTTGAGGAAGTGTCAGCACCCTCAGGGTCATGTCCCTGGGGTCATGCCCAATTGCAGGGAAAAGGAATTGGCTCTGCAGCTTGGTGTGTTGACCATCCAGTACGAAGGCCCCGGAAGCCTCTGGAGAATTCTCAGAATTTAGTCTAGTCCAGCACTGGGGAAATCCTTACTGAATGAGAGCAGCCATATTCCTGGGGATCTTTATTCTAAAACTCTCAAAGCAGTTGATACAGTCTTGGGAGGTGGGAGATGAGAAAGCTTGGGGCCACAGACGGACTGAGGCAAAAGAGGGAGGTTCCTATCACTCCCTCTGGGGTCTTGTTCAGGATTTCCTTTTTTTTTTAATGCAACTTGGGCTCCAAACAGGCATTTATTGCTAAAGTTGTATTTCCCCGTGTTAATTTATGATCCTTAACTCAAGTCTGGAGTTTTGCCCTTATTTGATAATTTCTTCTTTAGTCTATGGAGAAAGGAGTCTACTATCAGCCAGTGGTGAAAGTGCAGGAAATAAAGTCCCTAGTTCTGACCGGGGCAGGTTCTGCTGCACCTCAAACTAGGGGTGACCTTCCTGGGGAGCCCTTCTGAGGGAGAAAGGGGGTGCAGTGTGTGTATGTACAGTGTGGCCTCTGGGGCTTTGCCTTCTCCTCCCAGAAGTGCAACCTCCGGCCTCCACGTGCGGACCCAGAGTTCGAGGGTGACCTCAATTCTCCCACCCTTCCTGGGTCATCGTCTGGACCCAAGTCCCCATATGCCTCCTCTGCCCTCCTATCCCAGCATAAACGCTGTGATCAGGCTCAGGTATGTACACTGGGTCTCGCTCTCTGTGGCCTCAGGCTTCCCCTATTCTGGTGAGATCCGTGAGCCTGGGGGGTCTGAGTTCAGGGCAGGGCTAGGTGGGCTGGGACTGTGGCAAAAGGCTCCTGAAGCCAACTCCATCCTGCTGCCCGTGAGCTTGCAGTGGGGCAGCCCTGGACATCGCGCATCCCTCAGGGCGCCCCTCTCTGTGTAGCCCTGCCCCGCCCCCCACCCCCCCAACCACCCAAGCTCCACCTCAGGCCTCCTAGTTCTAGAGGCGCCTTCTCTTGATGCCCAGATGCAACTGGGCACCGCCCCGCCCCGCAGAGTCAATCCAGCTACTGACCTCAACCTGAAATGCACAACTTTAAAACTGCTAGATAGGTGGGAAATGAAAAAAAAAAGTAAATGTGAAAACACTTAAAAAAAAGAATAATTACAAAGAAGTTACATTACGTGGGACTCACTGTATTCTCACATCATAGACTCAAAGGAGGCTTGGTTGTATGTTTCTTTGCAAATAAGTCTTAGGTAAGGGAACTGGTACCAGGAGTAGATAGCAGTCTGACTTTGGGAAAATGGAAAATCTGGGATTGATTAATTGGCCTGGACGAGGGCCGAAACAGTGATAACCGCATAATATTTAATGATGAAATCCTAGCAGCCTACAACATGCAGTGGAAATTTTTCTAAGTAAACTAGCACCAGAAATGGCCTTTAATCACTATACAAAATGGGTCAGTAGTTCAAGATCTCCCTACGAAGAAGGAATCAACTCGATGGCCAAATGGTTTCGGATTTGGGAGACCACTTTCACGCCAGTTCCAGCAAACATGCAAAAAACTGATCATCTTAAACTTGTACATAGTCACCAAAGAAGAGAAAAATATGAGATGCTCTCCAACTTGATCCTTGTGTGGGGCTACTTTAATATTGATACCGAATTAGAAAAGGAAGGTATAAGTAATTGAGATGCAAAACCCTACATAAAATGCTGGCAAAGAACTCCAGACAAGTATAAACCCATGTAATATGCCATGATCAAGGCGGTTTATTGTCAGCATGCAATCTTGAGGGAACATTAAACATTTAATAACTTAATTCACCACATGTGTAGGTTAAGGAAGAAAAGATGAGGCTCATAAAGGGATGGTGAAAAACAGTGATAAAATCCAATCACACTGAGACATAAGAACTCTGAGCAAACTAGGAACAAAAAGGAGTTCCCCAAACTTGGAAAAATACAACTAGCATGATAGTTCATGGTGAAATGTGGGACATTCTCTTTAAAATTAATTAGCGATAAAACAAGGATGCTTTCTCTTATTATTTCTATTAAATATTTAACAGTGGAGGTCGAAGCTAGAACAAAATGACAAGAAAAAGAAAAATATAACTTATTATTCACAGATTATATGAACATTCACAGAAAAATTTAAAAGCCATAGAAAACATTAGAATTAATACTAGTTAATCATAAATACAAAGTAAAAAATAAAGTGAATTTCTATGCCTCAGCATCAAGCCGGCTCTTTTGTAGCTTAGTGAAAGCAGAGGACACTGATAGGGAAACAGCAGGATCCAGGTGGGCTAGACAAGGAGGGGGAGAGCACTATTTTACACTGGGCTGGATTTATAAGCACAGGTATGTGTGTTAGTTACCTAGTGCCGCCATAAGAAAAAAAAATAACACAACTGAGTGGCTTTAAAGAACAGAAATTTATTTTCTCACAGTACAGGAGAGGCTAGAAGTCTGAATTCAGGGCATGGCTCATGTCTACTTCAGCTTCTAGCAGCTCCAGCCACCCTTTGTGTTCCTGGCCTTGTAGATGCATCTGCTCCTGTCTGTGTCTATTCTGCTCTTTTTATAACTCAGGAGGGACTAGGTTTAGGACCCACCCTACACTGGTATGGCCTTATTAACATAATTTAAAAAATTCCCTATTTCTAAATTAGGTCACATTTACAGGTACGGTAGTTAGGATTTCAACGTACCTTTTGGGGTTATACAATTCAGTCCATAATAGTGTCCTCACCAGATATTCTGAACTCAGAGTACAAGCATGAGCAGCTGAGAGTGGTTCTGCTTTTTTTCTATATTAGTTGACTGTAACTTGTTTCAGTGGTCACCCATATGAACTTTGGAGCAACTTATTATGAAGGACCTGGTCAACCTTTTTAACCATGTCCATTAAGTGGAAAAACACACACACTCCTATCACTGTAAAAAAAAAAAAAAATAGCCTTGAGAAATTGATACAGGTGGAATGGGTTTGGGACCAAGACTTGCTTCATGGCCTTGATAACATGGCATAGCTGTCAGAGATCCATGTGGAGATGTCAGGTAACAATACTAACAGCTAACACTTACTGAGCACATGCACTGGTGCCAGGCGCTCTTGTAAGTGCTTCTCCTGAAGATTTTTGCTCTGCATGATAGTCGTATGAGGAATGTGCCATTATAATGCCCATTTCACGAAAGAAGAGGTCAATACAGAGAGTTAGGCTGACATTTGAATATATGAGTCTGCACCCAGGAGGAATTTGACTGGAGCTATAAAGCTGGCATCTGTAGCTACAGATAGACAGTAGTGGACTCACTGAGCCATCCTAGACAGAGGGTGTCAATAGAGAGAACTAAGCACCGAGCCCTGGCGCACTCTGACATCTAGAAGCCGGCCAGGTGAACTGCAGCCAACAAAGCTCTCTGAAGGCCACTGCGGTTCCTGGAAGGTGGTCTGTCCTTTCTCTAGGCCGAATTTCCCCACTGCCCCTCCCACCCGCACTGGCTTGTCCCCTTCATAATGGCAGGACAGTAAGTAACTTTCACCACTGCCCAAGATCCAAGGTTACAATAACATTGGTATGGAAAGCAGAATGATGGAGTCAGGAAGCCTGGTGGTCACATGCAGCCAGCTGGAAAGAGAAAAGAGCAAATAAACAAGGGGAGAAGACCTGTGAGCCAGAGGAGTGGAGAAATGAAATATTTCCCGAGTGCCAAGTAAGGCTGGGCGTCTGCTAGTGGCATGTAGTTCCTCATTTAAGCTTCAGATGGACACAGTGGGTGGATAGACATTGTTACCACTTTCATCATGCAAACGCTTTATTATCTTTGATTTTAACAGTCACATGTTAACAAACAGAAAACTGAGAAAAGTATAATAAAAGAATAAAAAAAAAAAAATCTCATCAATTGCAGACTATAGTGTTGCCTCAGAAGCTGCTCATTTTTGTTGCTGCTGTAAATATTCCACACAACCTTTGCCAAGTGAACAAGTTGTACAGGTGTACAAGCTATTGACAGCAATTACATTAATCAGCTGTGCAAACTTACCCTTAATCAATGGGATTTTTCCATCACCATAAACTGAAACTCCGTGCTCTGTATGCAATAACACTGCTTTATTTCCTCCCTCCTGCCCCTGTTAACCCCTAATAACACTTTCGTCACTAACCATTTGCCTGTTCTTATAAAGGGCAGGTTTCTGAATCTGAAAGCTCTTGACAAGCCACAAGGGTGAATTCGTATGGTAGCAGAAGTTATTTGCAATACCTATGTCCTACTATGGACTTGGTTCTAGAATATATAAAGAACCGTTTATAAAGCAAAAGCAAAAAAAAAGTCCAATAGATGAGGAAATACTTGAAAAGATTTCTGTATGGCCAACATACATTCATTAGTTATCAGAGAAACTCTTAACAACATGTCACAATGTGATACTATCCCCCACACACCAGAATGGCTAAAATGAAAAAGATGGAAAATACCAACTACTAGGTAGAGCACGGAGCAAAGGGATCTCTAATTTACTGCTAGTGAAAGTGTAATTTGGTACAACCACTTTAAAAATGCTTAGGCCATATCTACTAAAGCTGTGAACATACATGTATCCTATGACCCAGCAATTCTACTTCTAGATACATACCCAATAGAAATGGGTAGATATGTTCAACAAAGCACATACTTCTAAGGAATGAACACCCTGGTTCTGAAAGCCTAACTTTTTAAATTGTTCTTTAGATGAAGGTTTACAGAACTAGCTTCTCACTAAACAGCTAGTACATATATTCTTTTATGACAATGGTTACCAACCCCATGACATGTCAACACTCTCTCTTCTTCAACTTAGGTTCCCTATTACCAGCTTTCCTGTCCTCTCCTACCTTCTAGTCCTTGTTCCTGGGCTAGTATGCTGCTGGAGTCTCATTTCGTTTTATCGGCCTGTCTAATCTTTGACTGAAGGGTGAACCTCATGAGCGACTTCATTATTGACCTCAAAGGATATCTGGGGTCCATACACTCCGGGTTTCTCTAATCCCTGTCAAGTCAGTAAGTCTGGTGTTTTTTTGTGAGTTAGAAGATTGTTCTACATTTTTCTCCAGTTCTGTCCTGAATGCGTCACTTTCAAAGCATCGTTCTCTGTCTGTTCTGAGGTGATGGCCATATATAATATGTTTATATAGAAAAGTCTAGAGCTTTCTGTGAAATTCAGCAGCAAATCTCGAGAGGCTCATGTGCTTATAGCTTCTGTTGCCTCCGGAGCTACTGCTTCTGTCTGTCCTGCTGGACTGCACCACATGGAACCAGATATGAAATTCAACCTCATCTTATAAATTCACAGGAGTCCTACTCACACAAAATTTTTATTGGCTATGAGAACAGGTGTGTAGATAAGGTATAGAAGGGATTTCTATTGCAGCAAAGCAAAACCTTAAAATGAAATGGCTGGGAATGGCAGGCCTCCTTCTGTAAAAACGCTTTTCTATATGGAATATGGGAAAATGCAGTTAAGATATGGCTTAGGCAAAAAGGCAAAAAGGAGTGTTTTCAGCAATTTGGTAATAATTTAGATCACCTGTAAAAATATTTTCATCCTTTTTCTCATAGCTTGCAGGAAACGAAATTCCAAAAGGATCGCATATTTAAAAGTAAAATATGCCACCATACAAATTTCAGAAGAAACTATGAGAGATTTTGTTTTGCTTTATATTGGTAAAAGAGAAAGATTTTCTAAAAATCCCAAAGCTGTGAAGGCTAAAACTGGTAAGATATAGATACAGATCTTTGGCATAGCAAAAACTATATGAAGAAAGCAAAAATACAGGCAAAAAGCTGAAAAAAAAATTGCAGGCTAAGGATTTGAATAGACATTTCTCCAAAGAAGACATAGAAATGGTCAATAATCACATGATAAGAAGCTCAACCCCATCAGTCATTGGAGAAATGCGAATCAAAACCAAAACTCACTATTATTTCAAAACCACTGAGATGGCTCAAATCAACAGGATGGACAACACAGGTGGTGAGGATGTGGAGAAACTGGAACCCTCATACATTGCTGGTGGACATGTAACATGATCCAATCACTTTGAAAACAGTTAAGTACTTGCTCAGAAAGTTAAACACAGAGTTACCATGCATAGCAATTCCACTCCTAGGTATGTACCCAGGAGAGCTGAAGCATGTTCACATAACAACTTACAAAAGAATTTTCATAGCAGCATTATTCATAAATAGCCAAAATGTGGAGAGAATCCAAATGTCATGAATTGGTAGACAAGCTGTGGTATATTCGTAGACTGGAATATTAGTCAGTCATTAAAATACATGCAACAATATGGACAAACTTTGAGATCATTATGCTAAGTGAAAGAAGCCAAACAGAAATGACCGCATGGTGCATGATTCCATTTATGTGAAATGTCCAGAACAGACAAACCAACACAGACAGAAAGTAGATTAGTGGTTGTTATGTCTTGGACGAAAGGAATAATGAGATGACTACTAATATGTAGGGCGTTTATTTACAGGGTACTGAAAATATTCTGGAGCTAGACAGTGGTGATTGTTGCACAACTCTGTCCATATACTAACAACCACAGAATTGTGCACATTTCAAAGGGCAATGTTATGGCAGGTGAATAATCTTCAATAGAAATATTTGTGACTCCTAAAAGACTAATTTTTCAATTCAATATATAGAACCTATAAATCAGTAGGGGAAAAACAACCCAACTTTACCATGTCTCTTTCCAACCAAAGTGAAGGGAGTACATTCAGTTAGTACACTTTATTTTTGTCTCTCTCTTCATTATAGAAGTTCTGTTCTCATTTTATATAACTTTAAGTTATACAAGTACTAGTCTCCATTTCCTTATCCCTGTTTTCACTATTGTAACTACATAAAGACAGCAGTACCATGGTTTTTATAAAAACCCACCCACTCATTCGTTCACTCAAATCAGTTTTGAGTGCTTCTTAGGTGCTAGGAACCAGGATACTCTTGCAACACAGCAGAGAAGCTCCTGCCCGTATGGGCCTTCTATTTGTGTGGAGCAGTCAGATGATAAACCAGCCAAACAGCATGGAATGTCACCTAACATCAGGGAGGAGGCGTGTGATTTTGGAGGTGTCCCAAGCTGTGTCTCTCTCGTGAAGAGTTCTCTCTTTCCTCTAAACCCAGTGAAAAGTACACACTTCGAAGGAACTGTGGGGTCGATAAGTGTGAAAAGAGATCTCATTTCAGTTTCATTGTGTTGGTTTCACCTGCTACACTGTCAGAATTTTTTTAAACATTATTCTGCAGCTAATATCAACCCCTCTCCGAAAAAAAAACTCTTGCCATGCAGTTGATTCCGACTCACAGTGACCCTATAGGACAGGGTAGGGCTTCCAAGGAGTGGCTCATCTTAGGACACAAATAACTCCTGCTTATGAGAATCCGAAAGCTGTTCCGTGTGGATGTGTGAGGGACTCAGCAACACTTACGGTGATTTCCCAGTAGGTGGGGTGCAATAGTGTGAGCATCAGGAGCAATGAACCCCATGTGCACTTTGCATCCTTCCACAGATTATGACACAACAAACATTCCTTCCTCATCGTCCTGCATCTTGTAAGAGAACAGAGGGAACCGTTAGGCAGGACCCTTTGAAAACACATGGCAAGAAATTTTATTGAAACATTAAATTCAACATAAAATCTTTCTGCATTTTCCTTCCTTCCCTACCTCATTTCAAAGAGGTAGTTCGACTCACAGAGTTGAATCCCTGAAACCTGGAGACTCTGAAGAGTCTATGGTAAAAGCCTCAGCTCACTGGATTAATCACACTGAGTGAACTGGAACCCAGGGGAAGAGTGGGAGTCAGAGAGCAGAGTCCTAGACGTTAGGAAGGGGTGAGGTCTGCTTCTTGATAAAGCCCTGGGGTAGGTGGCAACACCTCAAAGGGTGATGCAGGCACGTAAGTAGACAGACCCCCTTATGGCGTTCCCAGCCCTGCCAACGTTCTCATGCTCCAGCTGGGAATGGAAGCCGCAGAGGCAATGCTTCTAGAGAGATCACCCACATAGGCTGGGGCAATGAGTGTGTTAAAGCTCTTCTCCAAACCTTGGTCCTTCATTAGACTCCAGGAATTACTGCATATCTGGGTGAGGGGCACCCTAAAAATAAACGAACATGGAAAAAAAAACAAAGCCCTAAAAATAAGTAAGGTTAAAATTTCACCGCAATTTTGTAAGCCAAGAGCTCTGAGTTGGAATTCAGTTGATTGAAAGAAATATCATGTTTTCTTGCACACATGAATTTGTGCAGATTCACAGTTATGGTTCATATTATTCATTCATCCATGAAGCCAACAAAGATTTACTATATAACAGCTACATGTGAGACCCTATGGCAGTTGCTCTTGATGATGAAATGACTCAGAGAAGTGCCCTTATTGCCTGCTGAGAGAAACAGCCAAGTTAACAGTTGTTATCAGTCATGTATTGCTGTGTAACAAATGACCCCAAATTATAGTGTCTTAAAAGAGCAAGCATTTACTAAGCTCACAATTTTTCAAGTTGTCCATTTGGGGTTCTTCTGACCTGGGCCAGGCAGAGTGGATCACAGCACGGCTTCCTCATGTGTCTACTATTTGGTTCCAGGTCAGGTGGGAGCCAGTTCATCTAAAGTCAATTCAGTGACACCACAGGATCCTCTCTCCATTGGTCTCTCATCATCTAGTAGGCTAGCCTAGGTTCGCTTCCATGAGTTCTCAGGGCTTAAGAGCAACAAAAGGGAAAGTCTCAATGCAAAGTCTTTCAACTCTCTGCTTGTATCAAGTTTCCCAGTATCCCAAAGTCCAAAACAATGATAACGTCGGCCCCAACTAAGGGGTGGAGAAAGACTCCTACTGCTAATGAAAGGCACTCCAGAGTCTCATAGAAGGCTGGGCGTGGAGAGAGGACAAATGTGTGGACATTTTTTAAACAACCACAACAAGTAAATGCAGTTGTGTTTCATGCTGTGGTAATCGGTTTTGCAGGTACAATGAAGTACGGAGCAAGAAGTGAACAAATCTGCCAGAAAAATATTTAGGTAAGACCACAACCAGGAAGTGATGCCTGAATCAAGTTGGGAATATGATTGGATAGTTAAGGGGTGACAAAAGGCCGAGGTCCAGGAAGCCCATGTCTTCTCCAGAGAGAAGTCTGAGGAGACAGGGTGAGGCCACTGAGGGAACTGCTACATTTGTGAATAGGTACAGATTATCTTTTTTTTTTTTTTCCAACCACTCCTCCCTGTTCTATAGATTGGAGTCACAAAAAATGAGCCCCTAGCATTTCCCTGTTGAAACTTTTATTTTCCTCTGAGAAGTCAGCTTCTTCCCCATCACCACCCCAACTTTCTTAATTTCTTCCTCAAATGATCTCCTTATTTGCTAGTTCCTTTTCTAAACGGTTTCCAGAATGAAAGCAGAGTATGGAAGATACAGAGGTCATGGACTTTTCCCAAGTCAACTCCTAAACCTCCCATTCTGGCTGACCACAAAAGTCCTGAGTCTTAGCATTTGTCGGTGAGGTCATAAGCCCAGTCTGTTTCACGGGGTCAGTTCTTTTAACCATGCTTCACCAGAGGATAGGCCAGGAGATGGGAGTGGAGAGAAAACCTTCTAGTCACAGGGAAGAGCCTGTGTGAAGCCTCAGAGGCTAAGGAGACCTGAGAGGCATTCAGAGTGGACATTGTATGACCAGGGCTGGAGAGACATGATTCCAACAGGCTAAAATGAGCAGTTTTGGAAAAAGCAATTCCCTGTCACGCTGTAATGATTCCCTGTACTCTCTCTCTCCCCACCAAGGGATAGTAACCCCATGGAGTACAGGGAAAAGTTGCAATTCATTTTTAATACAAGCCCTGTTTTCACAGTCTGGGACTGGCAGGTTTCAAGCCCCTATTTAAACAGTTCCATGTTTTCCTTTTGCCCTATTTCACTTTAAAGTGGTCCCATGGAACTGAGCAATGTCAGCAACGATGTCACACAGGGTTATGGAAGCCATGGTGCTCACGCAGATCTCACCTGCTTTTTGGGGAGGGTGTCGATCTGAGGTCCTGTGGGAGAGAACCTGGAGCTACTGAATCATGGAAATTCCTGACTAAACCAGAGTCTCCCCAAGTCATCAAAAGGTCGTGCATCATCAAGAACTGGTAGAAGGTATAAAGATCCTTCGGAAGACCAGCATGTTTGGACATCTTCATCCAGACAGGATGAAACGGTGATACATGTGGAAAAAGCCTTTCTTTAAGACTCTAGATAAGGGTGAGAGGAAAAATTGTCCCCAACTGATCTGTGCTAGAAAACAAAGGCTCTGGTTTCCACCACAAAAGAGAGCCATGATGGGACAAGATGAAGGATTTGGGGTGAATGATAAGGTCATAAGGAGGATTGTCCTGAGAAAGCGCTTTCTGTCATCTGGTAGGTAATTAACCAAAGTCTTATATCAACAACAAATGTAGGAATAAGTGAGGGATCAAACTAAGGAATTCATTGGGGGTTCGAATGCTTTCCAAACCGGGTGCAGACAGGGCCCTCTATTGTTTAGATCTGTACCTGGTGGAAAGGAAGGAAGCCAGTGGGGCAGAGAGTGTAGGATGGGGGAAATGGTGGTTAGAGAGAAGCATACTTAGTTATTATATTTTCTAATGACATGATATTAATATAGTATGTGAAGAATTAAGAAAAGGTCTCAGGAGGTTCTGGGAGTGGGAGGTTGAAGGACCCCAGGGCCCACCTCACTGAGGGCAGAAGGAGGGCTTGCAGACTCCTCCCCTAGATCCAGGAACTCCCCTTCTCCTCCTATGTCTCCTCCCCACCTCTCCCCAAGGGTCTAACAAACCATCACAGCAAAGATAGGTATAGAATTTTTTTACACTCCTGCTTAACCTGAATTTTGTCTAGGGTCTCAAATTGCCTACTCTTTTCAGGCCAGTTTTTTTGCCCTCCTCACTACCATTATCTTTGCTGCTCTCCACCACTACTCCAGTGCTGCCTCCACTGGCCCTATTTCCTCCTGCTTCCTAGTTTTCTGACTGGCCTCTAAAACCCTTTCGAGAGATCCCCCGCCACATCTTCTGTCTGTCACTGAGCTTGCAGTCCCCAAGCTGCTTCCATCTCTTTCTTCCTTAACTCACCAATCCTACCCTCATACTTGGAAAAATACAGACCCTTATGTTGACAAATGCAACCCACCCACACACTCAGTTGATGTGGTTGTGTCTTGGCTACTGAGTTTTGTGCCATCAGACTCTCAAATATGGACACCTCTTTATGCCTCAGACTGAAGGAGTATTTCTCATAATGACATGGGGAGAGCTTTCTGTTCAGGGAAAGGCAATTTTAATATCCTGCAGTGAACTGGTTAAGGGTTTAAGGAGAAGCTTTAAAAAAAAAATTTTTTTTTAAATTATACACAAAAATGCAAATTATGCTCTGTCTTTAAGTATAATTCCTTGTATAAAAAGCCTTCCCTAAAGGGCCACACAAACCAGAGACTCCATCAGCCTGAGACCAGAAGAACTAGATGGTGCCTGGCTACAGTCAATAACTGCCCTGACGAGAACACTTGCTAGTTATGAAAATGATGGTATCCTCAAACACAGCCCTTATACTGAAAGAAAAAACCAAAATGGATGTCAGAAATACTCTGAAACTTGCTCTTGAACGTAAAGTAGTGAAAGCAAATGCAAGGAATGATGAAGTAGAAGAGCTGAGAAGAAGATTTCAAAGGGCAGCTAAAGAAGACAAAGTATGATAACGACAAGTGCGAAGACCTTGAGTTAGAAAAATAAAAGGGAAGAACACGCGTGGCATCTCCGAAGCTAAAAGAACTGAAGAAAAAATTCAAGCCTCGAGTTGCAATAGTGAAGAATTGTATTGGCAAAATATTGAACAACACAGGGAGCATCAAAATAAGGTGGAAAGAATACAGTGTGATTGTAGAACAAAAAAATGGGTCGATGTTCAACCATTTCAGGAGGTAGCATATGATCAAGAACTGATGGTATTGAAGGAAAAAGTCCAAGCTTTACTGAAGGCATTAGCAAAAAATAAGACTCCAAAAATTGACAGATTACCAGTTGAGATGTTTCAACAAACTGATGCAGTGCTTGAGGTGCTCAATTGTCTATGCCGAGAAATTTCACGAGCCCACTGGAAGAGATACATATTTGGGCCCATTCCAAGGAATGTGATTCAACAAAATGCGGAAACTATCGAACAATATCGTTAATATCAAAAGCCAGTAAAATTTTGCTGAAGATCATTAAAAAGAAGTTGCAAAAGGATATTGACAGAAAAATGCCAGAAATTCAAGTTGGATTCAGAAGAGGATATGGAACGAGGAATATCATTACTGATGTCTGACTGATCTTGGCTGAAAGCAGAGAATACCAGAAAAAAGTTTCCCTATATTTTATTGAATATGAAAAGGCATTAGACTATGTGAATCATAGCAAATTATGGATAACACTTCAAAGAACGGAAATTCTAGAACACTTAATTTTGCTCATGTGAAACCTGTACATAGACCAAGAGGCAGTTTTTATGACAGAACAAGGGGATACTATGTGGTTTAAAATCAGGAATCGTTTGTGTCAGGGTGGTATCCTTTCATCACATTTATTCAATCTGTATGCTGAGCAAATAATCCAAAAACTGCAGTATATGAACAAGAACATGGCATTCGGTTTAGAAGAAGATTCATTAACAACCAATGATACGCAGATAACACAACCTTGCTGAAAGTGAAGAGGACTTGAAGCAGGTACTGATGAAGTACAAAGACAACAGCCTTCAGTAGGGATTGCACTTCAATATAAGAAAAACAAAAATCTTCACAACTGGACCAATAAGCAACATCATGATAAACAGAGAAAAGATTGAGGTTATCAAGGATTTCATTTTACTTGGTTCCACAGTCAAAACCCATGGAAGCAGCAATCAAGAAACCAAATAATGTATTGCAAATCTGCTGCAAAAGAACTCTTGAAGGTGTTGACCAGCAAAGGTGTCACTTTGAAGGCTAAGGTGTGCCTGACCCAAGCCATGACATTTTCAATCGCCTCATATGCATGTGAAAACTGGACAATGTATAAGGAACACCAAAGAAGAATTGCTGCCTTTGAATTATGGTGTTGGTGAGCAATATTGAATATACCATGGACTGCCAGAGGGACAAACAAATCTGTCTTGGCAGATGTACAGCCAGAATATTCCTTAGAAGCACGGATGGTGAGTGTTTGTCTCATATACTTTGGACATGTTATGAGGAGAGACGGATCCCTGGAGAAGGACATTATGCTTGGAAAGTAGAAAGTGAAAAAGAGGAAGACCCTCAATGAGACGGATTGACACAGTGGCTGTAACACTGGGCTCCAGCATGATAACGGTTGTGAGGACGGCATAGGACATGGCGGCATTTCCTTCTCATGTATGTGGGGTCGCTCTCAACTGAAACTGCCCTGCTGACACGTAACAACAACAACATCCCGTTTGTATCACCGCCCGTCTGTCGGTTTGCATGTTGCTAGGATGCTGGAAGCTAGGCCACCAGTGTTTTAAAAATCACCAGGTTATCCATGGTGGACAGGTTTCGGTGGAGCTTCCAGACTAAGACACACTAGGAAGAAAGGCCTGGAGATCTACTTCTGAAAATTAGCCAGTTAAAGCCTTACAGATCACAAGAGAGTACTGTCCAGCTCACTTGCTTTGGACATGTCATCAGGAGGGATCAATCAGTCCTAGAGGAGGATATCACGGTTGGTGAAGTAGAAGGCCAACAAGGCTGTGGGAGACTCTTGGTGACACGGACTGGCACATAACCCACAATGATGGAATCTAAATTGCTGGCAGTTGTGAGGATGGCACAGGACCTGGCAACGTTTACTTCTGTTGAACCTAAGTTCACCATTAGTCGGCGTCAACTCGATGGCTACTAGCAAAATCATACTGTTTGAAAGAACTGAGATATGAACTTGATACAATATACCAAATAAACATGTGAAAAGATCTCATGTTTACTATTAAAGAATGGGAATTGATAATACAACTTTGAAATCACTGGAAGGAAAAAGAAAGTAAGAAAAATTTGATCATTCCAATAA
The DNA here is from genome assembly GCF_030014295.1 of Loxodonta africana. Lineage (NCBI taxonomy): Eukaryota > Metazoa > Chordata > Mammalia > Proboscidea > Elephantidae > Loxodonta > Loxodonta africana. The sequence continues at coordinate 16,798 of NW_026974974.1, forward strand.
AAAACAAGAAACAGGAAAGGTAGAATGATAAAAAATATATAAACAGTGAATATGAAGTATAATATGGAATTACATCTAAATGTTTCAGTAATAGCAAGAAAAAAGGATTAATACCTTAGAAAAATACATGTATGCTCACCTTAGACTTTCAAATCAGCCATATCTTATTCATAAAAGAAAATTAAAACATAATGACAGAAATTTTTTAATTATGTAAATGAAGAAATTTCTACTGTCTAATGGCTACGTGAACAACACTCTGCCAGATACTGCTGATACATAAATGATTAAGGAAAGATTCCTTGCAGTCTCGTGAGAGAAACAGCCCAGTTAACCAATCTATCAGTTATTGATTACGTGTAATGAAAGACCCAAAAATGAAGTGCCTTAAAATAACAACCAGTTACTTTGCTCACAGTTTTGCAGGTTGGCAGTTTGGGGTTCTTCTGGTCGGGACCAGACGCAGCCACTCTCGGCTGTACTCCCTCATGTATCTGGAATCAGCCACCATGTCAGCTGGCGGGCAGAGGGCCTGAAATCTTCTCAGCTGGATTCTCCCTCTAATGGTTTTTGTCATTTATTAGGGTGGCCTGGGCTGTTCCTATGGGTTCTCAGGGTTTGAAGAGCAGCACAAGGGCAAGGAGGAGCCCTGGTGGTGCAGTGGTTAAGGGCTCTGTCGCTAAAGGAGAGGACTTCAGTTCGGACCCACCAGCCGCTCTGCGGAAGAAAGACGTCGCAGTCTCCTTCTGTAAAGATTACAGCCTTGGAAACCCTATGGGGCAGTTCTACTCTGTCCTTCAGGGTCACTATGAGTTAGAATATACTCAAGAGCGATAGGTTTGGTTTTTCCTAAGAGGGCAAGCCACGGTGTCTGGCCATTGCAAGTCTCCGCTTCTATTAGTCTTGGTACTGTCCCAAAGGCCAAAGCAATCATAGATCAGTCCCAGTTCAAGGACTGGAGGAAGACTCTTGCTCTTAAAGACCAAGGGAGCTGCAAAGTCATATGAGAATGCATGGATACAGACAGAGGAGAACATGTGGCCATTTTTGCAACCAGCACAGCAAGTAAATGCAATCAAGTCTGTTTTGAGTTGTGGCAGAGAAGTTTCTTAAGTACAATAGAGTACAGAGCAGAGGTGGTAAATTCTACCAGGTGTAGGGCTGGAAAGTCTTCCACCAAGAAGGGATGCTTGACCTAAATTTGGAAATATGAGTGGATGGACAGAAGATTTTTTCTTATGTTTCCAACCACTTCTCCCTGTTCTACCTTCTGTAGTCAAACAAAACAAGCCCTCTCTGCTACCCTGTTGACATCTTTCATTTTCCTTCAAATCCTCAGGCTATCCTCTGCCTACCAAACACAACTTCCCAAACTCTGCCTTAAAATGTGTCAACAGTTTGCTTGTTCCTTCTCTAAATTTCCCCAAACAAAAGCAGACCTCCAGATCAAGCAGAGGACAGTGGACGTTTCCCCGAGGGCTCTCCTAAGCCTCTCAGGCAGGTTGACCATAGACATCCTGAGTCTCCCTGCTTTTCTGTGATGCTGTAATCCTACCCTTTTTAGTGGCTTCAAGGGAGAAGCATGTGGACAGGCCAAGAAGCTTCACAGTCATACTTCCTGGGGCTTAGAGTCAGGAGTTCAAGAGAGAGTGGCCTAGACTCCACCACCGAGTGATGGTACCTCCAGGCAACAGACCAAAAAACCCCATTCTGCACTGGATGCCTGTGAAGAGTGAGTGATTTGGGGGAGTCTTCGTTCATTTAATCAACACAGGTATACTGAGTATGTCTTATGTGTTAGGCACTATCCCACTTTCCGGGACTGCCAAATACGAGGCAGACCCCATCTTTGTCCCCAAGTTATTTACAACCCATTTGGAAGACACGAATTTGAAAATGAGCGTCTCCTATGACCCAGTGCTATGATGGAGGATTACTAGGTGCTCTGAATACATAAAGCAGGACCACAGACTGGGAACCGTGGGGGAAGAACCAGTCAACAGGAAGGGAGAGAATGTCCACTAGTCAGAGGGAACAGCTTGTGTGAAGCCTAAGTGGCAAAGGAGACCTGAGAGGTGTTCAGAGTGGACACTGTGTCTCCGGGGCTGGAGAGATGTGATTCAAGGCCAGAGGAGGGGTTTGGGAGAAAAACAGCTCATCACACTCTGCTGTTCCCTGAACTCACAGTTCCCTTCCCCAGGAATGATAATCTCTTTGAGGAAAAATTTCAATTAATTTTTAAGATATAATTTCCCTCTTCTCAACCTCCTAACTCCTGCCACAACAGTTGCATATTTTTTCTTGTTGCTGCATTTGGGTTCAAAGTGGGCCCTCGGAACTGAGCGATGTCAGCGATGATGTCACACGAGGGTTACTGGACGCCTTGGTGCTCACTCAGATCCCAACTGCTCTTCGGAGAGCTTGTCAGTCTGAGGTCTGCTGCGGGAGAGCGACTTTGGATACCAAAGTACAAATGGTTCATCCTAAATCAATGTCCCCAACTTGTGAGAGTTTGGGACATCATCTCTACATGGGAGGAGGAGAAATATCTTGCCGGTGACCATCCTTCCTGGTTCATCTTCACCCAGCCAGATGGAGCAGCAATACGTGAGGAAGAGGCCTTTCTCTAAGGCCCGAGGTAAGGGTGGGAGGAAATTTAGTCTGTGTGATGGGTGCTGGGCAGCAAGGGGTTTGATTCACCATGGAAACAAGGACCACAAGGGATCACTGAGGCTTTCACCTGAAAAAACTTCCTGTCAATTAGTAGACAATAAGAATTTGTAATGTGAATAAATAAATGAAGGAATAAATACCTGAGTGAACTATAGAATTCAACTATGATCTGAGGGGCTTTCCAGAACAGGAGTAGACATGCCAGATCTGTGAACCCTCCTGCTTTGTTAGTGGAAAGGAAGCAAATGGGCAACTGGGGCCGTGGGTATAGGACCAGGGAGAAGTGTGGTTACAGAGACTTGCACTTAATTTTTTAATGAGATTGAATGAATATACCATGTGAATTAAAAATATATAAAAAATGTATCAGGAAGTTTTGGGAGTGGGTGGTGTGATGGAGCATAGTAACACACGTTCATCCAGAGTTCCCAGTCACTGTGAGCTGCCACAGCCCTCAGCCTGGTCTCAGGCAGAAGGTCCAGGAAGGCTCTGGCCCTCTAGCTCTGTGGATTTCCCTTCTCCTCCAAGGTCTCCTGTCCATATTTTCACAATGACTTAACAATTCTTCAAAGCAAAGACAGCTATAGATTTTTTTTTCAATCTTAACCTTTTTTAATTGTGTTGAAAATATACACAAAACACAGTTACTCAAAAATTTCTAGCGTATGAGTCATTGCTGCTCATTACATTCTTCAAGTTATGTAACCATTCTCAGTATCCTTTTCCAAAACATTCTACAACCATTAACATAACCTCAATGCCCCCAAAGGAAAAACTTGCCCTTCCTGCCTCCCTGTCACAGCTGGCAACCCGCAATAATCTTCGGTTTCTATATATTTGCTTATTTCATACAAGTAAGATCATACAGTAGTTGTCCTTTTGTGACTTTCTTCAATCAGCATGATGTTTTCAAAGCCTAGCAAGAATTTTCAAATTCCAACTATAGCTAACCTCAGTTTCTGCTATCATTCCCAGTTCTCCATCCTTTCTCCAACTAGTGTACCCCCTTTGTCTTTTCTGTTGCTGCCCCATTCTGCCTTTCAGTGGCTGAGCCCTGCTTTCTGCTCCCTCCTTGGTCTCTGTATCCCTCTAACACACTACTGGCAGGTTCCGTCTCTGGATCTTGTCTCTGGAGCTTTCCCTCCATTCAACACACACGACCTAGCTCTATCTCTTTCTGGATCCTGAAGTCTACAGTCCTTCCCACATATTCACAAACATACACAGACCTTTAGGTTGACATAGGCAACCCACCCAGACACACCCAGTTAAGGTGGTTGTGTGCTGTCTGTCTGAGGTTTCTGGCATCAGGTTCTCAGATACGGACATCTCTTTCTGCCTCACACTGAAGGAGTTCCTCTAATAAGGACAAGGGCTTCTATTCCGAGAAAAGCAATTTTAATCCTCTACTGTAGCTTGGTTAAGAAGGGTACAAGAAAGAGGTATACATGTAAGAGTCTTAACTAAATATACGCATTATTCTCTTTAAGTATAACTTCTCCGTAAAAAGAGCCTTTCAGGAAAAGACGTTGAAAAGAGGTGAGCATTGCTCTTGTTTGAGTGCTTACACCCCAAATTTACTAAGAAAAAAACCCTCATAGAAAATTTCTTTCAATGACGTCACACATTTATTATGAAGTTTCGTGGGAATGAGGTCATTTCTAAGTTCCAAAGGAACAAATTCATTGGAATTCAATAAATGTGGAATTAAAGAAAAATAACTTCTTAAAAAATGAACTACCATAAACAGTGCCACTCGACAATGGAGACTTTGTCTTCCACAGCAGTGCCCCCAAAGGGTGGTGGGTCTCTGGGGAAGAAGAAAGAAAGCATGGGGTCTGCAGAGGTGGAGGATGTGGTGATGGAGAGGCCTCCAGCGGTCCCTATGACCAAAGATTTGGGCTCCCAGGTGAGGATAAGGACCCTGAAAGCTCAACTAAATCTACTCTCTATTCTCGGAGGTCTCTATCCAAGAGGAAAATGCCCAAGAGTCAACAACATCCCAAGCAAAAAGCCCAAGTTCCAGGCCCAGGAAGATTCCAAAAGCATCAGAGAGCTCTTTTCCTTCATCTTCCACCGAGCAGACCTCTCACTCCTCCAGCTACGGGGCTGCCCCAGGAAAGCGATGGGTCAGGTGCGCATATTTCACCCAGGTGCACACAGTCAAGGGGGTGGCGGTCGCCTGGCAGACCAAAACCTCCTTTGACCCCTTGGGCAAGATGCCCCAGGTCTTTAAGGCCGAGCTCTCTGAGGAGAGCACCATCGGCTCTGCCCCCAGTCTGGCCAACACTGAGTCCCTGGTCAGCACCCTGGAGCCCTGGCAGAAGGGGCCCCAGACCTGTACTCCGGACCCCACCGACCAAGGGGAGGAGCATGGGGAGAGCCCCCATGCAGCCACCCTGGAGTGGCTGGTGACCCGTGAGCACGGCTTCTGCTGCGTGGCCAGAGAGATGTCAGGGTGTCAGGAAACCTGCCTGCAGGTGAGCAGTGGGCATAAAGCCCTAAACCAAGGACTCTGGGTCCCTTCCCAGCAGCATACAGGCAGAGAAAGAGGTAGGGCTTGGCAGGAGGAGAGGAGGGCCCGGTGAAGGAAAATGAATTCGCCCCAGCCATGTCTTCTGGTCTCCTAGGGTGAATTTGGGGTTATGATTAGGATGCATTGTTGTTGCCTCATTAGGGGAATGTAAGTGGGAGGTGGTGTAGAAAAATCCCCCTGGGTGTTAACCGTTTCTGGATAACAGTTGATCCAGTGCTTGCAGGGTACTTCTTGTAGAGCATGTCCTCGGGTAAGGGGTAGAGCTTTGGAACTTTTTCTTCTCCTTTAAATAAAGCTGTACATTCCAGTTCTTGACACGTCAATAAATCCTGTTAATTTTTTCCCCCCTGTGGTCAAATCTGACCTGTCCCGAGGTCAAAGAACTGGAAGAAAAAGGCCGTCTGAGATGAAAGAAGCAAAAGAGAGGAGAGGCTTCTTAACCTGGGGAGAACAGCGAGAACACAGGTGACCAGAGGTATGGATGGAAGAGGCAAATTCAGGCCCAGACTCAACAGTGGACAACAAAGACCAAGTCTCAGTCACAACATCAAATGCCAGGTGTGGGGAAACCCTGGACATGACAGGGATGTATCCATCTCTCTGGGAGATGAGACCACAGAGGGCAGAGGAAAGGAGGGCAGGGCCTCTAGGATGGGCACCTCCATCTACAGTCTGTCCTGTGTGTATGCCTCAGAGTGACAGAGACAGCTCCTGTGAGGGAGAGGGTCACAGGCAGAGAAGAGCCAAGGTGTTCAGGCCAGGTAAATTCTGCAGTCTCCTAAGGATCCAAAACAAAAAATCAGAGATTCTCAGAGGTATCAGAGTGGGAGGGGCTGGCATTCCCAGGCTGGGGAGAGGCTGGCTGGGGAGGTACTGCTTTCTGAAGTCTTTTGATCAACATATTTCTTCTTAAAAGCTACCTTCCCAGTTGATGTCCTCTTTTATGCTCTAGGCTCAGACCTGAAAAGGACCTCGAATGCACAAAGGCGGGTTATACAGTGGGTCAAGGCAGGGAGGAGGTGGTACCAGCACATCCAGGAAAGAGAATTTTCTGGAGCATCATGAGTTACCTAGTGAATCGCACATGGTGTCCAGCCTTCTACATTTAGCTGTAGACATGTGCTTGCAAACGTCTTTGAGGGGTAACTCTACTGACTTCCCAAAATTGTTTTTGGTCATTTCCAGTTATAGAGACCAGAAGAGCTCACTGGTTCCAAGAACAAGAAGAAATGCACTGGATCTCATTATTACTGTCTGTGGTGTGCTCTCCTTCCAGTGATTAAAATCTTTTGTCTGTCATTACAGAAAATTTTCACCTATTTAAAATATCTAACGAAACATGTTAAAATATACATGTATCTATGATGTTTATCAATTTCCAAAGTTCTGAAATTGTTTTTTATTACATTTGCAAGATTACAGATTTGTATGACAAAAAAGTTACATCAGGGTCCCACCCTCATATGTAATTTGCTCCCACTCCCACAAGGTATCCAATGTTAATAGACACACGTGTGTCCTTCCCTACATTTCTCTGCAGGGACACAAATACACAGTCACAGGTACACAAGTACATCTGCTGGGGTGTTTGCTTTTATGGAAACTTGGTCTCACTCTACCCACATTGCTCTCGCCCCTTCTTTCACTTGACATTCTACCTTGATTCTCTGTAAGTCATTAGATATGGCACTAACACTATATTTTTGGGTGTTTAACTTACATGAATAATTTAAATAGATGATAGCAACTCAGTACACTTTATCTGGACTTATACATGTTGTTGTTAGAAGCTATCAAGTCAGTTCTGACCCACAGTGACCCTAGGCACCGCAGAACAAAACTCGGCCCGGTCATTGCAATCCTAATAATAGTTGCTATATTTGAGCACACTGTTGCAGCCACTGTATCAATCTCATTGAGGGTCTTCCTCTCTTTCCCTGGACCTCTGCTTTACCAAGCATGATGTCCTTTTCCAGGGACTGCTCCCTCTTGATAACATGTCCAAAGCCATCCTTACTTCTAAGGAATATTCTGGCTTTCTCTGCTCAAGACACATTTATTTGTCCATACACAACACCACTAAAATGGAAACATTATCATCCATGCTTTTTAAGTCCACTCTTCCTGCATGTTCTAACTCTCCTCCTCCTGTTCTTTCCCACAAGTGAATCCAAGGTAATTCAGGTTAACAATGTGGTAAGTAGTCTCTCCTATCCTTGCTTAAACAAGCACACACAGACTTGCATGTATCCTTCTCTTCTCATTTATACACACACATAAACAGGTATTCAAGCATATTCAAACAATTGATATTGTTTAACCCAGATGTGCTCATTTTATATACACTTCTCTGCACCTTGATTGTTTCAGTAATACTTCCATAATACTTCATAGAGATTTCTCCCACTCAACTACTACAACTCTTTTTCATTCTAATGACTCCCTGTTTTATTGAGGATGTAGCTTTACCATAAGTTATCTATCATTCCACCATCAATGGACAGTCAAAGTTTGGTCATATTAATAATAACTATCCTTTGTGTACTACAGGATTTGTTTCTGTGGAATAGACTCCACAGAGTGAGATTTCCAATTCAAAGAATGTTAAAAGTACAGAGCCATGGCCTTTTCTTTCCCCTAGAGGCTGCCATAATGCACCTCTCCAGCCACGTCTCAGGGCAGCCTTCTCCCCACAGCCCAGCCAGCCATAGGTGGTGCTGATTTTCCAATTCTGCCAGTTTCACTGGCAGTTTGATATTTTCTTAACTTGGACTATGTTTACTGGGCATGTGGATTTGCTCTGAATGAACTGTTTGAATTCACTGCTCATTGTTCAAGTGCTTAACTTTTATCCTTCTGTGTAAAATGGAAATTGTTATTAAGCCTTGTCCTCTCCATTTCACATGATTTTCTAAATCTATGATTTGTGTATCACATTTTTGCAAGCTTTGTCCCCCAGAACGATCACTTGAGTCAGCACCATTTATTAAATAAATATAATTTTCTTGAAATACGACCTTTGTATCAATGGTTCTTGTGACTTCTTAACAGATTTTCTGTTTCATTGGTTGACTTGTCAGCTTCTATGCTATGTAATATCAATTTGTTCTGTTACCCAACGAGGTAGACACCTGTTACTATCCTGCTTTTTTATGTTTTACTTTGGTAAAACTGCCCTGGTTTTGCAGCGATTAAGTGCTCAACTGCTAATCCAAAGAAAGTTTGGCAGGTCGACCCCACCAGGTGGCTCCAAGGGAGAAAGACCTGGTGTTCTGCTCCCATAATGATTACAACCTAGAAAACCCTATGGGGCAGTCAGATGGGATCGCTTTGAGTCAAAAATCGCCTCCAAGTCTCGTGACAACAGGAATATTCTTTGTTATCTATTCTTTGTTATCTACTGTACTATTTGTAGCATATGATTACTGTATACAGTTCAAAAACAACTATCTTAATATTCCGGCTAGAAATGCATTCCACTTATATATTAGTTTTAAGGACCTCCATTTAATTCACAAGACATTCCATTTGAAAATATGGCATATTTTTGCATATATTCAGGTTTCATTTTATGTACTTTAATACATTGTTTTCCCTCATAGAGGTCCTTTGCTGCTCTGGTTAAAACAATGTTTTGCTAAATATTTTACAGTTTTGGACACAGTGTGGGACAGTCAAGTAGTAGGGGAAAGAGAAGGGTCTGCCCTTCCCACCCTTGCCAATTTTAGACCCTTATTCTATACTGGAGAGAAACCATTGATTTTGATGCATTTGTCTTTTATGCAGGTATGTAATTATATCATCATTATTTTAAATATCTCTCTTAATACTTGTACTAGTTATTTAAATTTTCTAGTTTATTCCTTCACCTAAAAACTATGTTGAGTGATACCAAAATTTTTGTCTGGTTCCAAATTTATCAGAATGGGTTTAATATTTTTCCATTTATCTCACACCTGATAAGTTTGGGGATAATTTCTTATGTACCAATAGATAACTAATACTCTGAGCTACTGACCTTTATGGTAATCTACACACAACTTGTTTCTGACAGTTAAGTACTTCCACCTGGCCTCTGTTCAGCTGGGATACCATGATTTACATTGCTACTAGGCAGCCCAGCTCCCACTAAAACCTGAGCCTATAGAGAATTGTTCTTGTTAGCTGTCATCAAGTCATTACTGACTCATGACCACCCCATGTGGGCATAGTAGAAGTGTTCAGTAAGGTTTTCAAGGCTGTGATCCTTTAAAAGCAGATCGTCAGGACTGTCTTCTGAGGTGCCTTTGGGTAGGTTCAAACCACCAAACTTTCAGCTAGTATAGAACACTTAACTGTTTGTGGCACCCAGGGACCCCCTGCAAAGGATACATATTGGTAAGCTCCATGTTGCTGGTGCTCCCCTCATCTCCGCATTCCTTATTCTTTTGATGAAATGGGTGTCCTTCAGAACCTCCAAGAAATGGTCTTATAGAAGACTAACTCAGACATGCCCACATATTGGAGGCTTTTATTTCTTCTTCCAACACCCGACACAGTAGGTCTGGCATTTCGATTTCATAGAATTTGGGCCGTTGCCTTTTCCAACCTTCCAAAAGCAATCCCACAGCATATTAAACCCATTTCCAGAACCCTTGCTACGGTAATAAATCCTTCTCAACAAACTCTCCTTGACCCAACTTTATATTAAACTCCCCTTGACTCAGCACCTTCAGCACTCGTCCCTCAGCACACCCCCGTCCTGCTCACACAAGGCAGCCAGGTCTTGCAGCTCCTGCAGTGTACAGTCCCTTCCCCCTCAACCACAACCAGCACTTCCGCCGGTGGCTATGCTGGTATCTGACAGCTAAGTATCTGGACAAATGCATGGGACACTATCTGAGGATTCTGCAAGGGAAACTGTTGAAGGTGGATGGGGCGGGGGTGGGAAACCAGAACATAGAGTATGAACATTCCAGAGGTTGAAATTAAATGAGCCCAAATCCCAGAGCTGCACATCTGTTGTGGACAGAAACAGCTCCAAGAGAAGCCCTCTCTCATATAAATGGGATAGAGGGTCCGTAAAGAAGAGAGACAGGCAGGTGGGCAGACACGTGAAACTGTGGCAGAGGAGAGTCCTTCTCTCTGACCAGAGTATGGAAGGGCCAACGAGTGTAGAGGAATCTCCAATATATTTTTTCTCTCTCTCTGCTGTTAACTGGAACCTAGTCAATTCTACCTCAAAGGCTGAGACTTTTCAAAACCAGATAGCCAGGCTTGTCTTCTGAGGTGCTTCTTGACAGGTTCAAACTGCCAGCCTTTTGGCTGGTTGTCCATCCAGTGCTTTGGCCCCATAGGTAGAACCAGTCACTTATGTGCTCGACAGAATGAGGAGATTAAAGCCCCTGCATTCCTGCCAGTGGGCCAGGAAAGCACTCCTTCAGAACTCAGACAGCAGAGAGAAATAAAGAGAGGAGACTGTGCAAGAAAGAGATTCTGCAGACTTGCCATGAACTCCTGGTTCACCCCCCAGATGCATCTGCATTGCCCTGACCCTAAGAAGCATTATCAAATCCTTTAAGAGCCGCACTATGGGTTAGAATGCCATCAAGGTTCCAGACTGAGTGGCGCTCACATAGATTAGATCTGAATACAGCTGCAAAGCCTTCAAAAATTGAACATTTGAACCATAGAATACAGAAGATGGTACAGAACTTGGAGCCTGAACATAACTGGGTCAATAGACTGCTAAAAACAAAAAGGAAAAAAAATCTCATAAAATTAAGCCGGACTTGTAGTCTCGAAATCATAAGAAACAGATTTTAAAATGCTATTCTAATCATTCTCCAAGAAATAACACGTACACTTTTTAAATAAAGGGAAAGATAATAGGTGCTATTTGCAAAGGAAAATTTTACATGGTAGAAATAAATTCATTTGATAGTTTCAACAGCAGAATGGTGATGACAGAGAAAAAAAATAGATGAGTTTAAAATATTTATTCTGAAAAGAGAGAAAAAATATGGAAAAAAATGAACAGAGCCTCAAGAATTAGAGAAAAAGTCTGTTTATTTATTAGAACTCCAGAAGAAGTGGAGAAAATGTGTGCTGTAGGAAAACATATTTGATGAAATACTGGGTGAACACTTTCCAAATTTGATGAAAGACGTAAACTTACAGATTCAGAAGGTCAGCAAACCCCAACAGGTTAATCCTAAAGAATTCTATGTGAAAATATCATATTTTTATGCAAATATTGTGTTATGTGTTTTTTGCAAATCACACGCTCCCCTCCCCCCAAACCGGCATATTTGCAAGCATGCTATGCTAGTTTTTTACACCAACATATAAAAAAAATAAATAAAATTAGGCACCATTCTCATAAGAGTACCTGGGAAGGGGAAGGCTCAGTTGGCAAAAAATATCTATAATGTGTGCATTATTTGCACAAAAATACAGTACATCATAATCAACTGCAGAATAACAAAGATCAAGAAAATACCCAGGAAGAAGCTAGAGAGAAAACAATAGATTTCACATGGGAAAAATAATTTCACTGACTCTTTCTTCATTATCAGAAAACCACAGAGGCCGAAAGGTTGTGAAAAAACGTTTTTTCAACACTGAAGATCAGAAACATTCCCCCGGATTTCTATATCCAATCATTACCTTCAGGAGTAAAGAAAAAACAGTGCCATTCTTAGGGAAGGAAAACTGAGAGAATTCATCGCCACCAGACTTCTCCCAAATGAGATGCTAATGGAAGTGCTTCAGGAGGTAGACTTGGAATTTCAGCCGTATTTCAGGAAATCGGAAAACGTGGGCACTATGTGGGTAAATATACTGTGTTAATACTGTAGTCACTGCACAACATGGCGCTGGACATGATTCTTTGGAAAGTTTTTCCAGCCTTTTGGAAACGCTTGGGAATATACACTTGATGGAAAATCATTATTAGAGAATAGAATTAATTTTGACAATATCTGAAAGATGTCTGTAGTCAAGTCTGGTGAATAAAATGGAAACTAAATTTTGGGACCCAAAATAAGGTGTGGTAACAAAAAAATGAGTCTCAATTCCGATGTGGCCATGAGCTGGCTCTGAAGGCCGGCCTTCCCCAGAGAGGCGTTTCAGGCACATTGGGAGCAATGGCTTGTTGTTCTTGTTGCTAGGTGCCATCGAGTGGATTTGTGAGTCATTGCTGCCCAGAGTGAAGGCAATACTGTCCCAACAGGGTTTCCTGAGTTTTAATCTTAATGGGAGAGGATTGCCAGATCTTTACTCCTTTGAGCCTTTGGGTGGGTTCAAACCACTGACCTTTCGGTTAGCAGCCAAGCACTTAAACTTTGCACCACCAGGGCTCCTTGGAATAATGGCAGCACCACAGAATTTTGTATAAACTTCCCCATGGGCCTTCCCTGAGAAGTAACCTCTTTGCTGAAGTACCAAGTTTAGTTTTCATACATAGTCATTCTGTAGAAAGTCTACATAAGAATTAGAGTGCTTCCTTGAACGGACAACATTTTACATGCCCTCCATGAAGAAAATGCCTCAAGGGCAAAGTTTAAGAGTAAACCAAGGCATTTCCCATAACTCCTTACCTGAGAGCGTCTTTGTGAGGATTTCACGAAGACGCTCTCAGGTAAGGAGTTATGGGAAATGGAAAAGAGCATAGTAGACACTGCCTTCTTTTACCTCTTCCCTCGTAAACAAACAGAAACCTTTGCTAAGATGTCAAGTGTCAAGCCCCAAACTCCTCTTCTTATCCTGTATGTAAGTTCTGTAATGAGACCAGGACCCAGGCAGTATTTCCCATCTTTCAAAGTTTCGAGGTCCAGTGAAATCCTGTTACAAGTCACTAGATCAGCTCGGGAGCTGGAAGACTGAAATTCCTGGTCCTCTGACGAGTGGGAAGGGCAGGGTGGGATTGGGCAGAGCCTCCTTGACCATCACTTGCCCCAAGAGGCTCTGGAGGTTGCTTCATGTTATAAGTCAAAGGCCCTTCCAGCCCAGTCGCATAAGAGCAGGGGAAGGCTTTTTCCATTGAAAGAAGAAATGGGCTCAGGAGCAGCAGGTTTGAGGCCATTCAGCTTCTGTCAGCTTTGTGGCTTCTGATATCTTGGTCGCTGGTCGCCTTCACAACTGGGTCTTTATACCTCTCCACCTCTCTCTCCCTCCCAGTTTTCTCCCAGTACCATGGGCTGTGGCTTCTGCTAGTTTTAATGATTTCAATGTTTCAGTAGCTCCTCGGCCCACTCAGAGGAGGCAAGTTTCCAGGGTGTGAGGGACAAACCCATAATGTTGCTTAGGTTTCCTTGAACAGAAACACTCCTGAGGTGACAAGCTGTCCTGACTGATTTTGAGACCAAGACAGAGAGAAACTCAGTGAGAGGGTCATTGGCTTCTGGAAGTGTCAGCATTCTCAGAGACATGTCCTGGGGTCATGCCCAATTGCAGGAAAAATGAAGTGGCTCTGAACCTCGGTGTGTTGACCGTCTAGTACACAGGACCCGGAAGCCTCTGGAGGAGTCTCACTCTTAGTCTAACCGAGCACTGGGGAAATCCTCACAGGGTGAGAGCAGTGATATTCTTGGGCATCTTTATTCTAAAAATCTCAGAGCAGTTGATACAGTCTTGTGAAGTGGGAAAAGAGAAAGCTTGAGACCACAGGAGGGTGGCAAAAGGAGGCTCCTATCACTCACTCCCTCTGGGATCTTGTTCAGGTTTTTGTTTTTGTTTTTTAATGCAACTTGGGCTCCAGGCAGGAACAAGGTAGGCTAAAGTTGTATTTCTCTGTTTTAATTTATGATATCTAAGTCAAATCTGGAGTCTTGAGCTCATTTTGATAATTCGTCTTTAGTCTGTGCAAACAAGAGTCCGCTCACACCCATGATGAGAGCAGAGGAAATAAATTCCCTAGCCTAGACCAGGGCGGGCTCTCCTGCTCCTCAAACTAAGAGCACCACACTTGGGGAGCTCTCCTAGGGCAGTGCAGGCGGTGAGTCCAGTCTGGGGCCCTGGGAGGGGGATGGGTTGGGTGCCAGGCAGTGTGGCCTCTGTGGCTTTGCCTTCTCCTCCTGGAAGTGCATCTCGAAGGCCTCCACGTTCAGATCCTGATGCTAACCACAAGTTCCCACCCTTCTGTGTCTACTGTCTGGACCCAAGTCCTCATATGCCTCCTCTGCCCTCCTATCCCATCATATGCACTGTGATCAGGCTCAAGTGTGTACCCTGGGTCTCGCCCTCTATGGCCTTATGCTTCCCCTAGTTCTGTTGGGACCTGCCAGACTGGTGGGTCTGAGGTCCAGGTGGGGCTGGGTGGGCTGGGACTGTCACAAAAGGCTCCTGAAGCCAGCTCTTTCCTGTTCCCTGCCAGCTTGTGGTAGGGCTGTCTGGGACCTTGCGCCTCCCCCGGGTGCCCCTCTCTGAGCATCCCTGCCGCCCCCTCCCCTAGTTCTTGAGGCGCCTTCTCTTGATGCACAGATGCAACTGGGCACCTCACCGCACTGAACCCAAAGTCGGTTCTCAGCGAGATTAAAGACCTGAACCTGAAATGCACAACCTTAAAACCACTAGAACTAATAACTTGTTGTTGTCTAATCCATTCTGACTCATAGGGACCATAAAGGACAGAGTAGAACTGCCCTATAGGGTTTCCAAGGAGCGCCCGGTGGACTTGAACTGCCAACCTTTTAGTTACCAGCTGTAGCTTTTAACCACTACTCCACCAGGTTTCCTAAAACTGCTAGATAGGTGTGAAATGAAAAAAGAAAAAAAAAAGTAAATAAAAAAATTTTAAGAAAAAGAACAATTACATAATACGTAAAAGAAAAAAATAATGAAACAAAAAAACAACTACAAAAAAAATCACGTAATATGAGACTGTAACCTCACATTATGGACTGAAGGAGGCTGGGTTGTATCTTTCTTTGCAAATAAGTCTTAGATAAGGGAATTGGTACCAGGAGTAGATACACACTCTCACTTCAGGAAAATGGAAAATCTGGGATTAATTGACCTGGATGAGGTGGAAAACAGTGATAACCACATGATATTTAAAGATGAAATCCTAAAAGCCTAAAAACATGCAGTGGAAATTTGTCTAAGTAAAGTAGTATCAGAAGAGGCCTTTAATCACTATACAAAATGGGTCAGTAGTTCAAGATCTCCCTACAAAGATGGAATCAACTCAATGGCCAACTGGTTTTGGGTTTGGTAGATCACTTACAGGCAGGTTCCAGCAAACACGCAAAAAACAGATCATTTCAATCTTGTACACAGTCAATAAAGAAAAGAAAACTATGAGATGCTTCCCAACTTGTTCCCTAAGGCGACTTTAATATTGATACCAAATTAGAAAAGGAAGGTATAAGAAGAGTTACAGGACAAGCACACTAAGCAATTGAGATGCAAAAACCTACATAAAATGCTGGCAAAGAAATCCAGCAAGGTATTAAGCATGTAATACGCCATGATCAAGGGGGTTTATTTAAAGGATGCAAGCTTGAGTGAACATTAAAGGTTTAATAATTCAATTCACCACGTGTAGGTTAAGGAAGAAAAGACACAGGTTCACCTCAAGAGACGGTGAAAAGGCAGTGATAAAATCCAACCACACTGAGACATAAGAACTCTGAGCAAACATGGAACAGAAAAGGAGTTCCCGAATGTGGAAAACTACAACTAGCATGATAGTTCCTGGTGAAATGTGGGACATTCTCTTTAAAATTAATTAGCAATAAAATAAGGATGCTTTCTCTCATTATTTCTATTAAATATTTAACACGGGAGTACAAAAAGAAAAACGTATAACTCTTATTATTCATAGATTATAGGAATGTCTCCACAGAAAAATTTAAAAACCATAGAAAATATTAGAATTAATATTAGTTAATCATAAATACAAAGTAAAAAATAAAGTGAATGTCTATGCAGCAGCATCAAGGCAACTCTGTCATAGCTCTCCGTGAAAGCAGAGGACACTGACAGGGAAACAGCAGGATCCAGGTGGGCTAGACCACAGAGGGGAGAGCACTATTTTATACCGGGCTGGATTTATAAGCACAGGTATGTGTGTTAGTTACCTAGTGTTGCCATATGAAAAAAAAATAAAATAACACAGTTGGGTGGCTTTAGAGAATAGAAATTTATTTTCTCGCAGTTCAGGAGGCTACCTGTCTGAATTCAGGGCATGGCTCACGTCTACTCCAGCTTCTAGCAGCTTCTAGCCACCCTTTGTGTTCCTGGTCTCGTAGGTGCATCTGCTCCGTTGTCTGTCTTCCTCTCCCACTGAGTGTGTCTGTGTCTATTCTGCTGTTTATATAACTCAGAAGGGACTAGGTTTAGGACCCACCCTACACTGCTATGGCCTCATTAATATAATTTTAAAATCCCCTATATCCAAATCAGGTCACATTTACAGGTACGGTGGTTAGGATTTCAACATGCCTTTTGGGGTTATACAATTCAGTCCATAATAGTGCCCTCACCAGATATTCTGGACTGAGAATACTAGCATGAGCAGTTGACAGTGGTTCTATTTTTTTTTCGCATTAGTTGGTTGTAGCTTGTCTCAATGGCCACTCATATGAACTTTGGAGCAGCTTATTATGAAGGCCCTGGCCAACCTTTCGTAACCATGTCCATTGTGTGGAAAAACACACAGACTCCCATCACTGAAGCCTTGGGAAATTCATTTATAAGTGTGGAATGGAGTTGGGACCAGAATTGTTTCGTGGCCTTGATAACATGGAATAGCTGTTAAGATATCCACATGGAGATGTCAGGTAATAATACTAACAGCTAACACTTACTGAGTACATGCACTGGTGCCAGGATTCTTGTAAGGGCTTCTCCTTTCCTAAGATATTTGTTCTGCATGATAGCCCTATAAGGAATGTACCATTATAATGCACATTTTATACATGAAGAGGCCAATACAGAGATTTAAGCTGATATTTGAGTATAAGTCTGGACCCAGGAGGAGTTGAAATGGCTGGAGGTGTAAATCTCACGACCTCAGCTACAGACCGATGGCTGTGGACACACTGAGGCATTCCAGACAGAGGGTGTCAATAGAGAGAGAGGCCTAAACACCGAGCCGTAGGGCACCCTGACGCCTACAAGCTGGCCGGGTGAACCACAGCCAACAAAGCTCTCTGAAGGCCAGTGTGGTTCCTGGAAGGTGGTCTGTCCTTTCTCTAGGCCGAATTTCCCCACTGCCCCTCCCACCCGCACTGGCTTGTCCCCTTCCTAATGGCAGGGACAGTGAGTAACTTTCACCACTGCCCAAGATCCCAAGGTTACAATAACATTGGTACGGAAAGCAGAATGATGGAGTCAGGAAGCCTGGTGGTCATATGCAACCAGTTGGAAACAGAAAACAGCAAATAAAGAAGGGGAGAAGACTGTGAGCCAGAGGGGTAGGAGAAATGAATATTTCCTGAGTGCTAAATAAGGCTGGGCGTCTGCTAGTGGCATGTAGTTCCTCATTTAAACTTCAGAGGGACACAATGAGTGGAATAGACATTGCTATCCACTTTCATCATGCAAACGTTTTATTATCTTTGATTTTAACAGTAACTTCTTATAAAAACAAATGAGAAAATAGAGAAGAGTATAATAAAAGAATACATCTCATCAATTCAGTACTATCATTTTGCCTCAGCAGCTACACATTTTTGTTGTTGATGTAAATATAACACACAACCTTTGCCAAGTGAACGAGTTGTACAGGTGTACACACTATTGACAGGAATTACATTAATCGGCTGTGCAACCCTACCCTTAATCTGTGTGATTTTTCCATCACTGTAAACAGAAACTCAGTTTCCATATGCAATAAAAAAAAAAATATATGCAGGAATTACATTAATCGGCTGTGCAACCCTACCCTTAATCTGTGTGATTTTTCCATCACTGTAAACAGAAACTCAGTTTCCATATGCAATAAAAAAAATATATATGCAATAAAAACCAATAGCACCTCTTTATTCCCTCCCTCCTGCCCCTGGGAACCCCTATAAACTTTCGTCTCTATACATTTGCCTGTTTTTGTAAAAGGCATGCTTTTTAATTTGAAAGTTCATGACAAGCTACAAGGGAGAATTCATGTGGAAGCAGAAGTTATTTGCAATACATACATCCTACTACAAACTTGGTTCTAGAATATACAAAGGATGATTCATAAAGAAAAAAAAAGAGAATTCAATAGAAAGACAATACTTGAACGCTCTCTAAAAGATTTCTGTATGGCCAACATACATATGGAAAGGGACTACATCAGTTATCAGAGGAATTCTAATAAAAACTCACAATGTGATCCTAACCCTGCACACCAGAACGGCTAAAATAAAAAAAAAAAAATGGAAATACCAACTATTTGGTAGAACACGGAGCAACCGGAATTCTAATCTACTGCTAGTGAAAGTGTAATTTGGTACAACCACTTTAAAAATGCTTTGGCCATATCTACTACAGCTGTGAACATTCGTATATCCTATGACCCAGCAATTCTACTTCTAGATACATACCCAATAGAAATGGGTACATATGTTCACCAGAACATATAAGTCTAACCATCTGCTAAGGAATGAACACCCTCCTTCTGAATGCCTAACTTTTGTTTTTAATTGTTCTTTAGATGAAGGTTTACAGAGCAAAGTAGCTTCTCGTTAAACAGTTAGGACATATATTGTTTTAAGACATTGGTTACCAACTCTAAGACATGTCAACACTCTCTCTTCTTGACCTTGGGTCCCCTATTACCAGCTTTCCTGTCCTCTCCTGCCTTCTAGTCCTTGTTCCTGGGCTGGTATGCCCCTGGAGTCTCATTTTGATTTATGGGCCTGTCTAATCTTTGGTTAAGGGTGAACCTCAGGAGTGACTTTATTATTGAGCTAAAAGGATGTCTGGGGGTCATATTCTCAGGGTTTCTCCAGTCTCTGTCAAGCTAGAATTCTGTTTTTTTTTTTTAATTAGGATTTTGTTCTACATTTTTCTCCAGTTCTGTCCTGAATGCCTCACTTAAAAAGCACTATTCTCGTCTGTTCTAAGGTGATGGCCATATATAATGATAAGCTTATAAAGAAAAGTCTAGAGCTTTCTGTGAAATGCAGCAGCAGATCTCTAGAGGCTCATGTTCTTATAGCTTCTGTTCCCTCTGGAGCTTCTCCTTCTCTCTGTCCTTCTGCTGGGCTGCACCACCTGGAACCAGTTATAAAATTCAACTTCATCCTATAAATTCACAGGAGTCCTACTCACACAAAATTTTTATTGGCGAACAGGTGTGTAGAGGAGGTATAGAAGGGATTTCTATTGCAGCAAAGCAAAACCTTAAAATGAAATGGCTGGGAATGGCAGGCCTCCTTCTGTAAAAATGCTTTTCTACATGGAATATGGAAAATGCAGTTAAGATATGGCTTATGCAAAAAGGCAAAAAGGAGTGCTTGCAGAAATTTGGTAATCATTTAGATCACCTGTAAAAATATTTTCATCCTTTTTCTCATAGCTTGCAGGAAACAAAATTCCAAAAGGATCGCATATTTAAAAGTAAAATATGCCACCATACAAATTTCAGAAGAAACTATGAGAGATTCTGTTTTGCTTTTTATTGGTAAAAGAGAAAGATTTTCTAAAAATCCCAAAGCTGTGAAGGCTCAAACTGGTAAGATACAGATATAGATGTTTGGCATATGAAAAACTATATGAAGAAAGCAAAAATACAGGCAAAAATCTGAAAAAAATTCGTAGGCTAAGGATTTGAATAGACATTTCTCCAAAGAAGGTATAGAAATGGTCAATAATCACATGAAAAGAAGCTCAACCTCATTAGTCATTAGGGAAATGCGAATCAAAACCAAAACGCACTATTATTTCAAAACCACTGAGATGGCTCAAATCAACAGGATGGACAACACAAGTGGTGAGGATGTGGAGAAACTGGAACCCTCATACATTGCTGGTGGACATGTAACATGATCCAATCGCTTTGGAAAACAGTTAGGTACTTGCTCAGAAAGGTAAACATAGAGTTAACATGCAACATAGCAATCCCACTCCTAGGTATGCATCCAGGACAACTGAAGCATGTTCACATAATAACTTACAAAAGAATTTTCATAGCAGAATTATTTCTAAATAGCCAAAATGTGGAAAGAATCCCAAAGTCATGAATTGACAGATAAACTGTGGTATACTCGTAAAATGGAATATTACTCAGCCATTAAAAGGCATCAGGTACTAATACATGGCACAATATGGACAAACCTTGAGAACGTTATGCTAAGTGAAAGAAGCCAAACAGAAATGACCGCATGGTACATGATTCCATTTACATGAAATACCCAGAACAGACAAACCAACACAGACAGAAAGTAGATTAGCAGTTGCTACGTCTTGGAGGAAAGGAGTAATGAGGATGACTACTAATATGTAGGGCGTTTATTTACAGGGTACTGAAAATATCCTGAAGCTAGACAGTGGTGATTGTTGCACAACTCTGTCCATATACTAGAAACCACAGAATTGTGCACATTATAAAAGGCAATGTTATGGGTGGTGAATTATATCTCAATAGAAATATTTGTGACTCCCAAAAGACTAACATTTCAATTAAATATACAGAACCTATATATCAGTAGGCGAAAACAACACAATTTTACCATATCTCTCTCCAGCCAAAGTGAAGGGGGTACATTCTATTAATACATCTTATTTTTTTATCTCTTCATTAACAAGTTCTGTTCTCATTATACATAACTAGTCTCCATTTCTAATCACACATAACTAGTCTCCATTTCCTTATGTCAGTTTTCACTATTGTAACTACATAAACAGAGCACTTCCATGGTTTTTATAAAAACCCACCCACTCATTCAATCAGACATATCATTTTTGGAAGCTTCTTATGTGCCAGGAACTAGGATACTCTGACCAACACAGCAGACAAGGTCCTGCCTGCATGGGCCTTCTATTTTTGTGGAGCACTCAGATGATAAACCAGCCAAACAGTATGTAATGTTACCTAACATCAGGAGGGAGACGTATAATTTTGGAGGTGTCCCAAGCTGTGTCTCTCTCATGAAGAGTTCCCTCTTGCCTCTGAACCCAGTGGAAAGTAAACACTTTGAAGGAACTGTGAGGTCAGTAAGTGTGAAAAAGACATTTCATTTCAGTTTCATTTGGCTGGTTTTACCTGCTATGCTGTCAACATTTTTTTAAACACTATCCTGCAGCTGACATCAACCACCCCCCCAAAAAGCAAAAACAAAACCCGATGCCATGGAGTCGATTCCGACTCACAGCGACCCTGTAGGACAGAGTAGGGTCTCCAAGGAGTTCCTCGTCTTAGGACACAAATAATTCCTGCTTATGAGAATCTGAAAGTTGTTCACTGTGGATGTGTGAGGGATTCAGTAACACTTGCAAAGATTTCCATGTGGGTGTGGTGCTCAAGTGTGAGCATCGGGGGGAATGGATCCCATGTGCACTTTGCATCCTTCTGGAGATTATGACACAACAAACATTCCCTCCTCATCGTCCTGCATCTTGTAAGAGGACAGAGGGAACTGTTAGGCAGAACCATTTGAAAATGCATGGCAAGAAATTTTATTGAAACATTAAATTCAAAATAAAATCTTCCTATGTTTTTCAACCTTCCCTACCTCATTTCAAAGAGGTAATTGGACTCACAGAGTTAAAGCCCTGAAACTTCGAGAATCTGAAGAGTCTGTTGTAAGAGTCTCAGCTCATTGGAGTAATCACACTGAGTGAACTGGAACCCAGGGGAAGAGTGGGAGTCAGACAGCAGAGACCTACACATTGGGAAGGGGTGAGGCCTGCTTCTTGATAATGTCCTGGGCTAGGTGGCAGCACCTCAAAGGGTAATGCAGGCACACAAGTAGACAAACCACGTTATGGTGTTCCCAGCCCTGCCAAGGTTCTCATGGTCCATCTGGGAATGGAAGCAGCAGAGACAATGCTTCTAGAGAGATCACCCACATAGGCTGAGGCGATGGGTGTGTTAAAGATCTTCAAACCTTGGTCCTTCTTTAGACCCCGGGGTACCCAGAAAATAAACCAACACCAAATATACCCCTGCAAAGAAGTAAGGTTAAAATTTTACCCCAATTTTGTAAGCCGAGAGCTCTGAGTTGGAATTCAGTTTATTTAAAGAAATATCAAGTTTTCTTGCACACATGAATTTGTGCATTCACACTTACAATTCATATTATTCATTCATCCATGAAGTCAACAAACATTTACACTATAACAGCTACATGTGAGACCCTATGGCAGTTGCTCTTGATGATGAAATGACTCAGAGAATTTCCCTCAATGCCTGGTGAGAGAAACAGCCAAGTTAACAGTTGTATCAGTCACGTATTGCTCTGTAACAAATGACCCCAAATTGTCGTGTCTTAAAACAACAACAATTTACCAGCTCACAATTTTTCAAGTTGTCAGTTTGGAGCTCTTCTGATCTGGGCCAGCCTCAGTGGCTCACAACATGGCTTCCTCATGTGTCTACAATTTGCTTCCAGGTAGCTGGGAGCCAGTTCATAACATCAAGTCAGTGAAACAGCTAGATCCTCTCTCCATTGGTCTTCCATCATCTAGCAGGCTGGCCTGAGGATGTTCCCATGAGTTCTCAGGGTTTAAGAGCAACAAAAGGGAAGTCTCAATGTAAAGTCTTCCAACTCTCTCATTTTATCAGGTTTTCTACCATCCCAATGTCCAAAACAATAATGTCAGCCCCAACTGAGGGATGGAGAAAGACTCCTACTGCTAATGAAAGGCACTCCCGAGTCTCATAGAAGGCATGGGCACAGACAGCGGATAAATGTGTAGACATTTCTTACATCAACCACAAAAAGTAAATGCAATTGTGTTTTATGCTGTGGTAAAGGGTTTTGCAGGTACAATGGAGTAGGGAGCAAGAAGTGAACAAATCTACCAGGAGAATATTTACGGAAGAGCACAACCAGGAATTGATGCCTGAACCAAGTTGGGAATATGATTGGATAGTTAAGGGGTGACAAAAGGTCCGGGTCCAGGAAGCCCCATGTCTTCTCCAGAGAGAAGTCTGAGGAGACAGGCTGAAGTCACTGAGGCATTTGAAACATTTGTGACCAGATGCAGATCATCTTTTGTTCTACTGTTTTCCAACCACTCATCCCTATTTATAGTTTGGAGTCATACAAGAGTAGACCCTAGCATTTCCCTGTTGAAACTTTTATTTTCCTCTGAGAAGTCATCACCACCCCAATGTTCTTAATTGCTTCCTCAAATGCTGTCTCCATTTACCAGCTCCTTTTCTATATGGGCTCCAGAGTGAAAGCAGAGCCTGGAAGATGCAGAGGTCATGGACTTTCCCCAAGTCAACTCCTAAACCTCCCATTCTGGCCGACCACAAATTCCTGAGTCTTAGCATTTTATGGTGAGCTCGAAAGCCCAATCTGTTCCAATGGGGTCAGTTCTCTTAACCACCATGCTTCACCAGAGAGTAGGCCATCAGATGGGATGGGAGAGAAAATCTTCTAGTCACAGGGAAGAGCCTGTGTGAAGCCTCACAGGCTAGGGAGACCTGATAGGTGTTCAGAGCGGACACTGTATGACCAGGGCTGGAGAGACATGATTCCAAGAGAGTCAAATGAGAAGTTTTGGAGAAATCAACTCCTGGTCACACTGTAACGATTCCATGTACTCTCTCTCTCCCGACCAAGGGATAGTAACGACATGGAGTGCAGAGAAAAGTTGCAATTCCTTTTTTATATCCAAGCCCCCTTTTCCCAGTCTGGGACTGGCAGTATTCAAGCTCCTACTTGAACAGTTTCATATTTTTCTTTTTGCTGTGTTTCTGTTTAAAGTGGGCCCATGAAACTGAGCAATGTCAGGAATGATGTCACACAGGGTTATGGAAGCCATGCCATTCATGCTGATCTCTTTTGGTGAGGATGTCGATCTGAGATCCTGTGGGAGAGCACCTGGAACTACTCTATCACGGAAATTCCGGACTAAACCGGGGTCCCCAAGTCACCAAACGGTCATGCATCATAAAGAACTGGGAAAAGGGATAAAGATCCTTCAGAACATCATTATGATTGGACATCTTCACCCAGAGAGGATGAAACAGTGATACAGAAGGAAGAGGCCTTTCTCTAAGACTCTAGATAAGGGTGAGAGGAAAAATTGTCCCAGATTGATGTGTGTTACGGAACAAAGGGTCTGGTTTCCACCAGAAAAGACAGCCATGATAGGACAAGATGAAGGAATTGGGAATGGATAAGGTCATAAGGAGGAGCGTCCTGAGAAAGCATTTCCTGTCATTTGGTGGACAATTAACCAAATTCTTATATCAACAAGAAATGTAGGAATAAGTGAGGGATCAAGCTACAGAATTCATTGGGAGTTTGAGAGCTTTCCAGAACAGATTCAGACGAGGCACTCTGCTGTTTAAGATCTGTACCTGGTGGAAAGGAAGGAAGCCAGTGGACAACTAGGGCAGAGAGTAGAGGATGGGGCAAAGGGTGGTTAGAGAGAAGCGTACTTTATTATATTTTCTAATGACATGATATTAATGTACTATGTGAAGAATTAAGAAAATATCTCAGGAGGTTCTGGCAGTGAGAAGTTGAAGGAGCCCAGAGCCCACATCATTGAGGGCAGAAGATGGCTTGCAGACTCCTCCCCTAGATTCAGGAACTCCCCTTCTCCTCCTATATCTTCTCCCCACATCTCTCAAAGGGCCTAAAAAACCCTCACAGCAAAGAGAGCTATAGGATAGAATTTTTTCACATTCCTACTTTTCTTAACCTGAATTTTGTCTAGGATCTTTAATTTGCCACTCCTTTTCAGGGCAGTTTTGTTGCCCTCTCCACTACCATTATTTTTGCTGCCCCCCACCACTACTCCAGTGCTGCCCTCCACTGGCCCTATTTCCTTTTGCTTCCTAGGTTTCTAACTGGCCTCTAAAACCCTCTTGAGAGATACCCTGCTGCAACTTCTGTCACGGAGCTTGCACTCCACTCCCAAGACGCTTCCATCTCTTTCTTTCTTAACTCGCCAATCCTACCTTCATACTCAGAAAAATACAGACCCTTATGTTGACATATACAACCCACCCACACACTCAGTTGATGTGGTTGTGTCTTGGCTACTGAGATTTGTACCATCGGACTCTCAAATATGGACATCTCTTTCTGCCTCACACTGAAAGAGTATTTCTCATAATGACATGGTGAGAGCTTTCTGTTCAGGGAAAGGCAATTTTAAAGGAGAAGCTTTAAATTATACATAAATATACAAATTTTGCTCCAAGTATAATTCCTTGAATAACAGGTCTTCCCTTAATGGCCACATAAACCAGGGACTCCATCAGCCTGAAACCAGAAGAACTAGGTGGTGTGCAGCTACAGTCAATAACTGCCCTGACAGAGGATACTTGCAAGTTATAAAAATGATGGTACCCTCAAATACAGACCTTATACTGAAAGAAAAGACCAATATGAATGTCAGAGATACTCTGAAACTTGCTCTTGAACGTAAAGTAATGAAAGAAATGATGAAGTAGAAGAGCTGAAGAGAAGATTTCAAAGGGCGGCTTGAGAAGACAAAGTATGATAATGACATGTGCAAAGACTTGGCGTTAGAAAAACAAAAGGGAAGAACATGCTTGGCATCTCTCAAGCTAAAGGAACTGAAGAAAAAATCCAAGCCTCGAGATGCAATAGTGAAGGATTGTACGGGCAAAATATTGAACAACACAGGAAGCATCAAAATAAGATGGAAAGAATACACAGGGTCACTGCACAGACACACACACACAAAAGCATGGGTCGATGTTCAACCATTTCAGGAGGCAGCATGTCATCAAGAACTGATGGTATTGAAGGAAGAAGTCCAAGCTTCACTGAAGGCATTGGCAAAAAACAAGAATCCAAGAACTGACAGGTACCAACTGAGATGTTTCAACAAACAGATGCAGCACTGGCTGAATAATTTAGCCATCCGATTGGAAGAGATCCATGTTTGTGCACATTCCAAAGAAAGTGATTCAACAAAATTCAGAAACTATCAAACAATATCATTAATATCAAAACCCAGTAAAATTTTGCTGAAGATCATTAAAAAGAAGTTGCAACAGAAATTCAAGTCAGATTCAGAAGAGGATATGGAATGAAGAATATCATTGCTGATGTCTGATGGATCTGGGCTGAAAGCAGAGAATACCAGAATACCAGAAAGATGTTTCCATGCATTTTATTGACTATGAAATGGCTTTATACTGTGTGAATCATAACAAATTATGGATAACACTTCAAAGAACGGAAATTCCAGAACACTTAAGTTTGCTCATGTGAAACCTGTACATAGACCACGAGGCAGTTCTTCAGAGAGAACAAGGGGTACTATGTGGTTAAAAATCAGGAATAGTTTGTGTCAGGGTTCTATCCTTTCATCACATTTATTCAATCTGTATGCTGAGCAAATAATCCAAAAAGCTGCACGATATGAAGAAGAACGTGGCATTAGGTTTAGAGGAAGATTCATTAACAACCTACGATATGCAGATAACACAAACTTGGTGAAAGTGAAGAGGACCTGAAGCACTTAGCGGTGAATATCAAAGACTACAACCTTCAGTATGGGTTGCACCTCAACATAAAGAAAACAAAAATCTTCACAACTGGACCAGTAAGCAACATCATGATAAACAGAGAAAAGATTGAAGTTATCAAGGATCTCATTTTATTCAGTTCCCCAGTCCACGCTCATGGAAGCAGCAATCAAGGAATCAAATGATGTATTGCAAATCTGCTGCAAAAGAACTCTTCAAGCTGGTGACAAGCAGAGATGTCACTCTGAAGGCTAAGGTGTGCCTGACACAAGTCATGACGTTTTCAAACACCTCATATGCATGTGAAAGCTGAACAATGAATAAGGGAAACCGAAGAAGAAGTGCTGCCTTTGAATTATGGTGTTGGTGAACAATATTGAATATACCACAGACTGCCAGGAGAACAAACAAGTCTGTCTTGGAAGAAGTACAGCCAGAATATTCCTTACAAGCACAGATGGTGAGTGTTTGTCTCACATACTTTGGACATGTTATCAGGGGAGACCAGGCCCTGGAGAAGAACATTATGCTTGGTAAAGTAGAAAGTGAAAAAGAGGAAGACCCTCAGTGAGATGGATTGACACAGTGGCTGCAACAATGGGCTCTAGCATAGTAACAAGTGTGAGGATGGCACAAGACTGGCCAGTGTTTTGTTCTGCTGTATATAGGGTCACGATAAATTAGAACTGACCTGATGACACCTAACAACAACAATATGCTGTTCAGCTCACTGCCTGTCTCTTAGTTTGCTGTACTGTGGTGGTTTGGATGTTGCTATGATGCTGGAAGCTAGGCCACCAGTATTTTAAACACCAACAGGGTTATCCATGGTGGACAGGTTTCAATGGAGCTTCAAGACTAAGACAGACTAGGAGGAAAGACCTGGAGATTTACTTCTGAAAATTAGACAATTAAACCCTTACAGATCAGAAGAGAATACTGTCCAATTCACTTGCTTTGGACATGTCATCAGGAGAGATTAATCAGTCCTAGAGGAAAATATCATGGTTGGTGAAGAAGAAGGCCAACAAGGCTGTAGGAGACCCTTGGTGACATGGACTGGCACATTAGCCATAATGATGGAATCTAAATTGGTGGCATTTGTGAGGATGACACAGGACCTGGCAACCTTTAGTTCTGTGTTACCTAAGTTCACCATTAGTCGGAGTCACCTCAATGGCAGCTAGCAAAAAATTACTGTTTGAGAGGAGAACTGAGATATGAACTTGATACAATATACCAAATGTTAAAATGTTCAAAGATCTCATGTTTACTACGAAAGAATAGGAATTGAAAATACAACTTTAAAATAGCTAGAAGGAAAAAGAAAGTAAGAGAAATTTTATCATTCCAATAAAAAAATAAACAGGAAAGGCAGAAAAAAAAAAAAGAACAGTGAATATGAAGTATAATATGGGAATTATGTCTAAATGTATGAGTAATAGCAAGAAAAAGGGATTAATACCTTAGGAAAAAACATGTACACTCAGCTTAGACTTGCAAATTCAGCCATATCTTATTTATAAAACAAAATTAAAACATAATGACAGAAACTTTTAAATGATGTAAATGAAGAAATTTCTACTTTTTTAAAAAAAAAATTTTTTTTTTTTTAATGACTACAGGAATAACCCTCTGCCAGATACTGCTGATACAGAAAGGATTAAGAAAAGATTCCTTGCAGTCTGGTGAGAGAAACAGCCCAGTTAACAGATCAGTTATCAATTGCTCTATAACAAATGACCCAAAAATGAAGTGCCTTAAAAGAACAAGCAGTTACTTCGCTCACAGTTTTGCGGGTTGGCAGTTTGGGGTTCTTCTGGTCTGGGGCAGACTCAGCCGCTCTTGGCTGGGCTCCCTCATGTATCTGGAATCAGCCACCATGTCAGCTGGCGGGCAGAGGGTGTGAAATCTTCTCAGCTGGATTCTCTCTCTAATGGTCTCTTGTCATTTATTAGGGTGGCCTGGGCTGTTCCCATGGGTTCTCAGTGTTTGAAGA
Organism: Loxodonta africana; assembly: GCF_030014295.1. NCBI lineage: Eukaryota > Metazoa > Chordata > Mammalia > Proboscidea > Elephantidae > Loxodonta > Loxodonta africana. The sequence goes on from NW_026974974.1 coordinate 45,604, forward strand.
GCAGCAAGAGGGCAAGGAGGAGCCCTGGTGGTGCAGTGGTTAAGGGCTCAGTTGCTGAAGGAAAGGTAATCAGTTCGTACCCACCAGCTGCTCTGTGGAAGAAAGACATGGCACTCTCCTCCTGTAAAGATTACAGCCTTAGAAATCCTATGGGGCAGTTCTACTCTGTCTTTCAGGGTCACTATGAGTTAGAATATACTTGAGAGTGATGGGTTTGGTTTTTGGTAAGAGAGAAAGCCACAATGTGTCTAATTATATCCGGTCTCTGCTTCTATTAGTCTTTGTACTGTCCCAAAGGCCAAAGCAATCATAGATCAGTCCAAATTCAAGGACTGGAGGAAGAATCTTGCTCTTGAGAAAGGGAGCTGTAAGTCATATAATATGTATGGATACATACATATTAGAACATGTGGTCATTTTTGCTATCCATCACAACATGTAAATGCAATCAAGTTTGTCCCTAGTTGTGGCAGAAGCATTTCTTAAATACAATAGAGTATGCAGCAGGGTGGGAAATTCTACCAGGTGTAGGGTTGGAAAGGCTTCCACCAGGAAGTGATGTTTGACCTAAATTTTGAAATACGGGTGGATGGTTAGGAGATTTTCTTTTTTATATATTTCCAACCACTTGCCCACATTCTACCATCTGTCGTCACACAAAACGAGCCCTCTGCTCCCATGTTGACATCTTTCATTTTCCTTCAAATCCTCAGGCTCTCCTCTACCTACCAAGCACAACTTCCCAAACCCTGCCTTAAAGTGTTTCAACAATTTGCTTGTTCCTTTCCTAATTGCCCCCTGGACAAAAAAGGAGATCAAGCAGAGGACAGTGGACCTTTCCCCGAGGGCTCTCCTAAGCCTCCCAGGCAGGTTTACCACAGACGTCCGGAGTCTCAGTGCTTTCTGTGATGATGTAATCCTACCCTTTTTAGTGGTTCCAAGGGAGAAGCATGTGGACAGGCCAAGAGGCTTCACAGGGTTGAGAGTCAGGAGGTCAAGAGAGAGTGGCCTAGACACCACCGCTGAGTGATGGTACCTCCAGGCAACAGACCAAAAACTCCATTCTGCACAGATGGCTACGAAGGGTGAGTCTTTTGGAAGAGTCTTCTGTTATTTAATCAATAGATATATATTGAGTATCTCCTATGGGTGGGGCTCTGTCTCACTTTCTGGGACTGCCAAAAACAAGGCAGATCCCATCTTTGTCCCCAAGTTATTTACAACCCATTTGGAAGACACAAATTGGAAAATGAGCACCTCCTATGACTCAGTGCTATGATGGAGGATTACTAGGTGCTCTGAATACATAAAGCAGGAGCACAGACTGGGTACCTTGGAGGAGGAACCAGTCAACAGGAAGGGAGAGAATGTCTACTAGTCAGAGGGAACAGCCTGTGTGAAGCCTAAGTGGCAAAGGAGGCCTGAGAGGTGTTCAGAGTGGACATTGTGTTTCTAGAGATGGAGAGATTTGATGCAGGGCCAGAGAAGTGGTTTGGGAGAAATAGCGACTCATTATACTCTTCTATTTCCTCAACTCACAGTTTCCTTCCTCTTGGATGTTGACTTCTTTAAGTGAACATTTCAATTCATTTTTAAGATATAATTTCCCTCCTCCCAGCCTCCTAGCCTCTCCCACAACAGTTGCCATATTTTTTCCTAGTGCGCTGTTTAGATTCAAACTGGGCCCTTGGAACTGAGCGATGTCAGTGATGATGTCACACAAGGGTTACTGGAAGCCTTGGTGCTCACTCAGATCCTAACTGCTCTTTGGAGAGGTTGTGGGTCTGAGGGTTTCCTGTGGGAGAGAGACTTTGGATACCAAATTACAAACAGTTCTGCCTAAATCAAGGTCCCCAACTTGTGAGAGTTTGGGACATCATCTCTACGTGGGAGGAGGAGAAACATCTTGCCAGTGACCGTCCTTCCTGGTTCATCTTCACCCAGCCAGAATGGAGCGGCAATACATGAGGAAGAGGCCTTTCTCTAAGGCCCGAGGTAAGGGTGGGAGAAAAATTCAGTCTGTGCGATGGGTGCTGGGCAGCAAGGGGTTTCATTCACCCCAGAAACAAGGACCACAAGGGATCACCGAGGCTTTCACCTGAAAAAACTTCCTGTCAATTAGTAAACAGTAAGAAATTATACTGTGAATAAATAAATGAAGGAATAACTATGTGAGTGAAGTATAGAATTCTACTGTCATCTGAGGGGCTTTCCATAACAGTAGCAGACAAGTCAGATTTGTGAACTCTCCTGCTTTGTTAGCGGAAAGAACGCAGGTGGGCAAGTGGGGCAGTGGGTATAGAACCAGGTAGAAGGGTGGTTACAGAGATTTGTGCTTAATTTTTTCATGAGAATGAATTAATATATCACGTGAATTAAAAAAATATATCAAATTTATCAGGAGGTTTTGGGAGTGGGTGGTGTGATGGAGCACAGTACGACACGTTCATTCAGAGTTCCCAGTCAATGTAAGCTGCCACAGTCCTCAGCCTGGACTCAGGCAGAAGAAGGTCCAGGAAGGCCCTGCCCCTCTAGCTCTAGGGATTTCTCTTCTCCTCCAAGGTCTCCTGACCATCTTTACCTAAGGGTTTAACAATTCTTCTACATAAAGACACCTATAGTATAGATCATTTTTTTTCTCCTGTAATTGCAAAGTTTAATTTTTTTTAATTGTGTTGAAAATATACATAAATTATAACTGAATAATTGCTAATGTATGAGTCAGTGATACTCATTACGTTCTTCAAGTCATGTAACCATTCTCAATATCCTTCTCCAAACTTTTCTACAACCATTAACATAACCTCAGTGCCCCAGTGGAAAAACTTCCCCTTCCCCCTGCCCACAACTGGCAACGACCAATACTCTTTGCTTTCTATATATTTGCTTATTTCATGTAAGTCAGATTGTACAGTATTTGCCCTATACTTAGGGCAAATACTAACTTATTCCATTTAGCATGATGTTTTCCAAGTCTAGCAGGAAAGAATTTTAAAATTCCAACTATAGCTAAACTCAGTTTCTGCTATCATTCTTAGTTATCCATTCTTTCTCCGACTAGTGTGCCCCCCCTTTGTCTTCTTTGTTGCTGCCCCATTCTGCCTTTCAGTGGCTGAGACCTGCTTTTTGCTCCCTCCTTGATCTCTGTATCCTTCTAACCAACTGCTGGCATGTTCCATCTCTGAATCTTGTCTCTCTCTCGAGCTTTCCCTCCATCCAACACACCCGACCTAGCTCCATCTCTTTCTGCATCCTGAACTCTGCAGTCCTTCCCACAGATTCAGAAACATACACAGACCTTTAGGTTGACACAGACAACCCACTGAGACATACACAGGAGAGGAGGCTGTGTGTTCTCCATCTGAAGTTCTCGCATCAAGGTTCTCAGATACGGCCATCTCTTTCTGCCTCACTTCATCTACTAAAGACTGGGCTCCTACTCCGAGAAAAACAATTTTTGATCTTCTACTGTGGCTGGGTTAAGAAGGGTGCAAGGAAGAGGTATACATGTAAGAATCATAACTAAATATACACATTCTTCTCTTTACGTATAACTCCTCTATAAAAAGCCTTTCAGTAAAAAGAGGATGAAAAGAGGTGACCATTGCTCTGGAGTGTTTACCCTCCAAATTTACTAAGAATATCACCCACATACAAAACGTCAAGTCACACATTTATTATGAAGCTTCATGGGAATGAGGTCATTTCTAAGTTCCAAAGGAACAAATTCATTGGAATTCAATAAATGTGGAATTAAAGAAAAATAACTTCTTAAAAAATGAACTACCATAAACAGTGCCACTTTACAATGGAGACTTTGTCTTCCACAGCAGTGCCCCCAAAGGGTGGTGGGTCTCTGGGGGAAGAAGAAAGAAAGCATGGGGTCTGCAGAGGTGGAGGATGTGGTGATGTAGAGGCCTCCAGGGGTCCCTATGACCAAAGCTTTGGGGTCACAGGTGAGAATAAGGACCCTGAAAGCTCAAGTAAATTAACTCTCTATTCTCAGAGGTCTCTATCCAAGAGGAAAATGCGAAAGAGTCAACAACTTCCCATGAAAAAAGTCAAAGCTCCAGGCCCAGGAAGATTCCAAAACAATCTGAAAACTCTTCTCCTTTATCTTCCACCGAGCAGACCTCTCATTCCTCCAGTTACGGGGCTGCCCCAGGAAAGCGATGGGTCAGGTGCGCATATTTCACCAAGGTGCGCACGGTCAAGGGGGTGGCGGTCTCCCGGCAGACCAAAACCTCCTTTGCCCCCGTGGGCAAGATTCCCCAGGTCTTTGAAGCCGAGCTCTCTGAGGAGAGCACCATCGGCTCTGCCCCCAGTCTGGCCAACACTGAGTCCCTGGTCAGCAACCTGGAGCCCTGGCAGGAGGGGCCCCAGACCTGTACCCAGGAGCCCACTGACCAACGGGAGGAGCATGCTGAGAGACCCCGCGCAACCACCCCGGAGTGGCTGGTGACCCGTGAGTGCGGCTTCCGCTGCGTGGCCTGCTGCCGCGTGTTCGAGTCCCGGGAGGCCCTGGTTACGCACGCAGAGCATGGTGTGAGCCAGGGCTTCAGCTGGCGGGTCTTCTTTGAAGAGCTGCTGGAGAGGCGGCTGCCACACTCAGTCTTGCGAAGGCCCAGACGCTGCCACCAGCTGGCCAGGCGTTGCCTGAGGGCCGCCAAGAAGAGGGAGGTGAGGGAGAAGAGAGCAGTCTGCAGGCGCCTGGAGGAACAGCTGGAGAAGCAGAGAGAAGAACTGAAGAGGCTGAGGCACCAGCTGGACAGGCTGCAGAGGCAGGAGGCCAGGCTGCAGAAGGCGCAGGCGCACCACCGAGGCCAGAGGGGAAAGCGCCTGAAGACGTGCTAGAACCCCGGGACTAGGAGGAGCAGGGCCTTTGGGCTGGAAACGTGGGCCCTTTAGGAGAGACCTCCATTCAGGTTTGTTTAACCCAGCTCCCCTGGAAGATCATACCCTCCTTCCCCTGTGACCCCAACCCTCCCAACCCAAGTGCACAGAGAACTCCAGCCCTAAGGGGGATCTGGATGGAAGAAGTCCCAGATAGCTGACCACAGACACCAGGTCCCCTTAGAGGCTCCCCTGGCCCAGGAGAGGACAGGACGGGACTCATCTGGATGGTGAGATCTTGGGACCCTAAGGATGAGCGCAGCATAAATAGGGAAAGGGAAATGGGATTTCAGTGGGACTTGGGAGGGTAAGGGGGGGGCCCTGCTGAGGTGTGATGGTGAAGGGGGTGTCACTGAGTTCTTTGGAGGAGAAGGAATCAGAGAGATGGCAGGCTGTTGGGAAACATGCCTGCAGGTGAGCAGTGGAGATAAAGCCCTAAACAAACAACTCTGGGTCCCTTGCCAGCAGTATAGAGGCAGAGAAAGAGGCAGGGCTTGGTAGGAGGAGAGGAGGGCAGGTTGAAGGAAAATGAACTCACCCCACCAATGTCTTCTGGTCTCCTAGGGTGAATTTGGGTTTATAATTGGGATGCATCCATTTTGCCACATTAGGGGAATGTAAGTGGGAGGTGGTGTAGAAAAATCCCCCTGGGTGTTAACCATTTCTGGATAAGAGTTGATCCAGGGCTTGCAGGATATTTCCTGTAGAGCATGTCCTAGGGTAAGGAGTAGAGCTTTGGAACTTTTTCTTCTCCTTTAAATCAAGGTTCTTGACATGTCAAACAAACTTGCTAATTTTTTTTGTTTTCCTGTGGTCAAATCTGACCTGTCCCGAGGTCAAAGAACTGGAAGAAAAAGGCCCTCTGAGGTGAAAGAACCAAAAGAGAGGACAGGCTTCAAACCCAGGGAGAACAGCGAGAACACAGGTGATCAGAGGTAATGGTGGGAAGGGGCAGATTCAGGGCCAGACTCAACAGTGGACAACAAAGCCCCAGTCTCAGTCACGACATCAAATCCCAAGTCTGGGGAAGCCCTGGACATGACAGGGGTGTATCCATGTCTCTGGGAGATGAGACCACAAGTATCACAGGGAACCCCCAGGGGCAGAGGAATGGAAGGCAGGGCCTCTAGGATGGGCACCTCCGTCCACAGTCTGTCCTGTGTGTATTCCTCAGAGTGACAGAGACAGCTCCTGCGAGGCAGAGGGTCACAGGCAGAAAAGAACCAAGGTGTTCAGACCAGGTAAATTCTGCAGTCTCCTAAGGATCCAAACCGAAAAATCAGAGATTCTCAGAGGTATCAGGGTGGGAGGGGTTGGCATTCCCAGGTTGGGGAGAGGCTGGCTGGGGAGGTGCTGCTTTTGGAAATCTTTTCATCAACATCTTTCTTCTTAAAAGCTACCTTCCCAGTTGATGTCCTCTATGATCTAGGCTCAGACCTGAATGGGGCCTAGAATGCACAAAGGCGGGTTATCCAGTGGGGCTAGGCAGGGAGGAGGTGGAAGCAGCATATCCGGGAAAGAGAATCTTCTAGAGGCACATGAGTTACCTAGTGAATTGCACATGGCGTCCAGCCTTCTACATTTAGCTGTAGACGTGTGCTTGCAAGACGTGTTTGAGGGGTAACTCTACTGACTTCCCAAAATTATTTTTGGTCATTTCCAGTTATAGAGACCAGAAGAACTCACTGGCTCCAAGAACAACAAGAAATCCACTGGATCTGATTATTACTTTCTGCGGTGTGCTCTCCTGCCAGTGATTCAAATCTTTTGTCTGTCATTCTAGAGAATTTTCACCTATTTTAAATATCTAACAAAACACATTAAAATATACATATATCTATGATGTTTATGAATTTTCAAAGCTCTGAAATTGTTTTTTATTACATTTGCAAGATTACAGATTTGTATGACAAAAAAATTTATGTCAGGGTCCCACCCTCATATGTAATTTGGTCCTGCTCCCCCAGGGTATCCAATGTAAATAGACACACGTGTATCCTTCCCTACACCTCTCTGCAGGGACACATATACACAGTCACAGGTACACAAGTACATCTGCTGGGGTGTTTACTTTTATGGAAGCCTGGTCACACTCTATCCACATTGCTCTTGCCCCTTATTTCACTTGATATTCTACCTTGATTCTCTGTAAGTCATTAGATATGGCACTGACACTATATTTTTTGATCTTTTAACTTACATGAATAATTTAAATAGATGATATCAATTCAGTACACTTTATCTGGACTTCTACATGTTGTTGTCAGAAGCTATCAAGTCAGTTCTGACTCACAGTGGCCCTTTGCACCACAGAACAAAACACCACCCGGTCACGTGCAATCCTAATAATCGTTGCTATATTTGAGCACACTGTTGCAGCCACTGTATCAATCTCACTGAGGGTCTTCCTCTTTTTCACTGGACCTCTGCTTTACCAAGCACGATGTCCTTTTCCAGGGACTGGTCCCTCCCTCTTGATAACATGGCCAAAGCCATCCTTGCTTCTAAGGAATATTCTGGCTTTCTCCCTTTAAGACAAATTTGTTCGTCCATACATAACACTACTAAAATGGAAACATTATCATCCATGCTTTTTAAGTCCACTCTTCCTGCGTGTTCTAGCTCTCCTCCCCCTGTTCTTTCCCACAAGTGAATCCAAGATAATTCAGGTTAACAATGTGGTAAGTAGTCTCTCTTATCCTTGCTTAAACAAGCACACAGACTTATACACACTCATAAACATAAACAGGTACCCAAGCATATTCAAACAATTGATATTGTTTAACCCAGATGTGCTCATTTTATGTACACTTCTCTGCATGCACCTTGATTTTTTCAGTAATACTTCAATAATACCTCACAGATATTTTTCCCACTCAACTACAACAACTCATTTATTGATGATGTAGCTTTACCATAAGTTATCTATCATTCAACTATCAATGTACAGTCAATGTTTGGTCAATACTAATAACAACTATCCTTTGTGTACTACAGGATCTGTTTCTGTGGAATAGACTCCATAGCGTGAGATTTCCAGTTCAAAGTATGTTTTTAAAGTACAGAGCCATGGCCATGTCTTTCCCCTGTAGGCTGCCATAATGGACCTCTCCAGCCATGTCTCAGGGTATCCTTCTCCCCACAGCCCAGCCAGCCATAGATGGTGTTGATTTTTAAATTGTGCCAGTTTCACTGGGACTTTGATATTTTCTTAACTACCAGTGTTTTTGAGCAACTTGGACTATGTTTATTGGGCATGTGGATTTGCTGTGAACGATCTGTTTGAATTCACTGCTCATTTTTCAAGTGCTTAACTTTTATCCTTCTGTGTAAAATGGAAATTGTTCTTAAGCCTTGTCATCTCCATTTCACATGATTTTCCAAATATATCATTTGTGTATCACATTTTTACAAGCTTTGTCCCCCAGAATGATCACTTGAGTCAGCACCATTAAATAAATAAATATAATTTTCTCAAAATACCGCCTTTGTGTCAATGGTTATTGTGACTTCTTGGCAGATTTTCTTTCATTGGTAGAATTGTCAGTTTCTATGCTATGTAATATCAATTTGTTCTGTTACCTGAAGAGGTAGACACCTGTCAGTATCCTGCTTTTTCATGTTTTTCTTCTCTATACCTTTTAAGGCAGCCGCAGTGTTGCAGTGATTAAGTGCTCATCTGCTAATCCAAAGAAGGTTTGGCAGGTCGAACCCACCAGGGGGCACTGAGGGGAAAGACCTGTTGTTCTGCTCCCATAATGATCACAGCCTAGAAAACCCTATGGGGCAGTGAAATGGGATCGCTATGAGTCAGAAATGGACTCCAAGTCTCCTAACACCAGCAACATCCTCTGCTATCTACTGTACTATTTGTAGCATACGATTACTGTATACAATTCAAAAACAACTATCTTAATATTCGACTGGAAATACATTCCACTTATATATTAGTTTTAGGGACCTCCATTTAATTGACAAGACTTCTCATTTGAAAATATGGCATATTTTTTGCATATATTCAGGTTTCATTTTATGTACATTATTTACATTATGTACATCATTTAGTACATTAGTTTTCGTCATAGAAGTCCTTTGCTGCTCTGGTCAAAACAATGTTTTCCTAAGTATTTTACAGTTTTGAACACAGTTTGATCCAGTCAAGTAGTAGGGGAAAGAGAACGGTCTGCCCTTCTCACCCTTGCCAATTTGAGACCCTCATGTCTATACTGGAGAGAAACCATTGATTTTGATGTATTTGTCTTTTATTCAGGTATGCAATTATATCATCATTATTTGAAAAATCTCTTATTATACTTATTTAAATTTTCTAGTTTATTCCTTCACCTTAAAATTATGTTCAGTGATACCAAAAATTTTGTCTAGTTCCAAATTGATGAGAATGAGTTGAATATTAATTTTCCATTTATCTCACACCTGCTAAGTTTGGGGATAATTTATTATGCTCCAATAGATAACTGCTACTGTGACCTGCTGACCACTATTGTAATCACACACAACTTGTTTCTGAGAGTTAAGTACTTCCACCTGGCCTCTGTTGATCTGGGATCCCATGATTTGCATTGCTACTAGGCAGCCCAGCTCCCACTAACAACCTGAGCCTATAGACGATTGGTGCTGTTAATTGTCATCAAGTCATTTCTGACTCATGACCACCCCATGTGGGCATAGTAGAACAAACTGTTCAAGAGTGTTTTTAAGGCTTTCATCCTTTAGTAGCAGATGGCCAGGACTGTCTTCCAAGGACCCTCTGAGTACGTTCAAACGGCCAAACTTTCGGATAACAGTCGAGCACTTAACTGTTTGTGGCGTCCAGGGACACCCTACAAAGTATACATATTGGTAAGCTCTATGTTGCTGGTGCTCCCTCATGTCCGCATTCCTTATTCTTTTGATGAAATGGGTATCCTTCAGGACCTCCAAGAAATGGTCTTATAGAAGACTAACTCAGACATGCCCACATATTGGAGGCTTTTAATCCCTCTTTCAACATCTGACACAGCAGGTCTGGCATTTCGATTTCATAGAATGTGGGCCATTGCCTTTTCTAAGCTTCCAAAAGCAATCCCACAGCATATTAAACCCATTTCCAGAACCCTTGCTACGGCAATAAATCCTTGTCAACAAACTCTCCTTGACCCAACTTTATATTAAACGCCCCTTGACTCAGCACCTTCAGCACCCATTCCTCAGCACACCCCCGTCCTGCTCACACAAGGCAGCCAGGTCTTGCAGCTCCTTCAGTGTACAGTCCCTCCCCCTCCAACCACAACCAGCACTGCCCCCGGTGGCTATGCTGGTATCTGACAGCTAAGTATCTGGACAAATGCATGGGACACTATCTCAGGACTCTGCAAAGGAAAGTGTTGAAGGTGGATGGGGGCGGGACGGAACCAGAACATAAAGTATGAACATTCCAGAGGCTGAAATTAAATGAGCCCAAATCTCAGAGCTGCACACCCGTCGTGGACAGAAACAGCTCCGAGAGAAGCCCTTGCGTCTTAAACATTAGCAAGCAGCCATCTAAGATGCATCCATTGGACTCAACCCACCTGGATCAAAGGAGAATGAAGAACACCAAGGACATGAGGTGATTACGAGCCCAAGAGACAGAAAGGGCCACATGAATCAGCGACTACATCATCCTGAGACCAGAAGAACTAGATGGTGCCTGGCTACAACCAATGACTGCCCTGACAGGCAACACAATAGAGAAACCCTGAGGGAGCAGGAGAACAGTGGGATGCACACCCCAAATTCTCATAAGACCATACTTAATGGTCTTACTGAGACTGGAAGGATCCCGGTGGTCATGGCCCCCAGACCTTCCATTGCCCCAGGACAGGAACCATTCCCGAAGCCAACTCTTCAGATATGGATTGGACTGGACAATGGGTTGGAGAGGGATGCTGGTGAGGAGTGAGCTTTTTGGATCAGGTGGACACTTGACACTATGTTGGCATCTCCTGCTTGGAAGAGAGATGAGAGGGTGGAGGGGGGTTAGAAGCTGGTGAAACGGACACGAAAAGAGAGAGTGGAGGGAGAGAGCAGGCTGCCTCATTAGGGGGAGAGTAATTGGGAGTGTGTAGCAAGGTGTATATGGGTTTTTGTGTGAGAGACTGACTTGATTTGAAAACTTTCACTTAAAGCAGAAAAAAATTATTTAAAAAATAAGGATGCTTTCTATCATTATTTATATTAAATATTTAACACTGGAGGTCCAAGCTAGAACAAAACGACAACAAAAAGAAGGAAAAGCTGCAACTGCTATTATTCATAGATTACAGAAATGCCTCCACAGAAAAATTTACAAACCATTGAAATTGATGCCAGTCAATCGTAAATATAAACGAAAAAATAAACTGCATTTCTATGCATCAGCATCAAGCCGACTCTGTTGTAGCTCTTAGTGAAAGCAGAGGACACTGATAGGGAAATAGCAGGATTTGGGTGGGCTAGACAAGGAGGGGAGAACACTATTTTACACCAGGCTTCATGTATAACCATGGGTATTTGTTAGTCATCTAGTATTGCCATGAGAAAAAAATAACATAATTGGGTGGCTTTAAAGAACAGATATTTATTTTCTCACAGTTCTGGAGGCTAGAAGTAGGAATTCAGGGCATGGCTCATGTCTACTTCAGCTTCTAGCAGCTTCCAGCCACCCTTTGCGTTCCTGGCCTTGTAGATTATCTTCCCCTTTGTCTGTCTCCCTCTTCCCCTGTTTGTGTCTGTGCCTACTGTGCTCTTTTTATAACTCAGAAGGGATTAGGTTTAGGACCCACCCTACACTGGTATGGCCTCATTAAAATAATTTTAAAAATCCCCTATTTCCAAATCAGGTCACATTTATAGGTACAGTAGTTAGGATTTCAACATACCTTTGGGGTTACACAATTCAGTCCATATAGTACCCTCACAAGATATTCTAGGCTGAGAGTACAAATATGAGCAGCTGAGAGTTCTATTTTTCATCTCTATTAGTTGGCTATCACTTGTCTGAGTCCACCGATATAAACTTTGGAGCAACTTATTATGAAGGACCAGGCCAACCTTTATTAGCCATGTCCATTATGTGGAAAAACACACACATTCCCATCACTGAAGCCCTGAGAAATTCATCAATAAGGGTGGAATGGGGTTGGGACCAAGAATTGTTTCATGGCGTTGATAACATGGAATAGCTGTTAGACATCTACGTAGAGATGTCAGGTAATAATATTGACAGCTAACACTGGTGCCAGGACTCTTGTGAGGGCTTCTCCTTTCTTAAGATACTTGCTCTGCATGATACCCATGTGAGGAATGTATCATTATAAGGCACATTTTACAGATGAAGAACTCGGTACAGAGAATTAGGCCGACATTTGAATAGCAGTCGCGAACCAGTAAGAGTTGAAATGGATGGAAGTGTAAACATCGCATCCTCAGATACAGACAGACAGCCACTGACTCACTGAGGCATCCTAGAGAGAGGGTGTCAACAGAGAGAGAGGACTAAGCACTGAGCCTGAGGGCATTCTGACATCTAGAAGCTGGACAGATGAATGGCAGCCAACAAAGCTCTCTGAAGTCCAGTGTGGTTCCTGGAGCATGGTCTGTTCTTTCTCTGGGCTGCATTTTACCAGTCCCCCTCCCACCCGCACTGGGTGTCCCCTTCACAATGGCAGGGATAATGTGTACCTTTCACCACTGTGTCCACATGATGTAGACTATTCCTGGCACATGGAATCTCTCTAAATATTGATTGAATGAAAAAATGAAAATGATGAATGAAATCATAGTTTGCTACCCCCACGTGTCTGTCAGTTTGTCGTACTGTGGGGGCTTGTGTGTTGCTGTGATGCTGGAAGCTATGCCACCGGTATTCAGATACCAGCAGGGTTACCCATGGAGGACAGGTTTCAGCTGAGCTTCCAGACTAAGAGAGCCTAGGAAGAAGGACCCGGCAGTCTACTTCTGGAGAGCATTAGCCAGTGAAAACCTTATGAACAGCAACGGAACACTGTCTGATCTATGGCTGGAAGATGACCCCCCCAGGTTGGAAGGCACTCAAAAGATGACTGGGGAAGAGCTGCCTCTTCAAAGTAGAGTCAACCTTAATGACATGGATGGAGTAAAGCTTTTGGGACCTTCATCTGCTGATATGGCATTTCTCAAAATAAGAAGAAACAGCTGCAAACATCCATTAATAATCGGAACCTGGAATGTACGAAGTATGAATCTCGGAAAATTGGAAATCATCAAAAATGAAATGGAATGCACAAACATCGATATCCTAGGCATTAGTGAGCTGAAATGGGTTGGTATTGGCCATTTTGAATCAGACAATCATATAGTCTTCTATGCTGGGAATGACAACTCGAGGAGGAATGATGTTGCATTCATTGTCAAAAAGAACATTTCAAGATCTATCGTGAAATACAACGCTGTCAATGATAGGATAATATCCATACTCCTACAAGGAAGACCAGTTAATACGACTATTATTCAAATTTACATACCAACCACCAGGGCCCAAAGATGAACAAATAGAAGACTTTTTTCAGCTGCTGCAGTCCGAAATTGATCGAACATGCTATCAAGATGCATTGATAATTACTGGCTATTGGAATGCAAAAGTTGGAACCAAAGAAGGATCAGTAGTTGGAAAATACGGCCTTGGTGATAGAAACAATGCCGGAGATCAAATGATAGAATTTTGCAAGACCAACGACTTCTTCTTTGCAAATACCTTCTTTCACCAATATAAGCGGTGACTATACACATGGACCTCGCCAGATGGAACACACAGAAATCACATTGACTACATCTGTGGAAAGAGACGATGGAAAAGCTCAATATCATCAGTCACAAAACGGCCAGGGGCCGACTGTGGAACAGAGCATCGATTGCTCATATTCAAGTTCAAGCTGAAATTGAAGAAAATCAGAGCAAGTCCATGAGAGCAAAAATATCCCACCTGAATTTAGAGACTATCTCAGGAATAAATTTGACACATTGAACACTAGTGACCGAAGACCAGACAAGTTTTCGAATGATATCAAGGACATCATCTATGAAGAAAGCAAGAGGTCACTGAAAAGACAGGAAAGAAAGAAAAGACCAAGATGGATGTCAGAGGAGACTCTGAAACTTGCTCTCGAACGTCGAGCAGCTAAAGCAAAAGGAAGAATTGATGAAGTAGAAGAACTGAAGATTTCAAAGGGCCTCTCAAGAAGACAAAGTAAAGTATTACAATGACATGTGCAAAGAGCTGGAGATGGAAAACCAAAAGGGAAGAACACGCTCAGTGTTTCTGAAGCTAAAAGAACTGAAGAAAAAAGTCAAGCCTCGAGTTGCAAAAGTGAAGGATTCCATGGGGAAAATATTAAACGACGCAGGAAGCATCAAAAGAAGATGGAAGGAATACACAGAATCATTACACCAAAAAGAATTGGTCAATATTCAACCATTTCAAGAGGTGGCCTATGATCAGGAACCAATGGTACTGAAGGAAGAAGTCCAAGCTGCTCTGAAGGCATTGGTGAAAAACAAGGCTCCAGGAATTGATGGAATATCAATAGAGATGTTTCAGCAAACAGATGCAGCGCTGGAGATGCTCACTCGTCTATGCCAGGAAACATGGAAGACAGCTTCCTGGCCAACTGACTGGAAGAGATCCATATTTATGCCTATTCCCAAGAAAGGTGATCCAAATGAATGTGGAAATTATAGAACAATATCATTAATATCACACGCAAGCAAAATTTTGCTGTAGATCTTTCAAAAACGGCTGCAGCAGTATATCGACAGGGTACTGCCAGAAATTCAGGCCGGTTTCAGAAGAGGACGTGGAACCAGGGATATCCTTGCTGATGTCAGATGGATCCTGGCTGAAAACAGAGAATACCAGAAGGATGTTTACCTGTGTTTTATTGACTATGCAAAGGCATTCGACTGTGTGGATCATAACAAACTACAGATAACACTGGGAAGAATGGGAATTCCAGAACACTTAATTGTGCTCATGAGGAACCTTTACATAGATTAAGAGGCAGTTCTTCAGACAGAACAAGGGGATACTGATTGGTTTAAAGTCAGGAAAGGTGTGCGTCAGGGTTGTATTCTTTCACCATACCGATTTAATCTGTATGCTGAACAAATAATACGAGAATCTGGACTATATGAAGAAGAGCGGAGCATCCGGATTGGAGGAAGGCTCATTAACAACCTTCATTATGCAGATGACACAACCCTGCTTGCTGAAAGTGAAGAGGACTTGAAGCACTTACTAATGAAGATCAAAGACCACAGCCTCCAGTATAGATTACACCTCAATATAAAGAAAACAAAAATCCTCACAACTGGACCAATGTGCAACATCATGAGAAATGGAGAAGAGACTGAAGTTGTCAAGGATTTCATTTTACTTGGATCCACAATCAACAGCCATGGAAGCAGCAGTCAAGAAATCAAAAGACACATTGCATTGGGCAAATCTGCTGCAAAGGACCTCTTCAAAGTGTTGAAGAGCAAAGATGTCACCCTGAAGACTAAGGTGCGCCTGACCCAAGCCATGCTATTTTCAATCACATCACATGCATGTGAAAGCTGGACAATCAATAAGGAAGACGGAAGAAGAGTTGACACCTTGAATTGTGGTGTTGGCAAAGAATATTGAATATACCATGGACTGCCAAAAGAACGAACAAATCTGTTTTGGAAAAAGTGTGGCCAGAATGCTCCTTAGAGGCAAGGATGGCGAGTCTGCGTCTTAAATACTTTGGATATGTTGTCAGGAGAGATCAGTCCCTGGAGAAGGACATCATGCTTGGCAGAGTACAGGGTCAACAGAAAAGAGGGTGACCCTCAATGAGGTGGATTGACACAGTGGCTCCAACAATGAGCTCAAGCATAACAATGATTGTAAGGATGGCGCAGGATCAGGCAGTGTTTCGTTCTGTTGTGCATAGGGTCTCTATGAGTCAGAACCGACTCGACAGCACCTAACAACAACGACAATCTTTGAATACTTTAAGGGCCTTCATGTGTAAGAGGGAGAAAATATGATCTGAGTTGATTCTGAGACTATCTCTTAGTGTTAAAGAACGCTGAATAACAATTAAATAAAAAGGTTCAATAGCAAAGATCTTTGTTAAAAGATTTAAGGATAGGTTGAAGATCACTAGAAACATGCACATTTAATATTTCAACTATACTCAAATTGCTAAAATTATACACTCCTTGCACACAGCAGAGCATAATAAAACAATTTGATGTTGTCTGTAAAATAAACAAAACTTTATCATGGAAAAGGCTAATATTGAGTGAAAGGAGCAGGATATAATATTTATGTGAATATACATAAATGTGTGTGACACACATATAAAACCCATTGCCGTGGAGTCTATTCTTACTCATGGTTTTCCCATGTGTGTTAGGGTAGTCTCCACATTTTCGATGACTAGAATAAAAATTTTTTTTTTTAGAATATACTTCTATAAGCAGGACAAAATTAAAGGAATATATTTAAATAATAAATTAACAGAAATGAAAGAATTAAACCTGCGGAGAGGCTGCCCAGGAACCCAAGACTACAATAACATTGGTATAGAAAGCAGAACGATGGTGTCAGGAAGCCTGGTGGTCACATGCTTCCAGCTCTAAAGAGAAGAGCAAATAAACCAGAGGAGAAGACAGTGAGCCAGAAGAGTGGGAGAAATGAAGTATTTCTTGAGTGGCAACTAAGGCTGAGCCTCTGCTGATGGCATGTAGTCCCTCATTTAAACCTTAGAAGGATGTAATGGGTGGGACAGACCTTGTTAGCCACTTTCATCATGCAAACATTTTATTAATTTGAACAGTAGCATGTTATAAAAACAAATTAGAAAAGAGAAAAGTATAATAAAAGAATACGCCTCATCCGTTGAGTACTATTATGTTGCCTCAGCAGCTGTTCATTGTTGTTGTTGTTGCAAACATACCACACAACCTTTGCTGACTGAACAACTGACAGTAATTACCATTAATTGGCTGTGCAACCCTGCCCTTCATCAATGTGACTTTTCCACCACTGTTAACCAGAACTCAGTCTCCATATGCAGGAACACCCCTTTATTTCCTCCCTCCTGCCCCTGGTAACCCCTAATAAACTTTTATGTCTACACATTTGCTTGTTTTTGTAAAAGACAGGTTTTTGAATCTGAAAGTTCGCGACAAGCCACAAGGGTGAATTCATGTGGTAGCAGAAGTTATTTGCAATACATATATCCTACTACTGATTTGGTTCTGAAATACATAAAGAACAATCCAAAAAGGAAAAAGAAAGCAGACAGGTCGATAGAAAAATGAGCAAATACTTGAACACTGTCTAAAAGATTTCTATATGGCCAAGAAACATAGGAAAAGTGACAAAACTTCACTGGTTATTAGAGAAATTCTAATAAAAAGCCACAATGTGATACTATCCCCTACACGCCAGAAGGGCTAAAACGGAAAAGATGGAAAATACCAACTATTGGGTACAACGTGGAGTAACTGGAGCTCTAATCTACCGCTAGTGAAAGTGTAATTTGGTACAACCAGCTTAAAAATGTTTTGTCCGTATCTACAAAAGCTGTGAACATACATATATCCCAGGACCCAGCAATTCTACTTCTAGATACATACCCAGTAGAAATGGGTACATATCTTCACCAAAACACATACACTTCTCAGCATCCGCTAAGGAATGAACACCTTCCTTAGGAATGTCTAACTTTTAAAGCATTATTCTCTGTCTGTTCTAAGGTGATGCCCATATATGATGATAAGTTTACACAGAAAAGTCTAGAGCTTTCTGTGAAATTCCACAGCAAATCTCTAGAGGCTCCTGTTCTCATAGCTTCTGTCGCCTCTGCAGCCCCTGCTTCTGTCTGTCCGTCTGCTGGGCTGCACCACACGGAACCAGTTATGAAATTCAAGCCCATCTTACACTCGACAAGGTCCTACTCACACAAAAGTTGTATTAGCTTACAAGAAAAGGTGTGTAGATAAGATACACAAGGGATTTAATTGCAGAAAACAAACCTTAAAATGAAATGGCTGGGAATGGTGGCCTCCCTTTGTAAAAAGGCGTCTCTGTACAGACTACGGGAAAATGCAGTTAAGATATGGGTCATGGGAAAAGGAGCGTTTGTAGCAATCTGGTAATCACTCAGACCACCTGTAAAAATGTTTTCATCCTCTTTCTCATACCTTACACAAAACGAAATTCCAGATGGATAGAATATTTAAAATTAAAATATGCAACCATAAAAATTTTAGAAGTTTTTATTTTCTTTTTATTGATAAAAGAGAAAGACTTTTTAAAAATCCCAAAATATGAAGGCTAAAACTGTTAAGATCTATAGATCTTTGGCATATCAAAAAGTATATGAAGGGAGTAAAAATACAGGCAAAAAGCTGAAAAAAAGTTTGCAGGCTAAGGATTTGAATAGAGATTTCTCGAAAGCAGATACAGAAACTGTCAACAAGCACAGGAAAAGAAGCGTAACCTCATTAGTCATCAGGGAAATGCAAATCTAAACTAAAGTGCACTATTATTTCAAAAGCAGTAAGATGGCTAAACTCAACAGGATGGACAACAAGTGTCGGCGACGATGTGGAGAAGCTGGAATACCGCTGGTGGAAATGTAAAATGATCCAATTGTTTTGGAAAATGGTTTGGCAATTCTGCAGAAAGTTAAACATAGAATTACCACACAACACTGCAATTGCACTCCTAGGTCTGCACCCGGAGAATCAAAAGCATGTTCACATACAAACTCACACAGAGTATTCCTAGTAGTGTTATTCATAACAGCCAAACTGTGGAGAGAACCCACATGTCATGACCTGATAGACAGGATGTGGTATATTCATAGACTGGAATATTACTCAGCCACAAAAAGGCACCAAGTACTGATACATGACACAACATGGACGAACCTTGAGAACATTACGCTAAATGAAAGAAGCCAAACACAAATGAACGCATCGTGCATGATTCCATTTACATGAAATGTCCAGAACAAACCAACACAGACAGAAGTAGATTAGTGGTTGCTACGGCTTGGAGGAAAGGAGTAATGAGGATGACTGTTAATACGCCTTTATTAACAAGGGCCTTTATTTACTGGGCACTGAAAATATTCTGAAGCTAGACAGTGGTGACTGTTGTGCCAAGTCTGCCCATATACTAAAAGCCACGGTATTGTGCATATTTTCAAAGGCAGTGTTACGGCAGGTGAATAGTATCTCAATAGAAATATTTGTGATTCCTAAAAGACTAACATTTCAATTAACATATAGAACCTATAAATCAGTAGGGAAAAAACAATCCAATTTTAAAATGTCTTCCTCCAAAGCAAAGGGAAGGGGGTACATTCCATCCACACAGCTTATTTTTTTATCTCTTCATTATTCAAGTTCTATTCTCATCTTATGTAACTCTAAATTATACAAGTAATTGCCTCCATTTTCCTATCCGTTTTCACTATTTAACTAAATAAAGACAGCAACACAGTGTTTTTTATAAAAACCCACCCACATTCACTCAAATCATTTTTTAGCACTTCTTAGGTGCCAGGTACCAGGATGCTCTGACAAACACAACAGACAAGTTCCTGCCTGCATGGGCCTTCTATTTTTGTGAAGCAGGCAGATGATAAACCAGCCAACCAGCTCTTAATGTAACCTAACATTAAGGAGGGAAACATGTAATTTTGGAGCTATCTCAAGCTGTTTCTCTCTCACAAAGATTTCTCCGAATCTAGTGAAAAGTAAACACCTCGAAGGAACTCCGTGGGGCCAATAAATGTGAAAAAGCCATTTCATTTCAGTTTTGTTTTGTTGCTTTCACCTGCTACCCTGTCATTATTTTTAATAACATGATTATGGAGCTGACATCAAACTCCGACCACCCGCCTGAAAGAAAAAACCAAACCCGTAGCCACTGAGTCAATTCTGACTCAGAGACCCTATACGACAGAGTAGAACTGCCCCATAGGGTTTCCAGGGAGCAGCTGGTGTTAGGACACAATTCCCTCTTATAAGAATCTGAAAGCTGTTCACTGTGGATGTGTGAGCGACTCAGTAACACTTGCAGAGATTTCCACGTGGGTGGGGTGCTCCATTGTGAGCATCGGGGGAATAGACCCCATGTGCACTTTGCATTCTTCTGCAGATTATGACACAACAAACATTCACTCTTCATTGTCCTACATCTTGTAAGAGAACAGAGGGAATTGTTAGGCAGGACCCTTTGAAAATACATGGCAAGAAATTTTATTGTAACATTAAATGGAAAATAAAATCTTCCTCCATTTTTCCTCCTTCCCTACCTCATTTCAAGGAGATAGCTGGAGTCACGGTGTTGAAGCTCTGAAACTTCAAGACTCTGAAGAGTCTGTGGTAAAAGCCTCAGCTCACTGGGTGATCACACTGAGTGGACTGGAGCCCAGGGGAAGAGTGACAGTCAGATAGTAGGGTTCTAGACATTGGGAAGGGGTAGGACCTCCTTCTTGACAGTGCCCTGGAGTAGGTTACAGCACCTCAAAGGCTGATGGAGGCACGTAAGTAGACAAAAGCTGTTATGCTGTTGACAGCCCCACCAAGGTTCTCATGCTCCAGCTGAGAATGGAAACAGCAGAACGAATGCTTCTAGAGAGATCACCCACATAGGCTGAGGCAATGGGTGTGTTCAAGGTCTTCTCCAAGCACTGGTCCTTCATTAGACCCTGGGAATTACTGCATATCTGGATGAGGGAGTACCTAAAAGTAAGTGAGGTTAAAAACTCCCCTCAATTTTGTAAGCAGGTAGTTCTGAGCCTCAATTCATTTTATTTTTTAAAAAAATCATGCTTTTTTTCATACATGATTTTGTGCAGACTCACACTTACAATTCGTATTACTCATTCATGCATTAAGTCAACAAAGATTCATGCATTAAGTCAACAACAGCTACATGTCAGACCCTAGGCCAGATGCTCTTGTGATGAAATGACTTAGAGAAGTTGCCTTACTGCTAGTGAGAGAAACGGCCAACTTAAACAGGTGTATCAGTCACATATTACTGTGTAAGAAATGACTCCAAAAGGTAGTGTCTTAAAAAAACAACTATTTACTAAGCTCACAATTCTGCAGGTTGTCAATTTGGGGTTCTTCTGATCTGGGCCAGCCACAGTGGCTCGCAGCAGGGCTTACTCATGTGTCTACAATTTGCTTCCAGGTCAGCTTGGAGTCAGTTTGTCTAAAATCAACTCAGTGAAACCGCTGGATCCTCTTTCCAATGGTCCCTCATCATTCAGCAGGCTGGCCTGGGGTCATTCCCACAGGTTCTCAGGGTTTAAGAGCAACAAAAGGGCAAGACTCAATGTAAAATCTTTTCAATTCTCTCCTTCTATCATCCTTGCTACTATTTCAACGGCCAAAGCAACTGTAAGGTCGGCCTTCAACTAACAGGTGGAAAAAGACTCCTACTGCTAATGAAAGGTGCTCCGGAGTCTCATAGAAGGCGTGGGAACAGAGAGGGGAAGAATGTGTAGTAAATGCAATTGTGTTTTATGCTGTGGTAAAGGGTTTCCTGGGTACAATGGAGTACAGAGCAAGAAGTGGACTCATCTACCAGGAGAAGATTCAGGGAAGACTACAACGAAGAAGTGATGCCTGAACCAAGTTGGGAATATGACTGAATAGTTAAGGGGTTAAAAAAGGCCAAGCATCCAGGAAGCCCCAGGTATTTTCCAGAGGCTTCAGTAAACGGGGAAGGATGGCTTGATGAGAAAAGTCTGAGGAAACAGGATGAAAACACTGGGGCATTTGTTATATTTTTGAACAGGCACAGATTATCTTTTGTTCTATTGTTTCCCTACCATTCCTGCCTCTTCTGTCCTTTGGGGTCACACAAAACAAGCCCCTACCATCCCCATGTGGAAACTTTTATTTTCCTTGGAGAAGTCTCCTCCTTCCTCATCACCACCCCAACCTTCTTAATTTCCTCCTCAAATGGTCTCCCCATTTGCTGGTTTCTCTTCTAAATAGCCTCCTAAACAAAAGCAGAGTCTGTCATGGGCTTTCCCCAAGTCAACTCCCAAACTTCCCATTCTGGCTGACCACAAAATTCCTGAGTCTTAGGGCTTTTTGGTAAGTCATAAGCCTAATCTGTTCCAATGGGGTCAGTTTTCTTCACCTTCACACTTCACCAGGGAGAGTAGGCCAGCAGACGGGAAGGGAGAGAACATCTCCTAGTCAGAGAGCAGAGCCTGTGTGAAGACTCAGAGACTAAGGAGACCTAAGAGGGGCTCAGAGTGGACATTTTATAACCAGAGCTGGAGAGACATGATTCCAACAGAGTCAAATGAGAGGATTGGGAGAAAGCAGCTGCCCATGATACCTGACAGTTTCATGTTTTTCTGGTTGCCGTGTTTAGCTTCAAACTGGGCCCATGGAACTCAGCAGTGTCAGCAATGATGTCACACAGGATTACGGAAGCCTTGGTGCCTACTCAGATCTCAGCTGCTTTTTGAAATGGGTGCCAACCTTAGGTCTTGTGGGAGAGAAACTGTAGCTACTGAATCAAGGAAATTCAGGAGCAAGCCAGAGTCCCCAGGTTATCAAAGGTTCCTGCTGGGAGAAGGGATAAAGGTCCTTCAGACCATTATGTTTGGACATCTTCACCCAAGCAGGATGAAACAGTGACACACGAGGAAAAGGCCTTTCTCTAAGACTCTAGATAAAGGTGAGGAAAAGTTGTCCCAGATTGATGAGTGCTACAGAACAAAAGGTCTGACTTCCACCAGAAAAGAGAGCCATGGTAGGACAAGATGAAGGATTTGGAACGAATGGATAAGGTCATAAGGAAGATTCTCCTGAGAAAGCACTTTCTGTCATTTAGTAGATAATTAACCAAAGTTTATTTTGTCAATAAGAAATGTAGGAAAAATGAGGGATGAAATGAAAGAATTCAATTGTAAGTTTGAGAGCTTTCCAGAATAGCTGCAGACAAGGCACTCTATTGTTCTGGATCTGAACATGGTGGAAGGGAAGGAAGCCAGTGGGCAACTGGGGCAGAGAGTATAGGATGGTGGAAAGGGTGGGTAGCAAGAAGTGTACTTAATTATTATATTTTCTAATGAGATAGAATTAATATACCATGTGAAGAACTAAGGAAATTTCTCAGGAGGTTCTGGGAGTGGTAGGTTGAAGAGCCCAGAACCCACATCGCTGAGGGCAGAAGGGCTATAGACTCCTCCCTAGATCCAGGAACTCCCCTTCCCCTCCTATGTCTCCTGCCCACCTCCCTCAAGAGCCTAACAACCCCTAACCACAAACATGGATACAGGATAGAATTTTTTATTTTCCTACTTTTCTTAACCTGAGCTTCATCTAGGATCAGTCATGTATCACTCTTTTCAGGCCAGTTTTGTTGCCCTCCCCACTACTATTACCTCTGCTGTCCTCCTCCACCCAGTGCTGCCCTCCACTGGCCCTGCTTCCTGCTGCTTCCTGGTTTTCTGACTGGCCTCTAATACCCTTTGAGAGATCCCCCACCCCATCTTCTGTCTGTCACTGGAGCTTACACTCCCCTCCCAAACTCCTTCTCTTTCTTCCTTAACTCGCCAATCCTTCCCTCAAACTCAGAAAAATACTGACCCTTATGCTGACATATACAAGCCCCGCCCACCCAGACAGGAGGCATGGTTGTGATTTGGCTATTAAGGTTTGTGCCATCAGACTCTCAAATATGGACATCTGTTTCTGCCTCACCCTGAAGGACATGGTAATGGGCTTGTGTTCAGAGAAAGGCAATTTTAATCTCCTGGTGCAGGCTAGTTAAGGGTATGAGGAGAAGTTTTAAATTACACAGAAAAGTACAAATTACGCTGTCTCTTTAAGAATAATTCCTTCTATGAAAATCCTTCCCTTAAAAGGAGGATGAAAACAAGTTACAAAGAGGAGACCGATTCTCCTGTTTCAATGTTTACATTCTAAATTTACCAAAAAAAATAACTTTCATAGAAAACACCTTTTAGAGAAACCATGTATTATCATGAAGGTGCAGAGGATGAGGTAATTTCCATATTCCACAGGAGCAAATTCACTTCCATCCAACAAATGCAAAAAAAAAAAAAAATTTTTTTTTTAATGTGGCGATCCTCTGTTTATATTATAAACTATCACTGGATAAACCTTTGGCTGCTAACTAAAAGGTTTGGCAGTTGGAATCCACCAGCTGCTCCTTGGAAACCCTATGGGGAGTTCTACTCTGTCCTATAGGGTTGCTATGAATTGGAATCTACTAAAAGAAAACTGGGAATTTTTTTTTTTAAATCAATGTATTATAATTTTTTGAAAAACGATAGACTTTTGCTATAAGGTAGTACCATCACCGAAATTTTCTGGAGGAGACTTTATTGCCCAGAGTAAATTCCCTAAAGTATGGTCGGTGCCTGGGGAAGAAGAAAGAAACCATGGGGACTGTGGAGGTGGAGGATGGCGGTGATGGAGAGGCCTCCAGGGATCCCTGAGACCAGAGACTTAGGTCACAGTTGAGACACCAGAGCCCAGAGGGCTCATGTAAATTAACTCTCCACTAGTGCAAGTCTCAACCCAAGAGGAAAGTGTCACTCAGGGTAGAACATGAGAACAAAAAGCCCAAGTTCCAAGCCCAGGAAGATTCCCCAAGTATCAGCAAGGCCTTTTTCATCAGCTTCCACTAGGCAGAATTCTCACTCATCAAATTACTCCAG
This sequence comes from Loxodonta africana, assembly GCF_030014295.1. NCBI lineage: Eukaryota > Metazoa > Chordata > Mammalia > Proboscidea > Elephantidae > Loxodonta > Loxodonta africana. The sequence goes on from NW_026974974.1 coordinate 70,266, forward strand.
AGATCAATAGGTCAAGTATGGGTATCTACCCAAGTGTCTAAGGTCAAGGGGTTAGCCATAGTCTGGCAGACCAGACCAAAACATCTCACACCCCTGTTGGCAAAAGGCCCCTGGTCTTGAGGCTGAGTTTTTGAAGAAAGTGAGTGCCATCAGGTCTGCCCTCAGTCTAACCAACACTGAGTCCCTGGTCAGCATCCTGGAGTCCTGGCAAGAAGAGCCAGGCACCTCCAGGAGCATCTGGAGGAGGAGACAGGGGCTGAAGAGGCTACCACACCTACTGGTGCTGCTACACATGTGGGAGACCTGGCTGCAGAGGGTGCAGGCATGGCCTCAAGGTCAAAGGAGAAAGCACCTGAAGACGTGCTAGGAGTCTCAGACTGAGAGAAGCAGGATGTCTGGACTGCAAAATATGCACCCTTCAGGGAAGAACTTCATTCAGGCTTCTTAAACCCACTTCACCTGGAAGATCCACTCTTTTAGCCTTGTGCCCCTTCCACGCCCCCTGTAGTACATGGAGAGATCCAGCCCTAGAGCACCAGGGTGGAAGAAGCCCCAGGATAGCTGTCCAAAGACATGAGGTCCACTCCAAAGCTCCCCCCACCAAGGAGAGAAGAGGACAAGACTCACCTGCAGATGAGGTCTCAGGGCCCTGAGAATGAGCACAACGTCTGTAAGGAAAGAGAAATGGGATTTCAGTGGGACATGGAAGTCTGAGAAAGAGCCTCTGCAAAGATAGCTCTAAGGGAGGTGTGATTGTGAAGGTGGGCTGGTCACTGAGTTCTTTGTAGTACAAGGTAGCAGACAGAAGCCAGACTCTGGGGGGAACCTGCCTGCCAGTGAGAAGTGGGCATAAAACCTTAAACCAATGAGAATCGAATCCCTTCCCAGCAGCTTCTGCACAGATCAGAGGTCTTTCTCTTTTCTGTGGTCTAACCTGATCCGTTCTGAGATCAGAGAATTGGAATAGAAAAGCCTGACTGAGATGAAACGAGCAAAGAGAAGACATGGCCTCCTAAATCTGGTGAAGACAGAATACAGATAACCAAAGGTGAGGATGGGAAGAAACAGATTGAGTTCCAAGTCCCATCCACAGTATCCCAGGGCCTGGGAATCCCTGAAAGTGCCAGAGGTGTGTACTCCCTGGGAGATGCGACCCCAAGTGTCAGAGGAAGCCCTATGGAGCAAGGAAGGGAGGGCAGGGCCTCTAGGATGGGCACTTCCATACAGGTTGCCCATGTGAATTTCTCAGAGTGACCATGACAGATCCTGAGAGGGACAGTTTGAGGCAAAGGAAAGTAAGTTTTCTGAAGAGGGGTGAATTCCGCCTTCTCCTGATAATGAAACAGAAATCCCGTCCTGCTCAGAGGTACTGATTAGGAGGGATTGTGAATTCCCATCCTGCACAGAGGCTGGCTGGGAAGTTCGACTGTCTAAAGACAATGTGGCCAAAGTCTTCTTTATCTTTCAAAGATATATCTTTAACTTCCTGCAAATTCAATTCTGGAAAAAGGCCTAGAATATACAAGCGTGGGTTTTTCAGGAGAGCAACAAGGGGAGAAGGTGATAGTGGCATATCAGAGAAGGAGAACAATAGTCTAATGGTCCCTGTGTTACTTAATGAATCACACATGGTGTCCAGCATTCTTCCTTATCTGTAGACATGTAAATGCAGTAGATGTTTTAGCAATAACTGAATTAATCCTCACAGAATTCTTTTTGGCCATTTCCAGGCATGGAGACCAGAAGAAGTCATTAGTTACAAGAGCAAGTAATAATTCGCTGGTCTGAATTTTGTTCAATTTCTGTGTTTGCCCTTCATAGATGGATAAAAGTCTCTGGATCTGGCATTGAAGACAGTGTTTTCTCTATTGTTATGGATTGAATAGTGTCCCCCAAAATGTGTGCCAACCTGGCCAGACCATGATTCCCAGTATTGTGTGGTTGTCCTGCATTTTGTGATCTGATGTGATTACTTATGTGTTGTAAATTCTAACCTCTGTGATGTTAATGAGGCAGGATTAGAGGCAGTTAGGTTAATGAGGGAGGACACAATCTGCAGGATTAGGGTGAGTCTTGAGTCAGTCTCTTTTGAGATACAAAGAGAAAAGTGAGCAGAAATGAGAGGGACCTCCTACCACCAAGGAAGAAGTGCCTGGAGTGGAGCACGTCTTTTTGACCCAGTGTCCACGCGCTGAGAATTTCCTAGGCCAGGGGAAGATAGATGACAAGGACCTTCCCCCAGAGCCACAAAGAGAAAAAGCTTTCTCCTAGAGCTGGTGCCCTGACTTCAAACTTCTTGCTTCTTAAACTGTGAGAGAATAAGTTTCTGTTTGTTAAAGCCATCCACTTGTGGTATCTCTGCTATAGCCACACTAGATAACTAAAAAACACATATATAAAATAGTAAAAAAAAAAAAAAGTTTCAAATACACACACATACACGTATGATGTTACTAAACTTTAAAAGGTTTTACATTCTTATAACACTTTTAACAATAGAGATTTGTATATAGAAGTTATAATAAGAGCCATCCCCACATAAGTATATTGTACCTGCTCCCCCAAAGTGTCCAGTGTCCAAAGATACATATGTACACTGCTTTTTGCCGGGACACACGTAAGGACATTCATTTGTTTGTTTTTATGGAAATTAGGTCACACTCTACCCATGTTTTTCTCTGAATCACTCTTCACTTGACAATTTCTCATGGTTCCTCTAAATCAGCAGACATGGAAGAAGCACTCTTTTTGGTTCTTCTCATTTTTAACTCCCACCACTCTTCTGTCAGTTTGTTGTAGTGTGGTGGCTTGCATGTTGCTGTGATGTTGGAAGCTATGCCACCGGTATTTCAAATACCACCAGGTTCACCCATGGTAGACAGCTTTGAGTGGAGATCTGGATTTAGACGGACTAGGAAAAAGGACCTAGTGATCTATTTCTAAAAACAACTGGCCAGTGAAATCTTACGAATAGTACTGGAACACTGTCTGATTCAATGACACTGCTCCATACCCCAAATCTAAATGGCTTGATATAAAGCACTGGTCTTTGTGATTCACAAAAAGGAGGTGCCAATTCCTGAAAAAGAACTGAAGTGACAGGAGAAACTCCTCATGCTGTTAGAGCCCTGAGTATGGGCCCTAATCCAATGATCTGTCTTCATTAATTCCTTTTCATTTCATCTCTGTGAAAGAGGGGAGGGAGAAGGTGAGAGAGGCTTACATGCGCCTATTCTGTTCTTTAGCATCTAGTTCACTGCCAGGAACAAGTATTCATAAGAGTCTAAAAATCATTAAAGTACAAATAAGGAGGAAAACCTCCTAGTATATATATGTATTAGGTGGCACAAAGAGTTAAGTGCTCAGTTACTAACTGAAAGGTTGGCAGTTTAAATCCACTCAGTTGCCTTGGAAGAGAGGCCTGGCAATCCACCTCCAAATGGTCACAGCTATTGAAAACCACATGGAGGGCAGTCCTACTCTGAAAACTCACGGGGTCGTCAGGAGTGAAAATCTACTCAATGGCAACTGGACTGGTAATCTATATATGGCATAAATGTTGGGAAAATTAGTTTCTGAACATATACACGGCATATAGAATACACTGTACATTAGTATTATGTGCCAAAACCCACTGTCATCAAGTCCATTCTAACTCATAGTGACCCCAAAGGACAGAGTAAAACTGCCGCATAGGGTTTCCAAGGCTGTAAGTCTTCACTGAAGCAAGCTGCCACATCTGTCTCCTACAGGGAGGCTGGTGGGTTCGAACCACTGACCTTTCAGTTAGCAGCCAAGTTCTTCAACCACAGAGCCACTAGGGCTCACTGCTGTCATGTACAGTGATTACATAAGCAAATTCTGAAACAAACTGCCTGGGTTTAAATCCTAACTCAATTTATCAGCTGGGTGTTCTGGGCACATTACTTTACCTCTCACTGCCTCAGTTTCCCATTTCTAAAATGGGTCTTATTCAAAAGGTTGTCACGCAGGTTAAATAAAACACACAAGGTACTTAGAAAAAGGCCTTACACACAGAATGAACACAATAAATGTTAGCTTTCATAATTATTAAGGGAATACAAACAAACAGCTTAGTTGAAGAAACTTCCATTGAGAAAGAGTTGAGTTCCAAAATTCATGTGTAAAGTCATTTACATCAACTGTTAAAGTTGTATGTTTAGATTCAAGTGATTACTGAGGTATGTCATGATCTTGAACAGAGTTCTGGGGACTATACAGGCAGACTCTGCATGCCCTTCTCCTGCACATCCATTCCATCTCCCTTGGAGCCCAGACATCATGTTATCAGTTAAACCCCTCCCATGCTGGTGGTGTACTGTTTAAGAGCTATGGCTGCTAACCAAAAGGTCATCAGTTCAAATCCACCAGGCACTCCTTGGAAAGTCTATGGCACAGTTCTGCTCTGCCCTATTGGGCCGCTATGAGTTGGAATAGACTCAGTGGCAATGGGTTTTTAATGGGTATGAGGTAACTGTTCAGTGCTTAAAGACATACCAAAAGCAACCACTAACACAAAGTATAGTAAAAAGTTCTCATTTTAGAATAGCAAAACCTTTTTCTAACACAGTGGTGAATTAGGGTGGACTGTAGATCAAGAGCAGCCCTGGTGGCACAGTGGTTAAGAGCTCAGCTGCTAACCAAAAGGTCAGCAGTTCGAATCCACCAACTAGTCCTTGGAAACTCTATGGGGTAGTTCTACTCTATGCTATACGGTCTCTATGAGTTCAAATCAACTAGGGTCTCTACGAGTTGGAATCAACTTGATGGTGGCAAGTTTGGTTTGGTGGGTGTCATGGATTGAACTATGACCCTAAAAAACGTGTGTTTCAACTTGGTTAGGCCATGATTCCCACTATTGTGTAGTTGTCCTCCATTTTGTGATTGTAATTTTACTTTAAGAGGATTAGGGTGGGATTGATTGTAACACCACCCTCACTCAGGTCACCTTTCCCTGGGGTGTGGCCTGCACCACCTTTTATCTCTCCAGAGATAAAACAAAAGGGAAGCAAGCAGAGAGGTGGGGGCCTCAGACTATCAAGAAAGCAGCACCAGGAGCAGAGCGTGTCCTCTGGACCCAGGGTCCCTGCACCTGAGAAGCTCCTTGACCATGGGAAGGCTAAGGACAAGGACCTTCTTCCAGAGCCGAAAGAGAGAGAAAGCTTTCCCCTAGAGCTGATGCCTTGAATTTGGGCTATTAGCCTACTTTAATGTGAGGTATTACATTTCTCTCGGTTAAAGCCATCCACTCATGGTATTTCTGTTACGGCAGCACTAGATGATGAAGACAGTGGGTCAAGGTGGAAGGGGTGGATGAAGGACAAAAAAGAAAAACGGACAACAGGAGAAATATAAGAATTCAGAGAACTGTGAAAATTTAATTCCTGAATATACTTTCTTTCTCCTCCCTGTAACTGTAAGGACTTTTCTCATATACAGCATATATAAGGAAATCCTTGCAATATTTAAAACACTTAGATTTTTGTAAAACTCATTCTCTGAAAACTCATGGTGGCCCCATTAATTTGTGGCTTAAAAACAACTCAGAACTAAAAAGAAGCATAAATAAATAAATAAAGGCACTGCTGTCATTTGCGGGTGATGTTCTTTTCCTGCTATCCACAACCCACACACTCGGGAGTTAATTTTCCAGGGTCAGTGTTCATAGACCATCCTCTTTCTCTTACCACCACCCCACCACCCTTAATTATTTAGAAAAGGCAGGGCCAGTCAGTGCTCCAAACATCAAGATTTCTCTCCAAAATGCCAACTGGCACTTGGGGAGCAGGCTACATTCTCAGCTATCAGCACTTCCACTAGCCCCTGCAGATAAGGAACATGTCTCCCCTGAACTGTTCACTGTAATAAATAATAATAAAAAAAAAAATTGTAAAACACTGTTTCTTAAAAACAAACAAAAAAAACCCCAGGCATTTCCCTATTACCCACCCACCCCACTCTCCCACACCCAGTGCTCCCCCACCACACACACACTCAAATGTTTCATACCAAGGGTGTTTCCCAAGCACGGGGTCTGGCTCCGCTCTTCTTTTACACCCCGTGGAGGCCTCTGGAGAAACCATACCTTTGGTTGGCAATTCCCTGAACCCTGCCTATTCAAGCTGGCACTTATTCAAAAAGGCAGGTGAGTCTTCAAGTCAGGTTTTTAAAAGGAGTTTAAGAGGAATCAGGTGATATGCCTACTCACCCTCAAGTTTCTCAAAGGCAATAATTTCTTGAGATGTTTACCATGTCTCAACTATGGGTTAATTAAATCCCTTAGGATGGTGGGCACGGGAAAATCCTCCATCTCAATGCCCCCCATTTTGAAAAAAAGAGGGAGAATCTCCAAAATTACAAATTTGAATTTCTACACGCTAAAAAGCCTGTCGGTTCCCTGGTGGTCTAGTGGCTAGGATTCTGCATTTTCACCGCCACCGCCAGGGATTTCCAGCCAGGGAAGAGTCTTTGGAAACCCTGGTGGTGTAGTGGTTAAGAGCTACGCCTGCTAACCAAAGGTCGGCAGTTAGAATCCACCAGACACTCCTTGGAAACCCTATAGGGCAGTTCTACCCTGTACTATAGGGTAGCTACGAGCTGGAATTGACTCCATGGAAATGGGTTTGGTTTTTGTTTTTAAGAAGACTGTCAGAATGATGAATTCGAAAGAAATACATATTATGTATATTATCTACATGATTGCACGGAAACAAGACTAGAAGCACAGAGACTGGCATAGAGTGTAAATATGAATGTATATATTGAAATATATTTTTTAAACCACACCCTCCCTTGGTGGCTTCTCCGGCTCTCCGAGGCCAAATGGTCAGTGTCAAGCCATCAGGGAGCCCTCTGGTGGGCTCGGAGACGGCCATCGGAGGTCAGCAAACAAATGACCCTTAGAGGAGGTGCCCTCTGCACCCTCCCCCAACGCTTGGGTGGGGCTTCCTCTCCTCTCCATTTGGTCTGGACCATCCTCACCTGGTCGCCTTGATGCCCCTCACCTGGCCGATTACCTAGCTGGGAAATTGCCAGTTGTGAGCTATCTCAGTGGATTTTCTTTATTTAAAAAGCAGGTTATACAGGTATTCTTTTGATTATTTTTGATATTTTGATAACTGAAGACCCGTTTTAAACTACCAATAACAGACAAATTTTAAAAAATAAAACCATGTATTTTTTTAAATCCCACCACCTGAGGTATCCACGTCTCTAAGTCTGCTTCCAAGCTTCCAGTGCAAATACATATCAAACTACAGAATATTATACTCTTTAAAATGGGGGTGAGTCATACGCATTTTTACAATCTACATTTTCCCATTAAAATGATTCTTTTCCTGTCTATTTTTTTTATACTGAGCTTTATTTGATTTTTTTTTCTTTTTAATTTTACTGGGTTTTAGGTGAAAGTTTACAGCACAGATCAGTTTCTTATTCAAAAATTGATACACAAACTGTTTTGTGACATTGGTTGCAATCCCCACTTTGTGTCAGTGCTCTCCCCCTTTCCCTGTCCACCTCAGGTTCCCCATGTCCATTTGTCCAGGTTTCCTGTCCTTTCCTGCCTTTTCATCTTTGCTTTTGAGCAGGTATTGCCCATTTGGTCTCATACTTGATTGAACTAAGGAGTAAGTTCCTCACGTGTGTTATTCTTGGTCTGAGCCCTGGTGGTGCAGTGGTTAAGAGCTCAGCTGCTAACCAAAAGTCTGCTGTTTGAATCCATCAGTTGCTCCCTAGAAACCCTATGGGGTAGTTCTACTCCGTCCTATAGGGTTGCTAAGAGTCAGAATCCACTAGATGGCAATTGGTTTGTTTGTTTTTCAATCTTTGGCTGAAAGGTAGACTTTGTTATCAATTTATTAAATCAACTGGTAATTTGCTGGATATTTCTCATACACGAACTTATGATGTCTTCAAATCCAGCCAATCAGGTTTAGGGAGAGAGAAACTTCTCTACCTTAGCCTCCCTGCCACTCCCACACCTTTTTCATTGATTTCCATGCCCTGTTTAAGTAACATCACTCATCACTTCTCACTGTCTAGATTATCTGAGCCAATTCATGGCAGTCAATTCCACCTGAGCTCTAGGATACCCTCATTTACACACTCTGCCCTGTTGTTCCTTCACCCATGGCTGACTACATCTCCCCTTGAATGTCTACTAGGCATCTCAAACTTAACGTGGTTCAAATAAAATTCTTGCTCCAAGTGTCTTATCTACCTCCCAGTCTTCCTTATCTCAGCAAATATTCTCACTATCCTCTGGGTTGTTCAGGACAAAAACCTAGAAATCACCCTTGATTTCTCTCCTTTATTCAAATCTTGCATCCAATCCATTGATACAAATTCTGGACTCTTGGCACTACCTTAACATAAATCCTGACTCTATCCACTTCTCACTACCTCCACCTTACAGCCACCATCATCTCTTGGTTAAAACTGGACTCCACGCCACCGATCTTCCCTCTTACAGTCTACAAAACAGCATCATTTCAGTGGCTTCTCATGGCGATTAGGAAAAATTCCCAAACCCTTCCCATGGTCTTTCATGACGCGGGGTTTGCCCACCATACTAACCTCATTTCCTAACAGTCTTCCCTCGGTTCACTCCACACTAACTAGCCATGACTTATTTCCTGAGCTTCCTCAATCATGCCAAAACACTTGGTTATTTAAGGGCCTCAGAAACAACTCTTGCCTTTATTGGCAATATCCTCCCTCCAGAACTTCATACAGCTATTCTCTCCTTTGATATAGGTCAGTTATCTCCTCAAATATCCTGCTCCCATAAGCCTTCTGACTATTAATCTAAAACACCTCACCCCACTCCTTCCCTCACATGCAAATCTGTCTTATTTTCAAAATATTTAGCTCTCCTTGACATTTTTTGTTAATTATTACCTGTAAATTTATTTTTTGTGGTGGAGAATGTATGCAGCAAAACATACACCAACTTAACAGTTTCTACCTGTACAATTTAATGACATCGGTTACATTCAAGTTGTGCAACCATTCTTACCCTCCTTTTCTGAGTTGTTCCTCTGTCATTAACATAAACCCACTGCTCCTTAAGGTTCCTATCTAATCTTTTCAGTAGCTGTTGTCAATCTGATGCCATGTAGACAGTTCTTAAAAGAGCATATGCTCAAGGTAGACCATTTTTATTAGTTAAGTAGCTAATGTTCTGGAGCCCTCGTGGCACAGTGGTTAAGTGATACGGTAGCCAGGCAAAAGAAGAGCAGTTTGAATCCACCACCTGAACCTTGGAAACCCTATGGGGCAGTGCTATTCTGTCCTACAGGGTCTCTGAGTCAGAATCAACTCAACAGCAACAGTTTGGTTTTTTCTTTTTTATACTTCGGTTTTAAGATAATTCAAGGGAAGGCTTTTGGTGTAATGTTTAAAGAATATCTCACGGAAATAGTTTCAGGAGTTCATTCACCCTCAATGGCTCCAAAAAGTCTGGGGTTCATGAGAATCTGAAATTCTGTTCTGCATTTTCCCCCTTTTGATCAGGGCTTTTCTATGGACTCTTTGATCAAAATGTTCAGCGACAGTAGCCAGGAACATTTTGGTTCTTCTGGTCTCGTGGCATGCTAGATGTTCTTTTAAAAAACATGAGTGGATGCTGAAGGTTATCAAATACTTATTTTATTACACCTATTAATATAACCACATTTATTTTTCCTGTACATATGGCAAATTATACTGATTCATTTTTGAATGTTAAACTAACCTTGAATTCTTGGGATAGACCCAACTTGGTCATAATATAATCTTCTTTACAGTATTGCTGCATTTGTTTTGCCTATTTATTTTTATATTTTGCATCTATGTTCATCAGTGACATTGGCCTGTAATTTTCGCATCTTGTGCTGCTCTTGTCAGGTTTTGGTATCAATATTCATTCTACAAGCTTTAAAAAGGAGTTTGGGTATATATTTCATTTTATATTGAAGAATTTGTGAAATATTTCTTGAATATTTGGCAGAATTTGCAGGAAAAGCCATCTGACATGAAGTTTTCTTTTTGAGAATAGTTTGAGCTCTAATTCAATTCTATTAACAGTTGTGGAATTACTTTTGCTTCCTGTTTCTTCCTGAATCGTTGTTATTAACTTACATGGTATGATACGTTTGCCTACTTTACCTAAATTTGCAAATTTATTGACTAATATGGTTCATAACATTCTCACGTTATCTTTATGTTCTGCAAGATCTGTAGTCATTTTCTTTCTAATTCCTGATATTCGGTATTTATACCTTCATTCTTTTTCTCTTGATCAGTCTTGCCTAAAGTTTGTCAATTTTACTAGCATTTTCTAAGAATCAACTTTAGTCTTCGTTGATCGTCTGTTGCATGTATTCAATCATTAATAGAAACAAAAATTTCTATGAATGTTTGTTCTGTTTTTTTCCCAACATTTTGAATGGATGTTTAACTCACTTATTTTTCAAGATTTGTTCTTTCCAATTATATTTTTAAGGCTATAAGTTTCCTATATTATATTGTCTGTACTGCACAACTTTTTACATGCACTATGTTCATAATTGTTCACTTCAAAATGTATTCTAATTTTCATCATGATGTCTTTTTTGACTCATAGTATTTTAAAATATCCAAGGACATGGAGATTTTGTATTTTCTTTTTCTAAGATGGTTTCTTTTTTAATTATGGTGTACTTACATAGTATCCTCTATATTATTGCAGACTCTTGAAATTTGTTGAAACTTGCTTTATAACACAGTATATAGTCAATTTTTATAAACACTATGTATGTGCATGAGATGAATGTATATTCTTTAGTGGTTAGATAATGCACGCACATATACATATATCAATTTGGTATTTTTATACATGTTAAATCTTCTGTATCCTTGATAATTTATGGACTTCTATGTTTCTGAGGGGTGTGTTAAAAGTCTATTATGATGCATGATGTCAAAAGGAGCCCCAGTAGTGCAGTGGTTAAGCACTCAGCTGTTAAACATTTTGATCTGATCCACCAACTACTCCACAGGAAAAAGATATGACCGCTTCCTTCCATAAAGATTACAGCCTTAAAAACCCTTTGGAGAAGTTCTACTCCATCCTATAGTCACTATGAGTCAGAATTGACTCAACAGCACACAAGAAAAAATGTATGATGTGATGGAAACTGAGGAGTACAAACCTCAAAGAATTGGTCCTACCTCCAGGGTCAAAGGATGAAGGACAGAGAAAACAGCAGAGACATCCAAAAGCTTGGAAAAAAGGAGGCTGAGAGGAAGATGCTTGGTGGTTTAAGGGCTTTGAAGGGCTACCACACATACTGAGGAATCTGGAGTGCAATGTTCTTGCCTAAGGATGAAGACATGCTCATAAAGATCCTGACAAAGCTCTGGGCTTGCACCTCTGGCTGATCTTTGGGCTCCATGGGGGCAGGAAGTGAAGGCTAAGGCAGAGTTTTAGGCACTCTTGCTTAGCATTGAAAGAACGCCCCAGTTCAGAGCCAATCTGCAAAGACTGGGATAATGTTCCTTTTTCTTTTTGGCTACAAGCTTTTAAAGAAATCACTGTCAGGTCATGAACTGACTGCTGACATAACAGAACAGAACTTCAGTGTCCACACATGAGAAGACATACAATCTTTGCAGAAATACTTTGGGAACATCACTAAGCAAATGGATGACTGGCCCTCAACAATTTAAGAAAAAAAAAAGAAAAAAAGCAAACCCTAATGACTGGAGGGACTCTGATTTCCAGAGTTACATTATAATGTTTAAAATATCCAGTTTTCAACACACTATTTTAAGTCATAAAAAGAAACAGAAAAGGATGGTTCATTTGTTAAGAAGAAAGAAGAGAATGAACAGAAAGCATCCCTAAGGAAACACAGATATTGGGATTACTAGACAAAGATTTTAAACCAATTGTCTTAAATTTCCTCAAAGAGCTAAAGAAACCATAGACCAAAAAAAAAAAAAAAAAGGAAACCAAGAGAAGAATGTATGAACAAGTAGAAAATATTAATAAAGAAATATTATACAAAAGAACCAAAAAGAAATTACAGAGCTGAAAAGTAGAATAGCTGAAATAAAAATTTCATTAGAGGAGCTCAACAGCAGATTTGAGCAAGAAAGCAGGAAAATGTAAACTTGAAAAAGCACAACTGAAATTGTTCTAACTCAGGAGCATAAAGGAAAAAGAATGAAGAAAATGAACAGAGCCTAAGGGACCTGCGGGACAACATCAAGCATACCAATATACTCATTAAGGAGTCCCAGAAAGGAAAGAAAGATGAAAGGACAGAAAGAATATTTGAAAACGTAATGACTGGAAGTTTCCCAAATGTCATCTAGATATCCAAGAAGCTCAATGAACTCAAAGGACAATAAATACATAGATATCCACAGACAGACATAATCAAAATGTCAAAAGACAAACACAGAAACTTGAAAGCAGTAAGAGATAAGTGACTCCTAATGTACAAGAGAGTCTCAACAAGTTTAACTGTTGATTTTTCACCAGAAACCATTGAGACAAGAAAATAGTGGGATGATGTAGTTAAGGCACTGGAAAAAAAAAATACAGAAACAAAACTATGAAGCAAGATGTCAATATCTAGCAAAACTATCTTTCAAAAATGAAGGTGAAATTAAGACATGCCCAGATACACAAAACCTGAGGGAGTATGTTAGTAGCAGAACTGCCTTATGAGAAATGCCACAGGGAATCATTCTGGCTGGCATGGAAGGACACTAGACAGTAACTGGAAGCCATAAAAAGAAACAAAGACTCCGTAAAGGTAACTACTTAGATAAAACAAAGTCAGTAATATTTTTATATCACGCCTCTCTTTTTTTCATATATGATTTAAAGCATGAATGCATAAAAATACTTACACATCTCTCTTAATGGACACACAATGTATAAAGATGCAATTTTTGTAACAGCAACGTAAGTAGGGGAGGTAACTGAGCTGAATAAAAGCAAAATTTTGTATACTGTTGAAGCTAAATTTATATTAATTAAAAGAAGATTGTTATAAATATAAGATCTTAATTGTAATCCTCATGGTCACCACTAAGAAGTTAAAAAATATAAGGAAAGGAAATAAGGAGAGGACCAAAATTGTACACTTGAAAAAAATCAGTCAAACACAAAAGTGGACAGTAGTGAAGAAAATGAGCAACAAAATACATATATGACCTACTACAAAGTAGAAGATATAAGTCCTTCCTTATCATTAATCGCTTTAAATATAAATAGATTAAATTCACAATTGGGATCATTAAAGTTGTGTGTCAACTTTGTCGGACCATGATTCTCAGTGCTTTGGCAGTTACGATGTAGTTTAGCAGTCATATACGGATGAAATCACTTCCATGATGAGATGTGATATAATGCGATTACCTCCATGATGGAATCTGCTGTGAGTAGCCAATCAGATGTAAGGGAGTTTCCTTGCGGGTGTGGACTGCATCCAATATAGGTGGACTTTCTGGCAAGGCTCTTGAGCTTTTGCTCACTCTGAATCCTGCAGCTGGCTCCTCTTCATCTGATCTCAAGTTTTTGGGATTTGAACCTTCAGTTTACCTTCCAATTTTGGGATTCATCAGCCTCCGCAGTCTGTGAGGCACGGCCTGCCAGCTTACCTGCCGATCTTGAGATTTGTCAGCCTTTGCAGCCTGTGAGCCACAGACCTGTTGTATGACCTGCAGATCTTGAGTTCTGCAGTCCCTGCATCTACGTGAGTCAGGAGAAGCCACCAGCCTGACCCATGGACTTGAGACCTACCAGCCTCTACAGCCTCGTGAGCCATTTCCTTGATATAAATCTATTTAAATATATATCTCACTGGTTTTGCTTCTCTGGAGAACCCAGCCTAAGATACCAATTAAAAGACAAATATTGGCAGAACGAATAAAAAAATCATTCAATTGCTATCAAGCTGATCTGACTCATGGTGACCCCTCCCCCCATGTGTGTCAGAGTAGTACTGACACTCAAGTGTGTCAGTTCAATGGCTAATTTTTCAAAAGTAGATCGCCAAGCCTTTCTTCCGAAGTCCTTCTGGGTGGACTCAAACCTCCAACATTTTGGTTAGCAGCTGAATGCATTAACCGTTTGCACCTCCCAAGGACTACAACATCTATCTATGTTTATTTCTGTATTACTTGTCTTTATACCATATACATACACACACACATATGTACACACACATAGACATCACACAGATGCTTTGGACTTCAACTAGCAGGGCTCTAGTAATTGTTGATAGAAAAGTATTGATATCAATTATAAATGCGTATTTGTCCATTTCCCCTTTCAGATTTATTAGTTTTTGTATTTTGGAGCCCTGTTGTTAAATACGTACACATTTAGGATTGTTGTATCTTTTTGGAGAATTGAACCTTTATTATGTTATGTCCCTACTTATTCCCAATAATACTCCTTTTTCTGAAGTATAATTTGTCTGATATTAATATAGCTACTGCAGTAGAACTGGATAATTTTCAACCGTTTCAAGAGGTAGCATAAGATCAAGAACTGATGGTATAAAAAGAAGAAATCGAAGCTGCATTGAAGGCATTGGTGAAAAAACTATCCTCTCTCCACCATCTTCACTAACTCTGACACCAACTGTCCCTCACACAGCACTCCCTACTTCTCTGCTGGGTTCAATAATTCATTGCAATGGCCACACAGAGCTCGCAGTCCATATTCATGATTATGGGGTTTATTAGGGAAGTAACAGTTATAGCTCAGGCTCAAAGACACTCAGAATACAGTTCTTCTATCAGGACAGCCTCTTCCCTCCTGTGCTCACAGGCGTGCCTCTGCCTGGCCTTGGGCCGGCCTCTCTCCAAAGGCACTCAGCTTTCCTTCTCCCTGGGCCATCATCTCCTATAGCCGGGTCCCTGTTGCTTGGTCTCTCCTGCCATGGCATCTTACCGTCTTCAGGGTTACAGCTTCCTCTCTCTATCTCAGTCTCCTGCTTCTAGGAGCTTCTCAGTGCAGGGATCTCAGGTCCATAATATATGCTCAGCTCCTGGCTGTTCTTCCTTGATGGGAGTTGAAGCCTCCTCTTTGCTCTGGAACTGGTTCTCTTTGAAGGGAAAACTAAGCAATCCCCTTGGTGAGCCACAATTACCCTATCACACAGTCCTGCCCAAGCACCAGGGTGGATGTTATAAGACCATGGCTAGAAAGGCCACACAAAGTAAACAATCACATCACAGTACCTTGGACTCATTTTTCAAGTGAAGTATCAAAAATCCCATACGAACAAATTGGTAAAGAACATAATCAACAGCAAGAACATTTTCATAATTATGTTTTCTGTATTTGGAAGACATCTATAGTACTATTCTTATTTTGCCAATTCACACGGATCACAGAGATTAGTGGTAGATATTGCAGTACCGGAAAACTCTCTGGTGAAACAGTCTGTGAGCAGTCTTACAAACATGGATATTCCACCAGAGTCAAAAGAATGACGTTACGTTAATCATCAAAGAGAACATTTCAAGATCTAGCCTGAAGTACAATGTTGTCACTGATAGGCTAATACCCATACACTTACAAGGAAGACCAGTTTATATGACTCTTCAAATTTATGCACCAACCACCAATGCCAAAGATAAAGAAATTGAAGATTTTAAACAACTTCTGCAGCCTGAAATTGATCAAACATGCAATCAAGATGCATTGATAATTACTGGTCTTTAGAATGTTAAAGTTGGAAACAAAGAAGGAAAAGTAGTTGGAAAATACAGCATTGGTGATAGAAATGATGCCAGAAATCTCATGACAGAAGTTTGCAAGACCAGTGACTCATCCACTGCAAATATCTTTCTTCACCAACATAAACGGCAGCTATACACGTGGACTTTACCAGATGGAATACACGGGAATCAAACTGACTACATCTGTGGAAAGAGAAGATGGGAAAACTCATATCATCAGTCAGAACAAGGCCAGGGATCGATTGTGAAACAGACTGTCAATTGCTCATATGGGAGTTCAAGTTGAAACGGAAGAAAATTAGAAAAAGTCAAAAGGGGCCAAAATATGACCTTGAGTATTTCTCACCTGTACTTACAGACCACCTCGAGAATACATTTTACGTGTTAAACTTAACAACTGAAGACCAGGTGAGCTGTGGAATGACATCAAGGACATCATACATGAAGAAAGCAAGAGGTCCTTTAAAAGACAGGAAAGAAAGAAAAGACCAAAACGGATGTCAGAATAGACTCTGAACCTTGCTCTTGAATGTCGGGTAGCTAAAGTGAAAGGAAGAAATGACGAAGTAATAGAGCTGAACAGAAGATTTCAAAGGGTGGCTTGAGAAGAAAAAGTATTATAATGACATGTGTAAAGATCTGGAGATAGATAACCAAAAGGGAAGAACACACTCAGCATTTCTCAAGCTGAAAGAACTGAAGAAAAAACTCAACCCTTGAGTTGCAATATTGAAGGATTCTACGGGTATAATATTAAATGACACAGGAAGCATCAAAAGAAGATGAACGTAATACCCACAGTTACTATGCCAAAAAGGATTGGTCGACCTTCAACCATTTCAGGAAGTAGCATATGATCAGAAACCGATGATACTGAAGGAAGATGTCCGTGCTGCACTGAAGGAATTGGTGAGAAAAAAAAGCCTCCAAGAATTGATGGAATACCAACTGAGATGTTTCACCAAATGGATGCAGCACTGGAATCGCTCACTTTTCTAATCCCAAGAAATTTGGAATACAGCTACCTGGCCTACGAACTGGCAAGGATCCATATTTACGTCGATTCCTAAGAAAGGTGATCCAACCAAATGTGGAAATTATCAAACAATATCATTAATATCACATGCAAGTAATATTCTGCTAAAAATCATTCAAAAGCAGCTGCAGCAGTACATTAACAGGGAACTGCCAGAAATTTAAGCAGGATTCAGAAGAGGACATGGAAGGAGGGATATCACAGCTGATGTCATATCGATTCTGGCTGAAAGCAGAGAATACCAGAAAGATGTTTACCTGTGTATTATTGACTACGCAAAGGCATTTGACTGCTTGGGTCATAACAAATTATGGATAACATTGTGAAGAGTGGGAATCCCAGAACACTTCATTGTGCTGATGAGGAACTTGATCAAGAGGTAGACGTTCAAACAGAAAAAGGTGATACTGCGTGGTTTAAAGTCAGAAAAGGTGAGTGTCAGGGTTGTATCCTTTCACAATACTTATTTAATCTGCAAATAATCTGAGAAGCTGGACTATATGAAGAACACGACATCAGGATTGGAGGAAGACTCATTAACAACCTGCATTTTGCAGATGACACAACCCCACTTGCTAAAAGATAAGAGGACTTGAAGCACTTACTGATGAAGATCAAAGACCGCGGCCTTCAGTAGAGAGTGCACCTCAACATGAAGAAAACAAAAATCCTCACAACTGGGCCAATGAGCAACATCGTGATAAACGGAGAAAAGATTGAAGTTGTCAAGGATTTCATTTTATTTGGATCCACAATCAACACCCATGGACACAGCAGTTAAGAAATCAAAAGATGCATTGCATTAGGGAAACTGGCTGCAAAAGACCTCTAAAGTGTTGAAAAGCAAAGACATCACCTTGAAAACTAAGATGCAACTGATCCAAGCCACAGTGTTTTCAGTGGCCTCGTATGTGTGGGAAAGCTGGCTGATGAATAAGGAAGACTGTAGAAGAACTGATGCCTTTTAATTGTCGTGTTGGTGAAGAATTCTGAATACACCATGAATTGCCAAAAGAACGAAAAAATCTATCTTGAAAGAAGTATAACCAGAACGTACCCTAGCCTAGAAGCAAAGATGGCTAGACTACATCCTACATACTTTGGACCTGTTTTCAGGAGGAATTAGTCCATGGAGAAGGATATCATGTACTATTTCTTTGGACTATCTAAGACCTGAAGAACAAAATCTCATGGTCCAAATTAACGTTTTTACTTACTAATTTTCAAATATAGCCCTGGTGGAACATTTGGTTAAGAGCTTGGCTGAAACTAAAAGGTTTCAACCAGCCTCTCCTTAGAAGCCCTACTGTGCAGTTCTATTCTGTCCAATAGGGTCACTGTTAGTTAAAATTTAATCCACAACAATGAGTTATTTAATTTTCAAATACAAATTTTTTTGTGTTAATGTCTAAATTAAATTTTATTTTATAAACTACCTGTTTTATAAATTTACTTTCTATTATTCAAATTTATTGTTATCGTAGAATCAAATTTAAAAAGTGACATAATTTTATATCCAGGCAAAATGAAATGGCAATAACTAAGTGGAGTGCAAAAATGGAAGCCTGCAGGAGATAAAAAGAAAATGATTTGTGAATCCCTAAAGACAATTCCAAAATTCCTTTTTAGAATGTAATAAATCAGAAGAGACTTCTTCCATTAAAGGTACGTGCTTATGGGTGGGAATCATCCTACTAGTACCACTAGTGCTGAAATTAAGGATGGCAATACAAATATAACAGGATTTGTTCCAAATTCTGCATCCATTTCTTGCTGTAGTAAAAAAAAAAAAAAAATTAGTAATGATCTAGAAAGTGAAACTAAGAATATTAAATTGTCACATCTGCAGACCCCATAAATAACAGAAATGCAGATCCTGCCTTGTGGAATAATTTTCTTCTAATGAAGTAAATTACTGGATCAAAAGAGGCCCAAGTGATTGTCAACATCACAGTTGTCCACTTGTAAATTCGTGTTGAAAATTCCTGGACGGTAAACAAAGTTCTGCAGCCAGAATTTTTTCTAGAGTGCAAAGTTAATGATGAAAATTATAAGAGGGAGTGGCTACTGCAATCTCCATCAGTCAGCTCTGTGTACTGCTTTGTTTGCAAACCTACTAACCAAACAAACCCGTCATCCTCACTTAATTCTCGAATTGTTACAGATGAATTTAGCAATTGGTGCAAATTGAATAGGATCAGTAAACATGAAAATAGTTCAATTCACAGAGATCATGTTATCATATTTAAACCAAACACATTTGTTCTGGCTTAACTTATGAACTGGAATCACAAATTAATGAACATCAGTATTGAAAAGACATTTTATAATGTGTCATTGTTGTCATAACAATCACCGAATGGGGACTATCTTCGTGAAAAAGAAATGAAGTCTTTGGGTCCCCACGAAATGGAAAATTTTAAAGTTGACTTCAACTTGTTGCTCATTTGATCTATTTTTAGCAAGTCACATCTCAAAATATGGTAACACAGGAAAGGGCAATCCATCCTATAATTCTCAAATAATGTGTAAAAAATTTATAATCTTGATAAGTGATGAAGTTCAATCAACTACTGTCAGTGAAATAAGCATAGCTCGATATTTCATTTTGTCTGTGGATTCCACTTCTGAGCCTTCTCATACAGGCCAGCTAAGTATTGTTTAAAGATCCATATCTCCAACAGATAGAAAACCTGTGTGGTGATTTATCACATTTCCTAGCTTAAGAAATCATACTGGTAAAGACATTGCAAAGCAAGTGTTTCACTGATAATGCGAAGCTTGCAAAATTGATTTTTCTAAGTGCAGAGACCAATCCTATAACAATGCTGCCATTACGTCACTGCATTATAAAGGCATACAACAGAAAATTCTGGAATGAAATTAATACGCCATTTTCATACCAAGGTGCTGCACATTCACTTAATTTTGTAGGATATATCACAATAGATTTTTTTTTGTCCAAAGGCAATTGAAGTTTTTTCTAATATTCAGTTACTTTACAAATTTTTTGCCACCTCTACTCACTGATGAGCTGTTCTTAAAACATATTCAGGCAATGATTGAGCACTAAAATGTCTAATACACATTGGGAAGCACATGCTATAGCAACAAGTACAATTCTAGGTGCCACACAGAATATTGCTGAAGACCAGATACAAAAAGGAAACTCCAAAACAGAAGCTAAAATCATCGCTGCCTTAGTCACCTAGTGCTGCCACAACAGATACCATAAGTGGATGGCTTTAACAATGAGAAATTTATTTTCTCACAGTCTAGTAGGTTACAAGTCCAGATTCAGGACGGCAGCTCCAGGGGAAGGCTTTCTCTCTCTGTTGATTCTGGAAGAAGGTCCTTGTCCTCCATCTTCCCATGGTCAAGGAGCTTCTCAGGTGCAGGGACCCCGGGTCCAAAGGACATGCTCTGCTCTTGGTAGTATGAGGTCCCCAACTCTCTATCCTTTCATCTCCTGAGAGATAAAAGGTGGTACAGGCCACACCCTAGGGAAACTCCCTGTATCTCGGATCAGGGAGGTGTTAAAATCCCACCCTAATCCTCTCAACATAAAATTACCATCACAAAATGGAGGACAACCTCACATGGCCTATCCAAGTTGATACACACATTTTGGGGGGACATAATTCAATCCATGACATTCTACCCTTTGGCCCCCCCAAAATCACATTCTTGCAAATGGAAAACATATTCATCCCATCACAAACCAAAACCAAACCCACTGCCGTCCAGTCGATTCCGACTCATAGTGACCCTATAGGACAGAGTAGAACTTCCCCATAGAGTTTCCAAGGAGGGCCTGGCAGATTCGAACTGCCGAGCTCTTGGTTAGCAGCCGTAGCACTTAACCACTACGCCACCAGGGTTTCCTCATCCCATCATAGCATAGAAAAAGTCTTAAATCAAGTCCAAAATTCAAAAATCCCTCTTCATCTGTGAAATCTAGGACACAAGTTATCTGCTTCCAAAGGTACAATGGCATAAAAGGAACAAGCTAGACATTTCCATTACAAACTGAAGAAGCTTGAGGGAAAGAAGGCATAACATGAACCAAGCGAGTCAGGAGAACACAGCGCATTAGCCCTCAAAGACATTGCAAAACCAAGTGTTTCACTAATTAGGCGAAGTTTGCAAAATTGATTTTTCTAAGTGCAGAGACCAATCCCATGACAATTCTGTGAAATGTCACTGCATTATAAAGGCATGCAACGGAAAATTCTGGAATGTAATGAATACGCCATTTTCATACCAAGGTGCTGCATATTCACTTAATTTTGTAGGATGTATCACAATGGATTTTTGTCAAAAAAATGATTTTTGTCTTCTATTCAGATATTTTACAAATTTTTTGCCATCTCTATTCACCGATGAGCTGTTCATAGGCAATGATCACCATTAAAATGTCTTTCTAATACCCACTGGGAAGCACATGCTATAGCAACGAGTGCAATCCTGGAATCACACACCCAGATTCTAGGTGCCATAGAGAATATTGCTGAAGACCAGTCACAAAAAAGCGATACCAGAACAGAAGCTTAAAACGTCGCCAACGAAATGTAAACACAGACCATGTATTTATGTTTGTTATGTATAATAATATATTGCATCATTTTCATTTGACGAGTCAGTTCTCCAAGATTCAGAAGTAAATTTATAGACATGCATAGATCTCTACCAGCTATTAACAAGATATTTACATAAGAGAATATTTTGAAAACACAATAAAACAAATACTGCCAAATACTGATTATCAAGCAGTTTATTGTTGCAGAAGCATTAGAAGAAACAAGTAAATGACAGAAATGCTCCAGAAGTATTGAGTGCCAGGAATCAATTTTACATAACCACCATCACTGACACACTTGAATCTTGCATGAAATGAAGGGTAAGGGTGTATGAAGTTCCTTCTGATATTTTTTTCCTTCTTAATGTGAATATAACTGATGAAGAATTCCTGAAGGTATCCAATAAATTAGCACAGGCTTATCCTGATGAGGAAACCCTGGTGGCATAGTGGGTAAGTGCTACGACTGCTAACCGAGAGAAGGCAGTTCAAATCCACCAGGGGCTCCCTGGAAACTCTATCGGGCAGTTCTACTCTGTCCTATAGGGTTGGGATGAGTCAGAATCGACTCGACGGCAGTGGGTTTGGTTTTTATCCTGATGACTTAAGACAAACCTTTATGGAGAAGTGCTACAAAATCATTCTTACGTTAGAATTAAGTTTAGAGATTCAAGTCAAATTTTACTCATGTAGGCATGTAAATCAAAAAACCAAACCCATTGCTGGTGAATTGATTTCAACACACAGCAACGCTATAGGACAGAGTAGAATTGCCCCCATAGGGTTTCCATGGAGCAGCTAATGTATTCGAACTGCCAAGCTTTTGGTTAGCAGCTGAGTTCTTAACCACTGCACCACCAGTGCTCCAAATATACTCTGGCCCAGTAGTTCAAATGCAACACCCGCTCCTTGAAAACCCTATGAGGCAGTTCTACTCTGACCTATAGGGTCATTATGCATCAGAATTGACTCCAACCCAACGGGTTTGTTCTGCCTACTGCCTCATCCCTATTTCATTTTCTCAAAGATAAGTTTCTGTGATAGTGTCAGATTCAGGAATGTGATGAAAAATGTCTCTTGTAGGGGTGGGGCCAAGATGGCAGAGTAGTCAGATGCTTTATGTAGCCCCTCTTATAACAAAGACCCAGAGAAGTAAATCGATTATATATGACAATCTAGGAGCCCTGAACATCAAAGGTGAAGTTACAGAATTGGACTTAGTGGCAGGGAGAGGGGAATATGGTTCAGAAGCAGTGAGAGTTTGACAGACCTGACCCAGCAGAAACCAGCACCCTGCAGGCTGGATCGGATGGCATGTGCGGTGACGCAAGCAGTGACGCTCGGGACATGTTTTCCACATCTGAAGAGACCGAGTGGTGGAAAGCCTACACAAGCCTCCATAAGCAGTGAAAAGCAGTGCTAAGTTGGCAAAAGATAAGTACATGCATTTAAAATGCCACACAAATCAAAAATCATCCCCTTTGGGAAGAACACCTCTCCCATTTACCTGCTTCCTCCCTCTCTGTTTTTAGTCTTGGACCAGCTTCAGCTATTTCTGGGTCCCCTGGGCCAAAAGTAGGAACTATTACATGCCCTGGAGCAGGAACAAACAACAAAAAATAATCTGCCAGCTTCCCTAAGCTAGGAACTCAGGGAAGGCACAGACATAAGGGGTCCAAGGACTTTGAATGCCTTTCACCCTTGCATAGATCTGTGTGGGCCCATTTCAACAGCATAGGCTCTCATCAGCACACTACAACAGGGTAAATACCTGAAGCCTATTTTCAACTGTATCAGCTATAAAGTGGAGGGGCAAATTTCTGATATTTGACAACGTTCTGGCAATTAAGCAGGGTCCTCACCTACCCACATCAGTGACCTGAGGGTTGGTGGCTCCACCCATGCCACCTAGCCACCCAATTCAGGAGTGCAAGAGTAAGTGGTGAATCCCAGTCCTTACAACCAACAGCATTGGGTGACCATGGTCTGGCTGCAAAACCCACCCACCTATGTGCTCTAGGGAACAGGGACATGCTTTCCTCCCAGACACTCAGGGGCAGTCATCCCCCCCCACAGTAGCCAGACACCTGTACCTACACCAATCAACCCTGTCTATGTAGGACTGTAGGTAAGAGCCTACACCACACACTTGGTGACCGACTACCTGGACACCTGAGCTGAATCCATACAAGAATGTAAAAGGGCTCCTAGGCTCACATACCTAGTAACAGCTCTGATCACCTGGTGACAGGATGTAAGAACTTCAAAAGGTGCCAATAATCAAACTAGCTCACCCAAGCAGACTATTTGGGCATATCAAAATAAAACAAGAAGCTAGGACACAGTACACACACACACACAAAAAAAAACCAAACCCAGTGCCGTCAAGTAGATTCCGACTCAGCAAGCAAACATAAAATAAATGAATATAATAACTCACTAATGGCTCAGAGACAAGTGTAAATATCAAATAACATAAAGAGGCAGACCATGATGGATTCAGGAAGCTCCCAAAACAACAAATCAAGAAATCTTCCAAATGAAGAGAAATTCCAGGAATTGCCGGAGGTAGAATTTAAAAGATTAAGAGACCGAGCTCTTCAAGAGATGCAGGAGGAGATCAGGCAAAACGAAGAACAAGCCAAGGAACACACAGATAAAACAACAGAGGAACTTAAGAAGGTTATACAAGAGTATAATGACAAATGTAACAGGCTACAAGAATCCATAGAAAGATAGCAAGCAAATCCAAAAGAGTAACAATAAAATTTCAGAATTAGACAACTCAATAGAAAACGAGAGGAGCAGAATTGAGGCACTGGAAGTCAGAATTAGTGAGACTGAAGATAAAGCAATTGACGCCAACTTATCTGAGGAAAAATCAGATAAAATAATTTTTTTTAAATTGAAGAAACTCTAAGAATTATGCGGGACTCTATCAAGAGTGATTGGAACACCAGAATCGAGGTGGGGGTTGGAGGATAACAGAAAACACAGTGAGAATTGTTGAAGACTTCTTGGCTAAAAACTTCACTGATCTTATGAAAGATAAGAAGATATCTATCCAAGATGCTTACCGAACCCCACACAAGGTAGATGCCAAGATAAAGTCACCAGGACATATTATAATCTTGCTTGTCAAAACCAAATATAAAGAGAGAATTTTAAGAGTAGCTAGGGATAAACAAAAAGTCACCTATAAAGAAGGGTCAGTAAGACTAAGCTCGGACTACTCAGCAGAAACCATGCAGGCAAGAAGGACATATACAAAGCCCTGAAGGAAAAAAAAAATTGCCTGCCAAGAAGTATATATCCAGCAAAACTGTCTCTCAAATATGATGGTGAAATTAGGACATTTCCAGACAAGCAGAAGTTTAAGGAATTTTTAAAAACCTAACCAATATGACAAGAAATAATAAAGGGAGTTCTCCAGTTAGAAAATCAATAACATCAGCTAACAACCCAAAACTAGAACACGGGACAGAACTACCATATATCAACCCACATAGGGACGTCACAAATAAATGAAAGCTAAAACACTGAAAATATAGAAACAGAGACATTGATCTGTAAAAGATGACAACATTAACACAAAAAAGAGGGACTAAATAATGTAGTCATAGATTTTTCATACGGAGAGGAAGTCAAGACGATATAAGGAAATAAAAGATTGGTTTAAATTTAGAAAAACAGGTAAATGTTAAGGTAACCCAAAGGAAACTAACAATCCTACACATTAAAATTTAAAAAAAAGCAAGGAAAACATAAATTTTCAGCAAATACAAAAGCAACAACAAGGAAGAAGATGAAAGACTAAAAAGAAAAACGATTCAGCACAGAAAAAAATAAATTAGCAGTAAATACAAAGGCAACAAAAATGAAGAGGAAGGAAAGAAAATGCACCAAGAAAAACGACTCAACAGAGAAAATTAAATGGAATAAGGAAAATGCCAACAAGACATACACAAAAAAGATGAAAATGACAGCACTAAACTCATAAAAAAAACTCGTTAACTATGAATAATTACGATAAATGTAAATGGTTTAATCGCACCCATAAGGAGACAGAGAGTAGCAGAATGGATTAGAAAACATGATCCGTCTGTATGCAGACTGCAAGAGACACACCATAGACTCAAAGACATAAACAAACTAAATCTCAAAGAATGAAAAAAAAAATATATATATATACACATACATGAAGCACACAACAATAAAAAATAAGAGTGGCAATATTAATCTCTGATAAAACAGGCTTTAAAGTAAAATCCTCCACAAAGGAAAAGGAAATACACTATATAATGATTAAAGGGTCAATATACCAGGAGGTCAAAATCATAATAAATACTTATACACCCAATGACAGGGCTCCAAAATACATAAAACAAACTCAAACAGCATTGAAAAGAGAAATAGCTCCACAATAATAGTAGAAGACTTCAACATACCACTTCTGATGACAGACAGGATATCCATAAAGAAGCTCAATAAAGACACGGAAGATCTACTTGGTCTCATAGACTTAAACACAACACTTTACCCA
This sequence comes from Loxodonta africana, assembly GCF_030014295.1. Taxonomy (NCBI): domain Eukaryota; kingdom Metazoa; phylum Chordata; class Mammalia; order Proboscidea; family Elephantidae; genus Loxodonta; species Loxodonta africana. The sequence goes on from NW_026974974.1 coordinate 96,177, forward strand.
ATGGTAGTCAAGTAAAATTTCTTTTCTAACGCTCATGGAGCATTCTTGAGAATAGACCACATATTAGGCCACAAAACAAGCATTAACAGAATCCAAAACATCAAAATATTACACAGCATGTTTCCTGAGCATACAGCCATTAAAGTCAAAAGGCTGTAGTTATCATAAATTCTAATTTCTTACATATTTTAAACCCAATAATGTCTATTCTTATTATGTCATGCAGTCAGTAATCCTCTATTTTTACTCGTTTCACTAACTTTCATTCCTTCTTGCATCTTAAGCCTTTCACCTTATTTTCTTTCTGCTTGAAGAATACCTTTGGAATTTTCTTTAATGTGGGCATGCTGATGTTAACTTATCCAGGTTTTGTTTGTCTGAAAACAAAAGGTCTTTGCTCATTCATGATGTTTTTCCTCAGCATAGAGTTCTGGGTTGCCATGTATTTTCTCTCTATAATTTAAATATATCATCTTATTATCTTAGGGTTGTCACTATTTCTCTAGAGAAGTCATCAGTCAGTTTTTTTGTTTGTCCTTTAAAGATAATCTCTTCCATTCCTTAAGTAGTTTTAAATTATTTGTTTTTTGTGGGGTTTTTTGTCTTTAGCTTCAGCAGTTCTACTACGATGTACCTAGATACGAATTTCTTTGTATTTACCCTACATGGGTCTTATAAGGAAACCCTGGTGGTGTAGCGGTTAAGTGTTATGGCTGCTAAGCAAAACGTCAGCGGTTCGAATCCACCAGGCGCTCCTTGCAAACTCTATGAAGCAGTTCTACTCTGTCCTGTAGGGTCGCTTTGAGTCAGAATCGACTTGACGGCAGTGGGTTTTTTTTTTTTTTTGGTTTGGGTTTTGTAAGTCTTCTAGGATCTGTGACTTGATATCATTAATCATTTGAAGAAAATTCTCAGCCATAATCTCAGTTTTTCTGCCTCATTCTTTTTCTTCCTTCTTAATCTTATGCTAGATATTCTCATTGTATTCTCTATATCTTATTCCTTTTTATATTTTTTCTTTTGTCTATGCCTCTATTTTCTTCCAACATATCTTCCAGTTCACTAAATCTCTCTTCAGCATTTTTAATCTGCTGTTATATACATGCATTAAGATTTTAACTTCAGCTATAGTTTTCAGTTGACTTTCTAAGTTGATCTTTTTCTTAGTTTCTAGTTTTTTGCCAAATTTCTAAGTCTTGCCTTTATTTCTTTGAACATAATAGAGTTATTTCAGTGTCTTTGTCTGATAGCTCAAATATCTAGTTTTTCTGTGGATCTCATTCTGTTATTTGTTGTTTCTACAGGTTTCACTCTTTTTTTTCTTTTAAAAAAAAATTGTTGATTATATTAGAGAGGCGAGGCCAAGATGGCAGAGTAGTGAGACGCCGCCAGTCATCCCTCTTACAAAAAAGACCCAAAAAAACAAGCGAAGCAAGTATATTTATGACAAGCTAGGAGCCCTGAGCATCAAATGCAAAGTTAGAAAACGGACTCAGTGGCAGAGGGAGGGAGAGACTATTCAGAAGTGGAGAGGAGTTACTGGACCTGAACAGCCAGGAACCCTCAGGCACCGTTCCCTGGAGCGACTGCAGTGGGGCTGGCAGTAGCATTCCAGAGGCGCTTCGCTCAGGGAAAGACAGCAAGTTGCACAGACTACTCACACCTCCAGAACAAGAGAAGAACGGCACTCTCGGCAAAAGCTAATTACTTGTGTTTATTTTACCACACCCCTAGCCCCCAAGCCGGCTTCAGTGGCTGTCAACTTCCCTGGGCCTGAGATAGGCCCTGGTACCACTCTGAGCCATTTTTCCATCCTTGAAGAAGGTATAAGTTCACAACTGTGGGAAAGATAATCTGCCAGCTCAATTAAGCTGGGGAGCTCAGGACAGAAGCAGCTCTTGTTCAGGCACAAATGGTCCATGGGCTTTGAATACCTTTCACCCCAGCATGGACCTGTGTGGGCCCATTTCAGGAGAATAGGCCCTTGTTGCCAGACTGCAACTGTTTCAGCTGGACAGTGGAAAGATGGGTGTTTGATGTTTGACACTGCTTTGCCTATTAAACGGCGTCTTCACCTACCCACATCAGGGGCCTAAGGACTGCTGGCTCCACCCACAATACCTGGCCACCTGTGACAGGGCTCCAAGGATAAGTAGTACCGCCCAGAACTTACAACCAAAAGCATTGGGTACCCATCGCCCTTCTGCAGAACCCACCCGTGTGCTCTACAGAACAGGGATGCGCTTTCCTCACAGACACTCAGAGGACAGCTGTCAGACCCCTGCCTTGATCAGACTCTGACCCCCTACTGCAGCCAGATACTTCTGCCTACACCAATAACCCCTGCCCCTCTAAGACAGTAGGACAGAGCCTGTACCTTACACTTTATGACCAACTACCTGGGCACCTGAGTTGAATCCATACAAGAAAACTAAATGAACTCCTAGGCTCATATGCCTGGTAACAGCGCCATCTGGTGATAGTACATTAGAGCTTCAAAGGTGAAAATAATCAACCTAGCGCACTCAAGCAGCTTATTTGGGTATACCAAAACTAAATAAAGCAAGAAGCTAGGATACAAAAAGCAAGCATAAAATAAACTGATACAATAACTTACAGATTGCTCAGAGACAACAGTCAATATGAAATCACATAAAGAGGCAGACACAGGAGCAGGACCAAGATGGCTGACTAGGTAGAAGCTTCCGCTTATCTCTCTTGAAACAAAGACTCGAAAAAACAAGTGAATCAATTACATAAAGGACAATCTACAAACCCTGACCATCAAACACAGAACTAAGGAGTTGACCTGAGTGACAGGGGAGCAAAAAGCCACACTGCAGCAGGGACCGCTTCCGGAGCCAGTGTCCCATGCCACAGCCTTGAGCCCTCACGGTTCCCTGGTGCCAGAGTGGTGGGGCTGATTGTGGCTTACTGAGACAGGGAAGCACGGATGTAGGCCTAACCCTCAGGAAGAACCTCGGAGGAGACCCAGGCAGCACACGCAGGCTCCACACAGACGCGGCTGACAGGGAAACAAAAAACCATGGGGAAGCAGCGACTGGTTTTGGAGCCTGGAGTGCAGCGTCCCAGAAAGGAAACCTTGCTGCTGGGCTTGGGACTAAGTGTGGGGGAGCTGATTGCAGCTTCCTGAGATGGTGTGAGCATGGACGCAGCCCTAACCCTCTGGGACAGTCTCAGCAGGGATACAGCCACCACACACAAGCTACACAATGCTCTGGAATCTCAGAAAAAACAGTCCTCACCAAACAACATAAGTAAACTTTGTATATTTTGCCAGGTTACTCTCTTCTATATATCTGATTCCACCCCTCATTGCCCCAGCCAGCTTCATTAACATTGGAATTCTCTGTGCTAGAGAGTGAAGTGCACTGCTCGATTTTTTTTCTTCTTTCTTTTCTAACCCATTCCCCTGGCCTGAGAAAAGCAGCATTTAACAATCAAAGAAAAAATCCTTCCCTGACTTCCCTAAACTGGAATAACAATACAGAATCAGCTCCATCCAGGCATTAAGAGACCCATAGTCTTTGGCTTTCACCCTACAGGTAATTAGGTGGCTATTATAATGCAAAGGCGATTCTGATAGAGATCTCACCATAATTATTTTAGCTCGGCAGTGGAAAGGCAAGTTTTGGAGATCAGATACCTCTCTACCTACTAAACAGAGCCCTCGCTGATCCACACCAGCGAACTGAGGGCTGAGACTCCACCCACACCACCTAGCCACCTGCTAGAGGGGTCTGAGAATAGTGACATCTCCCAAGCATTGGGTGCCTAAGATACAGCTGCAGAGCCCACCCACCAGAGCGCTCTAGAGAATAGAGCCACACCTACCTCACTGACACTTGAAGGAAGGCTGTCAGCATCCTGCCCTCCTCGAAATGTGACCCCCTGCCACTAATAGAAACTGGTGCATACAACCATCACTACTACTCCTCTAAGATAATAGGTGAGAGCCTACACCACACACTAGGTGACCAGCTATCAGGACACCTGAGCTGATTCTATTCAAGAATAGTGAATGGACTCATACACTTACATACCTGGGAACAGCTCAGGCAAGCTGGTAACAGGACGTAAGTGATTCAAAAGCTACAGCAATCACGATACCACAATCTAGTAGCCCATCTGGGTGTATTGTAACAAAACAAAACAAGAAGATAAGACTCAGTGAGCAAATATAAAAGAAAATATTACAAAATCTTATAGATGGCTCAGAGACAGCAGTCGACTTCAAATCACATGAAGAAGCAGACCATGATTGCTTCTACAAACCCCCAAATCAAAGAATCAAAATCATTCCTGGATGTAGATACATTCCTAGAATTGCCAAAAATAGAATATAAAACAATTGTATACAGAATGCTTCAAGACATCAAGAATGACCTCACAAATGAAATAAGGCAATCTACAGAAAAAGCCAAGGAATACACGGGTAAAGCAGTTGAAGAAATCCAAAAGGTTAATCAAGAACATAGTGAAAAAATTAATAAGCTGTAAGAATCCATAGAGAGACACCATTCAGAAATCCAAAAGATTAACAATAAAGTCACACAGACAACTCAATAGGAAGTCAGAGGAGCAGACTCGAGGAACTGGAATGCAGAGTGGGGGAGCTGGAAGATAAGACAATTGACACAAATATAGTTGAAGAAAAATCAGATAATAGAATTTAAAACTATGAAGAAACCCTAAGAATCATGGGGGACTCTATCAAGAATAATTTGCGTGTGACTGGAGTTCCAGACAGGGAGGGGTAACAGAAAATACAGAGAGAATAGTGGAAGATCTGATGGCAGAAAAATTCCCTGGCATCATGAAAGATGAAAACATATCTACCCAAGATGTTCATCGAACCTCATACAAGATAGACCCCAAAAGAAAATCACCAAGACATATCATCAAACCTGCCAAAACCAAAGATAAAGAGAAAAATTTAAAAGCACCCAAGGATAAACGAAAAGTTACCTACAAAGGAGAATCAATAAGTTTGCACTATTCGGCAGAAACCATGCAGGCAAGAAGGCAATGGAATAACATATATAGAGCACTCAAAGAAGAAAAACTGTCAGCCAAGAATCATATATCCAGCAAAACTCTAAAACCTGAAGGTGAAATTAAGATATTTACAGATAAACACAAGCTTAGAGAATTTGCAAAAACCAAACCAAAACTGCAAGAATTACTAAAGGAAATTCTTTGGTCAGAAAATCAATAATATCACATTCCAACACAACACAAGGTCACAGAACAAAACATCCTGATATCAACTCAGATAGGGAAATCACAAAAACAAAATAAGATTAATTAAAAAAAAACTGCTCAAAACAGGGAATCATTGATGTGATTATGTAAAAGATTACAATAGACAAAAAAGAGGGACTAAAATACAGGAGGCATAGATCTTACATATGGAGAGGAAACCAAGGCGATACAGGACAAAACAACTTAGGTTTTTACTTAGTCAAACCGGGGTAAATATTAAGGTAACCACAACGAGGTCTAACAATTCCATACTTCAAAATAAAAACCAAGATAAACATAACGAATCACCAACATAAACTCAGATACTATAAAAAGGAGGAACACACATTCTACAAAGAAAAACTCAGCACAAAAAAAGTAAATGGAAAAATGAAATTGTCAAAAAAAGGCACCAAAATGACAGCACTAAACTCATACTTATCTATAATTATATTTAATGTAAATAGACTAAATTCACCAATAATGAGACAGAAAGTTGCAGACTGGATAAAAAAAACACGATCAGTCTGTATGCTGCCTAAAAGAGACATGCCATAGACGTAGAGACACAAATAAACTAAAACTGAAAGGATGGATAAAAATATAACAAGCAAACAACAATCAAAAAAGACCAGGAGAGGCAATATCAATTTCCAACAAAATAGACTTTAAAGTTAAATCCACCACAAAGGATAAAGAAGGACACTACATAATGATTAAAGGGACAATTTACCAGGAAGATATAACTGTATTAAATATTTATGCACCCAATGATAGGGCCGCAACACTCATAAAACAAACGTTAACAGAATTAAAAAGTGAGATAGACACCTCCACAATTATAGCAGGAGACGTCAACACAACACTCTCGGTGAAGGATAGGAAATGCAGTAAGAAGCTCAATAGAGACACGGAAGATCTAATTGCTACAATTAAACAACTTCACTTCATAGACTTATACAGAACACTCCACACAACAGCTGCAAAGTATAATTTCTTTTCTAGTGCACATGAAACATTCTCTAGAATAGATCACATATTAGGTCATAAACCAAGCCTTTACAGAACCCAAAACACTGAAATATTACAAAACATCTTCTCTGAACGAAAGACCATAAAAGTAAAAATCAATAACAGAAAAACCAGGGAAAAGAAATCAAATGCTTGGAAACTGCACAATACCCTGCTCAAAAAAGACTGGGTTATGGAAGACCTTAAGGAGGGAATAAAGAAATTCACAGAATTCAACGAGACTGAAAACACTTCCTATGAAAACCTTTGGGACATGGTGAAAGCAGTGCTCAGAGGTCAATTTATATCAATAAAGGCACACATATTAAAGAAGAGCCAAAATGAAAGAACTGTCCCTACAACTTGAACAAACAGAAAGAGAGCAACAAAAGAAACTGTCAGGCACCAGAAGAAAGCAAAAAATAAAAACTACAGCAAAATTAAATGAATTAGAGAATAGAAAAACAATCGAAAGAGGTAACAAGGCCAAAAACTGCTTCTCGGAAAAAATTAACAAAATTGATAAACCATTGGCCAGACTGACTAAAGAAATACAGGAAAAGAAACCAATAATCCAAATAAGAAATGGGATGGGCCATATCACAACAGATCCAACTGAAATTAAAACAATCATAACAGATTACTACAAAAAATTGTACTCTAACAAATTTGAAAACCTAGAAAAAATGGATGAATTCCTAGAAACACACTACCTACCTAAACTAACACAAACTGAAGTACAACAACTAAATAAACCCTTAACAAAAAAAGAGATTGAAAATGTAATCAAAACACTCCCAACAAAAAAAAGCCTTGGCCCTGACAGCTTCACTGCAAAGTTTTACCAAACTTTCAGGGAAGACTTACCACTACTACTGAAGGTATTTCAAAGCATAGAAAAGGACGGAATACTACCTAACTCCTTCTATGAAGCCAGCATAACCCTGATACCAAAACCAGCTAAAGACAACACAAAAAAAGAAAATTACAGACCTATATCCCTCATGAACATAGATGCAAAAATCCTCAAGAAAATTCTAGCCAACAGAATTCAACAACATATGAAAAAAAAAATCCACCATAACCAAGTAGGATTTATACCAGGTATGCAAGGTTGCTTCAATATTAGAAAAACAATTAATGTAATCCAGCACATAAAAAAAAAGACAAGAACCACATAATTTTATCAATTGATGCAGAAAAGACATTTGACAAAGTCCAACACCCACTCATGATAAAAACTCACAGCAAAATAGGAATAGAAGGAAAATTCCTCAATATAATAAAGGGTATTGATACAAAGCCAATACCCAGCATCATCCTAAATGGAGAGAGCCTGAAAGCATTTCCCTTGAGAACGGGAAACAGACAAGGATCCCCTTTATCACTGCTCTTATTCAACATTGAGCTAGAGATCCTAGCCAGAGCAACTGGGCTAGACAAAGAAATAAAGGGCATCCAGATTGGTAAGGAAGAAATAAAATTATCTCCATTTTCCAACGACATTATCTTATACACAGAAAAGCCTGAGGAATCCTCAAGAAAACTATTAAAACTAATAGAAGGGTTCAGCAAAGTTTCAGATTACGATATAAACATACAAAATCAGTTGGATTCCTCTTTATCAACAAAAACAACATTGAAGAGAAAATCACCAAATGAATACCATTCACAGCAGCCCCCAAGAAGATAAAATACTTAGGAATAAACCTTACCAAAAATGTAAAAGAGCTATACCAAGAAAACTACAAGGTACTACTGCAAAAAAACAAAAGGGACCTACGTAATTGGAAAAACATACCTTGCTCATGGATAGGAAGACAACATTGTAAAATTGTCCGTTCTACTAAAAGCCATCTATAGATACAATGTACTTCCAATCCAAATTCCAATGACATTTTTTAAAAAGATGGAGAAACAAATCACCAACTTCATATGGAAGGGAAAGAAGTCGCGGATAAGTAAAGCATTACTAAAAAAGAACAAAGTGGGAGGACTCACTCTTCCTCATATTACAACCAATTATACTGCCACAGTAGTCAAAACAGCCTGGTACTGGTACAACAACAGACACATAGACCAATGGAACAGAATTGAGAATCCAGATAGAAATCCATCCACATATGAGCAGCTGATATTTGCCAAAGGCCCAGTGTCAGTTAATTGGGGAAAAGACAGTCTTTTTAACAAAAGGTGCTGCCGTAACTGTATATCCATCTGCAAAAAATGAAACAGGACCCATACCAGGACCCATACCACACACCATGCACAAAAACTAACTCCAAATGAATCAAAGACCTAAACATAAAATCTAAAACGATAAAGATCATGGAAGAAAAAATAGGGACATTAGGAGACCTAATACATGGCATAAACAGAATACAAAACATTACTAAAAATGACGAAGAGAAACCAGATAACTGGGAGCTCCTAAAAATCAAACACCTATGCTCATCTAAAGACTTCACCAAAAGAGTAAAAAGACCACCCACAGACTGGGAATAAGTTTTCAGCTAAGACATCTCTGCCCGGTGCCTGATCTCTAAAATCTACATGACTCTGCTAAAACTCAACCACAAAAAGACAAACAACCCAATTAAAAAATGGGCAAAGGATATGAACAGGCACTTCACTAAAGAAGGCATTCAGGCAGCTAACAGATACATGAGGAAATGCTCTCGATCATTAGCCATTAGAGAAATGCAAATCAAAAAACTACAATGAGATTCCATCTCACTCCAACAAGGCTGGCATTAATCCAAAAAACACAAAATAATAAATGTTGGAGAGGCTGTGGAGAGACTGGAACTCTTATACACTGCTGGTGGGAATGTAAAATGGTATACAACCACTTTGGAAGTCAATTTGGCGCTTCCTTAAAAAGTTAGAAATAGAAATACCATACAACCCAGCAATCCCACTCCTCGGAATATATCCTAGAGAAATAAGAGCCTTCACACAAACACATATATGCACATCTATGTTTATTGCAGCACTGTTTACAATAGCAAAAAGATGGAACCAACCAAGGTACCCATCAATGGATGAATGGATAAATGAGGTATATTCACACAATGGAATATTACACATCAATAAAGAACAGTGATGAATCTGTGAAACACTTCATAACATGGAGAAACCTGGAAGGCATTATACTGAGTGAAATTAGTTGCAAAAGGTCAAAAAGTGTATAACACCACTATTATAAGATCTTGAGAAATAGTTTAAACTGAGAAGAACATATTCCTTTGTTGTTACGAGAGGGGGGAGGGAGGGAGGAGAGGGGAGGGGTATTTACTAAAGAGACAGACAAGAACTACTTTGGGTGAATGGAAGGACAACACTCAACACAGTGGAGGTCAGCACAACGGGACTAAACCAAAGCAAAGAAGTTTCCTGAATAAACTGAATGCTTTGAAGGTCAGCAAAGCAGGGGCAGGGGTTTGGGGACCATGGTTTCAGGGGACATCTAAGTCAACTGGCATAATAAAATCTATTAAGAAAACATTCCGCATCCCACTTTGAAGAGTGGCATCTGGGATCTTAAATGCTAGCAAGCAGCCATCTCAGATGCATCAATGATTCTCAACCCACCTGGATCAAGGGAGAATGGAGAACACCAAGAACATAAGATAATAACGAGCCTAACAGACAGAAAAGACTACCTGAACTAGAGACTACATCATCCTGAGACCAGAAGAACTAGATAGTGCCGGGCCACAACCAATGACTGCCCTGACAGGGAACATAACAGAGATCCCTTGAGGGAGCAGGAGAACAGTGCGATGCAGACCCCAAATTCTCATAAAAAGACCAGACTTAATGGTCTGACTGAGACTGGAAGGACCCCAGTGATCATGGCCCCCACACCTTCCGTTTACCCACTACGGGAACTATCCCCAAAGCCAGTTCATCAGACATGGATTGGACTAGACAATGGGTTGGAGAGGGATGCTGGTGAGGCGTGAGCTACTTGGTTTGGGTGGACACTTGAGACAATGTTGGCATCTCCTGCCTGGAAGCGAGATGGGTGGGTAGAGGGGCTTAGAAACTGGCAAAATGGTCACGAAAAGAAAGAGTGGAAGGAGGGAGTGGGCTGTCCCATTAGGGGGAAAGTAATTGGGAATATGTAACAAATTGTGTATAAGTTTTTATGTGAGAGACTGGCTTGATCTGTAAACTTTCACTTAAAACACAATAAAAATTATTAAAATAAAAAAAAAAAGAAGCTGACCCATGATTGCTTCAACAAGCTCTCAGAACAAAGACTCAAGCAATCTTCTGGATGAAGGTGCAATCCTGGAATTACCAGATGCAGAATACAAAAGATTAATATACAGAACTCTTAAAGACATTAGGAAGGAAATGAGGCAAGATGCAGAACAAGCCAAGGAACACAAAGATAAAGCACCCGAAGAAATTAAAAGGGTTACTCAAGAACATAATTAAAAATTTAATAAGCTGCAAAAAACCATAGAGAGACTGCAATCAGAAATTCAGAAGATTAACAATAAAATTACAGAATTAGAAAACTCAATAGAAAGTAAGAAGAGCACAATTGAAGAACTGGAAGGCAGAATTACTGAGACTGAAGATAAAACTCTTGGGACTAATATATTTGAAGAGAAAGCAGATAAAAGAATCTTAAATGAAGAAATCCAAAGAATCATGTGGGACTTTATCAAGAGAAATAAATATGAGTGATTGCAGTACCAGAACAGAGAGAGCTAACAGAAAATACAGAGGGAGCTGTTGAAGATTTGTTGGCAGAAAACTTCCCTGATATCATGAAAGATGCTCATCAAAATCCATATAAGGTATATCTCAAAAGAAAGTGACCGAGACATATAATAATCAAACTTGCCAGAATTAAATATAAAGAGAATTTTAAGAGAGGCTAGGGATAAAGGAAGTCACCAACAAAGGAGAGTAAATAATAATAAACTTGGACTACTCAGCAGAAATCATGGAGGCAAGAAGGCAATGGGATGACTTATACAAAATACTGAAGGAAAAAAATTGCCAGCCAGGAATCAAAGCATAACCCTGGCCCTCTAACTCTAGCCCCTAAGCCCTAAGCCCCAAAGCCCCTAAGACCCTAAGCCCTTAGGTCCTAACCCCCAAGGCCCTAAACTCTAAATCTAACCCAAACCCTAACCCCTATACCCTAAAACCTACAACCTAAACACCTACACCCCAAAACACTACACACCAAAACCCTACACTCTAAACTCTATACTCTAAGCCCCAAACCCTAAACCCAAACCTCAAACCCCAAAGCCCAAACACTAAACCTAACCATAAACCCTAAACCCTAACACCTAACCCTAACCACCCTAACCCTAACGACCCTAACCCTAACCCTCGAACCCTAACCCTCTAACGCTAACCTGAAACCCTAACCCAAAACCCTAACCCTCTAACTCTAACCCTCTAACCATAGCCCTAAACCTAACCCCAACCCCCAAACCCAACTCCAAACCCTAAACCTCAAATCCCTAGCCCTAAACCTAAGAATGAGCCTAAGCCTAACCCTATCACTTAACCTTAAACCATAACACTTAAAACCCTAACACCCTTAGCCCTAACACATTTAACCCGAACACCCTAAACACCAAAACCCTAAACACTAACACGCGTAACCCCAACCTCTAACCCTAACCCCTAAACTTAAACGCTAAACCATCGAACCCTCTAACCCTAATACCCTAACCCTAAACCCTAACCCCAGCCCCCAGTCCAAACCCTCACTCTAAGCCTTAAACCCTAAACCTTAAGCCCTAAACCCTAGGCTCTAAGCCCTAAGCCCTAAACCCTAAGTTCTAAAACCCTAAACAAACCCTAAGTCCTAAAACCCTAAACTCTAAGCCCTAAACCTAACCCTCTAACCCTAAACCCTGAAACCTAACCCCAAACCCATCCCAAACCCCTAAACCTGAACCCCTAAACCCTAGCCCTAACCCCTAACCCTAAACCTCTAAACCATACCCCTAATCCTCTAAACCTCAAACCCTATCCCTCTAACCCTAAGTCTCTAACCCTAACCACAACACCAACCCCAACTTCTGAACCCTGAAACCCTAACCCCCTAACCCGCTAACCCTAAGACTCTGAACCCTAAGCCTAAACCCTCGAACCCTAAACCCTAACCTTTACCCCCTCACACCCTCACCTTCTCACTCCCTCACTCTATAATCTTCTCAACCTCTAACCCCCTCACCCTCTAACCCCTCACCCTCTAACTCCCTCAATCTCTAACCCCCAACCCCCTAACACCCACCCTCTAACCCAAACCACATATCCCAAACAAACCCAACACCAACCCCAACCCTAAACCTAAACCCTAACCCCTAAAACCTAACCCAAACCCTAACGACTAAACCCCAAAACACTAAACCCCCCAAACCCTAAACCCCAAACTGCAACCCCAACACCTAACCTATAATTCCAAACTCTAACCTCAAACCCTAAACCTAACCCTAACACCTAACCCCAATCCAAAAACCCTAACCGAAAAACCCTAACACTAAACTCCAACCCCAAACCCTAACTCTAACAACCCTAACTCTAACATCCCTAACCCCAAACCCTAACCCTTTTTGTTAGCGGCCGTAGCACTTATCCACTAGCCACCAGGGTTTCCATGAGCAGTCACAGGAATTGACATATGCACACCCGTGTTCACTGCAACATTATTCACAGTAGCAAAAAGACGGAAACAACCTCAGTGCTCATCCACGGAGGAACGGATAAACAACCTACGGTACATACACACAGTGGAACACTACACGACAAAAAAGACCAATAATGAATCTCCGAAACATCTCACACCATGGATGAACCTGGAGCACATCACACTGACTAAGTCAATCACAAAACGACATACACAGTGAGAGACCACTATCATAAAATCTCATGAAAACATTTACGCACAGAAACAATCCTTGATGTTCACCAGGGAGACGGAGTGGGTAGAGAAAAGCTAACTAAACAATAACCAAAACAACGAAACCCACTGCCGTCGACTCGATTCCAGCTCATAGAGACTCTATAGAACAGATTAGAACTGCCCCATAGAGTTTCCAAGGAGTGCCTGGTGGATTCGAACTGCAGACCTTTGGTTAGCACCGGTGGCTCTTAACCACCACGCCATCAGGGTTTCCTACCAAACAACAGATATGTGGTAACTCTGGTGAAGGACGAGACGGTACACAAGACTGGGGAATCGACCTCAGCCTCACTCCAACCCTAACCATAACCCTAAACCACTTGTGCCCAAGCCTAGTAACCCCAGCCCTAACCCCAACCCCCAACCACCTAAAACCTATACCCCTAAACCTAACTCCCAAACCTCTAACCCCCCAACCTGAACCCCTAACACCAAACCCTAACCCCTAACCCTAATCCTCTAACCCTTCTGCATCTCTGGGCCTCTCGAGTCTCCGTCTATTTTCTCCCTCCAAATCCTACTAACACTCGGTGGAATTTTGAAGTTTCAGCTGTGCTTTGCTTCTTGTTGTCTCCACCGGTCCCATCAAGGCACTGCATCATTTGCTCTGCTTCACTATTGAGTTCCAGAACCATGGCTTAGAATCGCCTGACACTGAACTTCAGCGATTCGGCGCAAGGCGCGAGAGGGCGCGCGCACCGCCGGTTCTGTTCTGCCCACCAGGCCCTCCGAGCATGGGAACCTCCTGGACCTAAGCCGGGACGACCTGGGTACCGCTCCAGTGGCGACAGCAGAAGCTTTTCTTCCCGAGGGACTCAACGCCCCAGGGCGCTCTCTCAATACTCCCATTAATGCTATGATTATCCTAACCCACTCCTTCTGCGCGACCTAGTGGGTCCTCGACCAGGCCCAGCCTTCACGACCCACACCCCCCCTGCCGTGGTCACGTAGAGGAACCTGCAGGGCCGCGCCCTCCCCGCCCAAGCTCTGCCCCTCCATACCCTGATGCCCTGCAGGCCTCTACGAGGTCCCCGCCCAGGGGAGAGCTGTTGCCCCGCACGAGGAGGGGGGGCCACGAGGAAACATTCGGAAACCACCCCCCAGGCACGAAGCCCACTGCCCCTATTGAGACCATGTGAGCAGGGCTGCCCCGCCGACTGGAGCCTGCAGGGCATCACTCACGTTTGTCAGCATCTCACCGCCCTCTGGGCTCGGGGTCCCAGAGCAGCCAATCCCCCCGGGGCGGGGGAGGCGGTCCGTCCGCAGGGGCTGGAAGATCGGGTTGGTGCCCATGGCCGGAGCACTTAAAACCCTTATAAACCCTCATAAACGGCCAGCTCCAGACCTTCAAATGTCAGCCCGAGAGACACCTAATCTCCTCCAACCTAAAAAAAAAAAAAAAAAAAAAACCACACCTGTGGCCATTGAGTCAATTCTGACTCATAGCGACCCTATAGGACAGAGTAGAACTGCCCCACAGAGTTTCCAAGGAGCGCCTGGTGGATTCAAACTGCCAACCTTTTGGCTAGCAGCCTTAGCACTTAACCACTAGCCACCAGGGTAACCCACTAAACCCACTACCACCAGAGTAGAGGCTCCAAATCCCGCCAGTTTGAGGAACCCTCAAATCCCCTCAGCACCAGAGACCGCGTCCACAGCGACCGGTACACAGCGCCGCACAAATGCTCAAGTTAACAAACAACATGGTTGCTCAGGACCCCTTCCTGCTACCCCCACCCCCGCCACCCAGAGGGGGAGCGGGACCGGCATCCACACTGTTAACACACACTGAATCGCTGCATCCACAAGGAGTAGGGTCCCCGCACTGCTCCACAGATTCCCAGGACCCCTTCCTTTCCAGGTGGGGCCGGGGCCGCGCCGACGCCCCAGCCCCGAGAGTAGACCAGCTGGGCGCGGGCGAGGGCGCGGGGTGCCTCAGCCTCCCAGGCACAGCGCCCAAAACAGTAAGGGGCAGCGGGGCCTTGGGCGGGGGATCGCTCTCTCCCCGTCCCTGGCACCCTACGGAGTCTGGTGGGGGTGGGACGACGAACGGGGGCCAGTGCCTCGTCCTCAGTCTGGAATGTCACCGCCCCCGGGCGAACTCTGGGCCTTGGTTTCCCCCCTGGCACAGGGAGCAGGTGGGGGGTGGGGGGCAGGCGCCCATCCCCCAGCTTGGCCCGCAAACCCGCCCCAGGCAGAGTAGGGACCTTGGCGCAGCCCTGGACACGGCCTTTCTCCCCAAACCCTTCAAGCCCCCAGGCCCGAGGGCACTCCACAGCTGGATCCCGCGGCTGGACTCCCCCCCCGCAAATCTATGGGGATGCAAATTTCGCAGACCCCTAGAGTGGCTGCGTCCGTCCGGCCCCGCACCACGTCCGTCCCTGGGGATCACTCGGGACGCGGTACGCTGGAGGGAGCGATGCAAGCTGCTAACCCAACGTCCGGACTCTCCAACCTCTGGAGCCCACGAGATGCTGGCACTGGAAACCGCCCTCCTGGCGCCTTCCCTCCACACCTTCGAGGGGCCGGGCTTGTTCAGTCTGGGAGCGGGTCCCTCCACCCACCTGCCGGAGTTTCATACCTTTCAGAAAACACGCACGGAAAGCAGCAGGAACAGCATCCTCTCTAAGGCGCGCCATCCAGCCCAGGCCCCTCACCACCCCACCGGGCGCTTCCGTGAGTAACTGGCTGGACGGCGTGGAACATGGCTGCTGGCCCCGCCCAGCGGCCCGGGTGGGGGGCGGGCGTGGGGGGGTTGGGCCTCCAGAGGGGAGGGTGGGGTCTAGAAGCAAGGACTACGCCAAGGTGTACGGGGTGAGGAGACGGAAGACGTCAGGAGAGGGCCCTCTCGCGTACAGAGTTAAGTATTGGAGGTGCAACAGTTAAGTGCTTGGCTAACTGAAAGGTGGGCCGTTGGAACCCACCAGCTCAGGGGTTGAAACGATCTGGAGATGGGCTCCCATAAAGATTCTAACCAAACAAAATACAAACCAGTTGCTGTTGAATCAATTCAGACTCGTAGTGACCCTATAGGGCAGAGTAGAACTGCCCCATAGGGTTTCTAAGACTATAAGTCTTTACAGAAGCAGACTGCCATGTATTTCCGCCAAGAAGCAACTGGTGGATTTGAACTGTCCACCCTTTGGTTAGCAGCCGAGCTCTTAACCACCGTGCCACCGGGGCTGCACCATAAAACGCTGCAACCTAGGAAACCTTGTGAAGCAGTTCTAAGTTGTCATACAGGGTTGATATGAGTCAGAATCTCCTGATGGCACACAACCATGATTGTACTAAGAAAAATTCCTCCAAGCAGCTGTCTACATGACTCCTGAAGCAAACATGCATGCACGCTATCAAAGCAGTGCGGCCAAAGACAGGAAACTGGAATAGAGACATTATAGAGTGGACAGTGAAAAGTGATTTCTGAGGGGCGTGCAGCTCAAGCGGAGGAGGTAGCATACAACTAAATGCCCTTCTCCTTCTATTGTTCAATGGTCTTGAGAAAGAATGTGTCCCAGGAATTAACTGTAGCCCAGGAGAACTTGAAGACAGCAAATACAGAGGACGGGTCAGGATGCTTCTGCAGTGGTCAGGGTGAGGAGTGATGGTGGAAGTGCAGGTGGGAACAGTGGGCAGGCTTGAGGTGTACTTTGGAGCTTGAGCTGCCAAGAATTGCTGGTCGATCAGACGTATGGGATGAGGGGAACGGAGAATCAAAGGTGACTTCTGGAATTCAGGCTACCATGAGCGCATGGTCACCAGAGCCATTCTCTACCATGTGGAAAACCATGGAGGAACAAACTTGAGAAAATGACCAAAAGATTTTTTCTGGACATGTTAGATTTGGATGTCTGAGGTCATCCAAGTGTGGAGAACAGTTTCCAGCTGTGGATACCACTCTGAGGTAGAATAGTTTTCCAGGTTCTAAGAATTTGGAGATCATCAGCCTATAGCTGATTTGAAAGCCACTGGTGGTGCAGTGGTTATGCATTTGGCTGCTACCAAAAGGTCTGCAGTTTGAATCTACCAGTTGCTCCTTGGAAACCCTGTGGGGAAGCTCTACTCTGTCCTGTATGGTCCCTATGAGTCAGAATCCACTCGATAGCGACTTCTTTTTGTTTCATTTTGTTTTAATACTAAGCTCAGAAAAGTTGTGTGTCAGGGTTGTATTTTTTCACAATACTTATTCAAGCAGTTCGAATCTACCAGCCACTCCTTGGAAACCCTATGGGTCAATTCTACTCTGTCCTTTAGGGTCACTATGAGATAGAATTGACCCAACAGCAATGGACTTAGAACTTGGACTTAGAGGAGCCCTTTCTTTGTCAAAGCTGAAAGTTTTACTTCATACTTTTTAAAAACTGCCATGTCTCATGTTACGTGGCTACACTTACAGGAGCATTTTTGGTGCTAACTTGACTTGTTCTTGGTGAAGGGCTCTGTATTCATTTTCTAGGGCTGCCATAGTAAATTACCAAAAACTCAGTGTCTTTAAAAAAACATATAATCCATACAGTCCAAGAAGCTGGATCATATGAAGAAGAAGGGGCACCAGGATTGGAGGAAGACTCATTAACAGCCTAGACATGCAGATGACACAACCTTGCTTACTGAAAGTGAAGAGGACTTGAAGCACTTACTGATGAGGATCAAAGACTTCAGCCTTCAGTATGGATTACACTTCAACATAAAGAAAACAAAAATCCTCGCAACTGGAACAATAAAAAAATCACAATAAACAGAGAAAATACTGAAGTCGTCAAGGACTTCATTTTACTTGGATCCACAATCAACACCCATGGAAGCAGACTTCGAGAAATCAAATGACATATTTTATTGGGCAAATCTGCTACAAAAGACCTCTTTAAAGTGTTAAAAATCAAAGATGTCACTTTGAGGACTAAGGTGTGCCTGAACCAAGCCATGATATTTTCAGTCGCCTCATATGCAGCTAAAGCTGGACAATGAATAAGGAAGGCAAAAGAACTGAAACTTGAATTATGTTGTTGGTGAAGAATAATGAATATACCATGGACTGCTAGAAGAATGAACACACCTGTCTTGGAAGAAGTACAGCCAGAATGCTCCTTAGAAAACTGGGTGGCAAGACTTGGTCTCACGTACTCTGGACATATTATCAGGAGGAATCAGTCCCTGGAAAAAGACATCGTGCTTGGTAAAGTAGAGAGTCAGTGAAAAAGACAAAGATCCTCAATGAGACAGATTGAGACGGCGGCTGCAACAGTGGGCTCAGACATAGCAATGAGAAAGGCCCAGGGCTGGGCACTGTTCCGTTCTGTTGTACATAGGGTCGCTATGAGTTGGAACTGACCCAACAGCACCTAACAACAACATCATAAACTCACTAGATCTCCTGGGGATAGAATGTCATATTCACTGTGGAGTAGATAGTTTGTCTGTTTGTTTACCATATTTACTAATACTATGATTTACATTTGATAACTTCCACAATCAGTTGGATCGCTTTTCTTTGGAATGGACACAAACGTGCATCTCCTGCAGTCTGTTGGCCAGGTAGCTAGCTTCCAAATTTCTTTGCATGGTGGAGTGGGCATGAACAGTGCTGCATCTGTTTGTTGAAACAACTCAGTGGGTGTTCTGTCAGTTCCTGGAGCCTTGTTTTTCGCCAGTGCCTTCAGTGTAGCTTGGACTTCTTGCTTCACTACTACCAGTTCTTCATCATGTGCCACCTCATGAAACGACTGAAAGCTGACCATTTCTTTTGGTACTGTGACTCTGTGTATTCTTTCCATCTTTTGTGTGTGTGCTTTAAGTGAAACTTTACAAATCAAGTCAGTCTCTCATACAAAAATTTGTATACAGCTTGCTATGTACTCCTAGTTCCTCTCCCACCAATGAGACAGCACACTCCTTCTCTCAACCCTGTATTCCCCGTGTCCATTCAGCCACTTTCTGTCCCCCTCTGCCTTCTCATCTCCCCTCCAAACGGGAGCTGCCCACATAGTCTCATGTGTCCACTCGAGACAAGAAGGTCACTTCTCACCACTATCATTTTCTATCCTATAATCCAGTCCAATCCCTGTCTGAAGAGTTGGCTTTGGGAATGGTTCCAGTCTTGGGCCAACAGAAGGTCTGGGGACCATGACCTCCAGGATTCCTCTAGTCTCAGTCAGATCATTAAGTCTGATTTTTTTTTATGAGACTTTGAGGTCTGCATCTCACTGCTCTCGTGCTCCATCAGGGATGCTCTGTTTCGTTCCCTGTCGGGGCAGTCTTCGGTTGTAGACGGGCACCATCTAGTTCTTCTGGTCTCAGGCTGATGTAGTCTTGGATTTATGTGGCCATTTCTGTCTTCTGGACTCATAATTACCTTGTATCTTTGGTGTTCTTCATACTCCTTTGCTCCAGCTGGGTTGAGACCAATGGATGCATCTTAGATGGCCGCTTGATAGTGTTTTTTAAGACTGCAGACGCCACTCACCAAAGTGGGATGCAGAATGTTTTCTTAATAGATTTTAGTATGCCAATTGACCTAGATGTCCCCTGAAAACATGGTCCCTCAACTGCTGCCCCTGCTCCTCTGGCCTTTGGAGCATTTGGTTTATTCAGGAAACTGCTTTTCATTTAGTCCATTTATGCTGACCTCTCCTTTATTGTATGTTGTCTTTCCCTTCACCTAAAATAGTTCTTGTCTACTATCTAGATTTGCAAATATCCTTCTCCCTCCCTTTCTCCCCACCCTCATAACTATCAAAGAATATTTTCTTCTCTGTTTAGACTATTTCTTGAGTTCTTATAATAGTGGTCTCATACAATATTTGTCCTTTTGCAACTGACTAATTTCACTCAGCATAATGCCCTCCAGATTCCTCCAAGCTATGAAATATTTCACGGATTCATCATTGTTCTTGATCTGTGTGAAGTATTCCATCGTGTGAATGTACCACAATTTATTTATCCATTCATCTGTTGATGGGCACCTTGGTTACTTCCATCTTTCTGCTATTGTAAACAGTGCTGCAATGAACATGGTTCTGCATGTATCTGTTCGTATAAAGGCTCTTATTTCTCTAAGATATATTCCAAGGAGTGGGATTGCCATATCCTATTGTAGTTTTATTTCTAGCTTTTTAAGGAAGTGCCAGATTGATCTCCAAAGTGGCTGCACCATTTTAAATTCCCACCAGCAGTGAATAAGTGTTCCAGGCTCTCTACAACCTCTCCAACATTTATTATTTTGTGATTTGGCATTAATGGCAGCCTTGCTAGAGTGAGATGGTGTCTCGTTGTAGTTTTGATTTACATTTCTCTAATGGCTAATGATTGTGAGCATTTCCTCATGTATCTGTTACCTGCCTGAATGTCTTCTTCGTTGAAGTGCCTGTTCCTATCCTTTGCCCATCTTTAAAATGGATTATTTGTCTTTTTGTTATTGAGTTTTTGCAATATCATGTAGATTTTAGAGATCAGAGGCTGATCGGAAATGTTATAGCTAAAAACTGTTTCCCAGTCTGTAGGTAATCAGTTTACTCTTCTGGTGAAGGCTTGGGATGAGCGTAAGTGTTTGATTTTTAGGAGTTCTCTTTTCTCTTTGGGTGCTTGCACATTGTTAGCAATGTTTTTTGTACTGTTTATGCTACATATTTTTTTTTTATTAGGGCTCCTAGTGTTGTCCCTGTTTTTTCTTCCATGATTTTTATCATTTTAGATTTCATATTTAGGTCTTTGATCCATTTTCAGTTAGTTTTTGTGCATGGTGTGAGGTATGGATCTTGTTTCATTTTTTTGTGGAGGGATATCCAGTTATGCCAGCACCATTTGTTAAAGAGGCTGTCTTTCCCCCATTTAACTGACTTTCCCCCATTTAACTGACTTTGAGCCTTTATGAAATATCAGCTAATAAGTGAATGGATTTATGTCTGGTTTCTCAGTTCTGTTCCATTGGTCTATGTGTCTGCTGCTGTACCGGTACCAGGCTGTTTTCACTACTATGGTGGTATAATAAGTTCTAAAATCAGGTAACGTGATGCCTCCCACTTTGTTCTTCTTTTTCAGTAATGCTTTATTTATCTGGGGCCTCTTTCCCTTCTATATGAAGTTGGGGATTTGTTTCTCCATCACATTAAAAAATGTCCTTGGAATTGGGATTGGAATTGCAGCATTATCTATAGATCGCTTTCAGTAGAAGAGACATTTTTACAATGTTCAGAGTTCCTATCTATGATCAAGGTATGTTTGTCCACTTACGTAAGTCTCTTTTGGTTTCTTGTAGTAGTGTCTTGTAGTTTTCTTTGTATAGGTCTTTTATGTCTCTGGTTACAATTATTCCTAGTATTTTATCTTCTTGGGGGCTACTGTAAATGGTATTGATTTGGTGATTTCCTCTTCAATGTTCTTTTTGTTGGTGTAGAGGAATCCAACTGATTTTTGTAGGTTTATCTCGTATCCTGATATTCTGCTGAACTATTAGTTTTAGTAGTTTTCTTGAGGATTCTTTAGGGTTTTCTCTGTGTAAGATCGTGTTATCTGCAAATAGAGATACTTTTATTTCTTCTTTACCAATCTGGATGCCCTTTATTTCTTTATCTGGCCTAATTGCTCTGGCTAGGACCTCCAGCATACTGTTGAATAAGAGTGGTGATAAAGGGCATCCTTGTCTGGTTCCCGATCTCAAGGGAATGCTTTCAGGCTCTCTCCATTAAGGGTGATGTTGGCTGTTGGCTTTATATAAATGCCCTTTATTGTGTTGAGGAATTTTCCTTCTATTCCTATTTTGCTGAGAGTTTTTCTCATGAACGGGTGTTGGACTTTGTCAAATGCCTTTTCTGCATCAGTTGATAAGATCCTGTGGTTCTTGTCCTTTGTTTTACCTATATGGTGGATTACTTCGATTGTTCTTCTAATGTTGAACCATCTCTGCATACCTAGTATGAATCCCACGTGGTCATGGTGAATTATTTTTTTTGACATGTTATTGAATTCTATTGGGTAGAATTTTGTTGAGGATTTTTGCATCTAATTTCGTAAGGAATATAGGTCTGTAATTTGTTTTTTTTTTTGTTTTTTTTGGTAGTGTCTTTACCTGGTTTTGGTATCAGGGATATGCTGGCTTCGTAGAATGAGTTTGGGAGTATTCCATCTTTTTCAATGCTCTAAAATACCTTTTCTAGTAGTAGTGTTAACTCTTTCCTGAAAGTTTGGTAGAACTCACCAGGGAAGCTGTCAGGGCCAGGGCTTTTGTTGTTGTTCTTGGGAGATTTTTAATTTTTTTAATTACCTTTTTCAACCTCTTCTTCTGTTATGGGTTTATTTAACTGTTCTACCTCTGTTTCTGTTAGTTTAGGTAGGCAATGTGTTTCTAGAAATTCATCCATTTCTTCTAGGTTTTCAAAGTTGTTAGAGTATGATTTTTCATACTAATCTGATATGATTCTTTTAATTTCAGTTGGGTCTGTTGTGATGTTGGGTAATTTGCTTCTTCTCCTGTTTTTCTTTTGTCAGTTTGGCCAATGTTTTAGCAATTTTGTTAATTTTTTCAAAGAACCAGCTTTTGGTCTTGTTAACTCTTTCAATTTTTTTTCTGTTCTCTATTTCATTTAATTCTGCTCTACTTTTTATTATTTAATTTCTTCTGATGCCTGAGGGTTTCTTTTGTTGCTCTCTTTCTATTTGTTCAAGTTGTAGGGATAATTCTTTGATTTGGGCCCTTTCTTCTTTTTGGATGTGTGCATGTATTGCTATAAATTGACCTCTGAGCACTGCTTTACCTGTGTCTCAAAGGTTCTGGTAGGAAGTGTTTTCATTCTCATTGGATACTGTAAATTTCTTTATTCCATCCTTAATGTCTTCTATAACCCAGTCGTTTCTGAGCAAGGTATTGCTCAGTTTCTGAGTGTTTGATTTCTTTTCCCTGATTTTTTTGTTTGTTTGTTTTTGATATCTACTTTTATAGCTTCATGGTCAGAGAAGATGCTTTGCAATATTTTGATGTATTGGATTCTGTTAAGGTGTGCTTCATGGCCTAATATGTGGTCTCTCCCAGAGAATGTTCCATATGCATTGGAAAAGAAAGTATACTTGGCTGCTGTTGGGTGGAGTGTTCTGTATATGTATGTGAAGTCAAGTTGGTTGATTGTGGCATTTAGATCTTCCATGTCTTTACTGAGCTTCTTTCTGAATGTTCTGTTTTTCACCAAAGTGGTATGTTGAAGTCACCTAATACTGTTGTGGAGCTGTCTATCTCACTTTACAATGCTGTTAAGAGTTTGTTTTATGTATCTTGAAGCCCTGTCATTGGGTATGTGAATATTTAATATTTAATATGGTGATATCCTCCTGGTATATTCTCTGTTTAATCATTATATAGTGTCCTTCCTTATCCTTTTTGGTGAATTTAACTTTAAAGTCTATTTTGTCAGAAATTAATATTGCCACTCTTGCTCTTTTTTGATTCTTTTTTGCTTGATATATATTTTTTCCATCCTTTGAGTTTTAGTTTGTTTGTGTCTTTAAGGAGTGTCTCTTGTAGGCAGTATATAGATGGATCGTGTTTTTTAATCCATTCTTTCACTCTCTGTCTCTGTTTGTGCATTTAGTCCACTTACAGTCAGTGTAATTCTGGTAGTTATGAGTTTTGTGCTGTCATTTTGATATCTTTTTTTGTATGTTGTCGAGTTTCTTTTTTCTGCTTAATTTTTTGTACTGAGTAGTTGTTCTTTGAATATGGTCTTTTCCTCTTATTCATTGTTGATTTTTTTTTTCTGAGTTGTTACCTTTTTCTTGTATTTTATTTTGATGTGTAGGATTGTTAGTCTCCTTTTTGGTTACCTTAATATTTGCCATTATTTTTCTAAGTTTAAATCTAACTTTTATTTCTCTCTACCCCTTGACTATCTCTCTATATGAAAGATCTATGACTACATTTTTCAGTCCCTCTTTATTATTTTAGTATTGTTGTCCTTTACGTAATAACATCACTGTTTCCCTGTTCTGAGCATTTTTTATCTTGATTTATTTTTGTGATTTCCCTACCTGGGTTGATATCTTGTTGCTCTGTCCTGCATTCTAGTCTTGGGTTGATATCTGATATTGTTGATTTTCTAACCAGAAAATCCTCTTTAGTATTTCTTGTAGGTTTTTTTTTTTTTTTTTACAAATTCCCTAATCCTCTGTTTATCTGGAAATGTCCTAATTTCACCTTCATATTTGAGAGACAGTTTTGCTGTGTATATGATTCTTGGCTGGCAATTCTTTTCCTTCATCAATTTATATAACTCATCACATTGCCTTCTTCCCTGCATGGTTTCTCTCGAGTAGTCTGAGCTTATTCTTATTGAGTCTCTTTTGTAGGCGACTTTTCGTTTATTCCTAGCTGCTCTTAAAATTCTCTCTTTGTCTTTGGTTTTGGCAAGTTTGTTTATAATATGTCTGGGTGACTTTCTTTTGAGATCTACCTTATGTGGGGTTCAATGAGCATTTTGAATAGATATCTGCTGCTCATCTTTCACGGTATCAAGGAAATTTTCTGCCAACAAATCTTCAACAATTCTCTCTGTTTTTTCTGTTAACCCTCCCTAATCTGATACTTCAATCACTCTTAGGTTATTTCTCTTGATAGAGTCCCGCATGATTCTTAGGATTTCTTCATGTTTTTAAAAATAATTTTATCTGATTTTTCTTCAAATATATTGGTGCCACGTTATTTATCTTCAATCTCACCAATTCTGCTTTCCATTTCCTCAATACTGTTCCTCTGTCCACTGAGTTGTCTAATTCTGTAATTTTATTGTCAATCTTCTGAATTCCTGATTGCTTTCTTTCTATGGATTGTTGCAGCCTATTAAATTTTTCTTTATGTTCTTGAGTAGCCTTTTTAATTTCTTCATCTAATTTATCTGTGTGTTCTTTGGCTTGTTCTGCATTTTGCCTGATCTCCCTGATCTCTTGAAAGTTCTGTATATTAACCTTTTGTATTCTACATCTGGTAATTCCAGGAAAACACCTTCATCTGGACGATTACTTGATTCTTTGTATTGAGAGATTGTTGAAGTGATCATGGTCTGCTTCTTTATGTGATTTGATATTGACTGCTGTCTCTGAGCCATCCATAAGTTATTTTATTTTATAATTTTACTTTTGCCTACTGTATCCTAGCTTTTTGCTTTGTTTTGTTTTGATATGCCCAAATAGGCTGCTTGAGTAGGTGAGCTTGATCATTTGCAACTTTCAAGATTTAACGTCCTGTCACCAGATGGCTAGAGCAACCAGGTATATGAGCCTAGGAGTCCATTCACTTTTCTTGTATAGATTCAGCTCAGGTGTCTAGATAGTTGGTCATCAATTGTAGGTCATCAAGTCCTACAGTCTTAGATTGGGAGGGGTGATTGTTGGAGACACAGGTATCTGGTTGAAGCAGGGGGTCACACTCTGAACAAAGGCAGGGGGCTGACAACCATCTCCCAAGTGTCTGTGAGGAAAGTGCACCCGTTTTCTATAGTGCACAGGTAGCTGGGTTCTGCATTTATACCACAGGCACCCTATGCTTTTGGTTGTAAGGACTGGGAGGCACCTGTTATCCTTGGACCCCTGTCTTGGGTGTCTAGATGATGTGGGTGGAGCCACCACTCCTCAAGCCACCAATGTAGGTAGGTGAGGACCCTGTTTAATAGGCAGAGCAGTGTCAAACATCAAAAACACACCTCTCCACTGCAAGGTAAAACAGTTGAAGTTGGATACCCAGCACATACACCATTGCAGTAACAAGGGCCTAATCTCCCGAGATGGGCCTACACAGGTCCATGCAGGGGTGAAAGGTATTTAAAGTCCGTGGACCATTTGTGCCTGGAAAGGAGCTTCTTCTGTCCTGAGCTCCCCAGCTTAGTGGAGCTGGCAGATTATCTTTTCCACCAGTTGTTAATTTATTCCTTCTCCAAGGCCAGGAGAATGGCTCAGGCTGCACAGCAACACCTATCTCAGGTGCAGGGAAATCTACAGCTACTGAAGCTGTCTTGGGGGCTGAGCGCACAGTAAAATGAATGCAAGTACTTAGCTTTTGCCAACAGCACTGTTCTTCTCTGGTTCCGGAGTTGTGAGTAGACTGTGAGACTTGCTGTCTTCCCCTGAGGAGACTGCATCCTGAATGCTACTGCCAGCCCTGCCACTGTCCCTCCAGGGGATTGTGTCCAAGGGGCGCCATTTCTCACCAAGTCAGGTCCAGCAACTGCTCCCCACTTCTGAACCGTGTCTCCCTCCCCCAGCCACTCAGTCCGATTTCCTAACTTTGCCTTTGATGTTCAGGGCCCTTATCTTGTCATGTATAAAATTGTTCCACTTGTTTTTTCAGGTCTTTGTTTGTTTGTTTGTTTTTGGTTTTTGTTGTAAGAGGGATCACTGGAAG
The DNA here is from genome assembly GCF_030014295.1 of Loxodonta africana. Classification (NCBI taxonomy): domain Eukaryota; kingdom Metazoa; phylum Chordata; class Mammalia; order Proboscidea; family Elephantidae; genus Loxodonta; species Loxodonta africana. The sequence continues at coordinate 122,780 of NW_026974974.1, forward strand.
TGTCTGACTACTGTGCAATCTTGACTCTGCCTCTCTCTATCTTCTTTTGATGCTTTCTGCATCATTTAATATTTTCCCTGTAGAATCCTTCAATATTGCAACACAAGGCTTGAATTTTTTCTTCAGTTCTTTCAGTTTGAGAAATGCTGAGCATGTGCTTCCCTTTTGATTTTCTAACTCCAGGTCTTTGCACATTTCATGGTAATATTTTACTTTGTCTTCTTGAGGTGCCCTTTGAAATTTTCTGTTCATCTCTTTTACTGCATCATTTTCTTTTTGCTTTAGCTACTCCACATTCAAGAGCAAATTTCGGAGTCTTTTCTGACATCCATTTTGGTCTTCTTTTTTTCTTTCCCGGCTTTTTAATGACCTCTTGCTTTCTTTTTTTTTCTGACAGACATACATATATATTTCATTTTATATCTTTATTGTCATACTTTAGATGAAGGTTTACAGAACAAACTAGGTTCCCATTAAACAATTAGTACACATATTGTTTTGTGACACTAATTACCAACCCCACAATATGTCAACACTCTCCCCTTCTTGACCCTGGGTTCCCTATGACCAGCTTTTCTGTCCCCTCCTGCCTTCTAGCCCTTGCCCCTGGGCTGGTGTGCCCCTTTAGTTTTGCTTTATGGGTCTGTCTAACCTTTGTCTGAAGGGTGAACCTCAGGGGTGACTTCATTACTGAGGTAAAAGTGTGTCCGGGGGACATATTCAGCATTTCTCCAGTCTCTGTCAGGCGAGTAATCTGGTCTTTTTTGTGAGTTAGAATTTTGTTCTACATTTTCTCCAGCTCTCAGACCCTCTATTGTGATCCCTGTCAGAGCAATGACCTCTTACTTTCTTCAAGTATGATGTCCTTGATGTCATTCCACAACTCATCTGGCCTTCAATCATTAGCCTTCAATTCATCAAATCTATTCTTGAGATAGTCTCTAAATTCAGGTGAGATATAATCAAGGTTGTACTTTGGCTCTCGTAGACTTGCATATGAGAAATTGATGGTCTGTTCCACAGTCAGCCCCTGGTCTTGTTCTGACTGATGATATTGAGCTTTTCCATTGTCTCTTTCCACAGATGTAGACATTTGATTCCTGTATATTCCATCTGGTGAAGCCCATGTGTATACTCATCATTTAAGTTGTTGAAAAAAGGTATTCGCAATGAAGAAGTCGTTGGTCTTGCAAAATTCTATCATGCTGTCTCCAAGGCCAGATTTTCCAACTACTGTTCCTTCTTCTTTGTTTCCAACTTTCACACTGCAATCATCAATAATTATCAATGCGTCTTGATTGCATGTCTGATCAATTTCAGACTGCAGAAGTTGGTAAAAATCTTCAGTTTCTTCATCTTTGGCATTAGCAGTTGGTGCATAAATTTGAATAATAGTCATATTAACTGCTTGTCATGGATTGAAATGTGTCCCTAAAAAATATCTGTCAATTGGCTAGGCCATGATTCCCAGTATTGTATGATTATCTACCATTTAGTCATCTAATGTGATTTCCCTATGTGGTGTAAATCCTATCACAATGATGTGATGAGATGGATTAGTCACAGTTATATTGATGAGTTCTATAAGATTAGATAGTGTCTTAAGCTAATACCTTTTGAGGTATAAAAGAGATAAGCAAGCAGAGAGATATGGGGACCTCATAACACCAAAAAAGCATCCCCAGTAGCACAGCATGTCCTTTGGACCCAGGGTCCCTGCACCTGAGAAGCCCCTTGACCAGGAGAAGATTGATGATGGAGACCTTCCCACAGAGCTGACAGAGAAAGTTTCCTCTGGAGCTGACACCCTGAATTTTGAATTCTAGCCTACTAGACTGTGAGAAAATAAGTTTCTCTTTGTTAAAGCCACCCACTTGTGGTATTTCTGTTATAGCACCACTATATGACTAAGACACTGGTCTTCCTTGTAGGCATATGGATATTATCCTATCACTGACAGCACTGTACTTCAGGATAGATCTTGAAATATTCTTTTTGATGATGAACTCTCTTCGATTTGGCACAGTCATCCATAAAAAAAAAGTCCATATGATTGTCCAATTCAAAATGGTGAATATCAGTCCATTTCAGCTCACTAATGCCTAAGATATTGATGTTTATGTGTTCCATTTCATTTTTTAATGATTTCTAATTTTCCTAGATTCATACTTCATTCATTCTATGTCTCTGTTATTATTGGAAGTTTGCAGCCGTTTCTCCTCGTTTTGAGTCATGCCACATCAGCAAATGAAGGTCTCGAAAGCTTGATTCCATGCATGTCATTGAGGTCAACTCTACTTTGAGGAGTGTGTGCGGTTTTGTTCTTCTGTAACTTGTATCTTTTAAAATAAATCTTATAAAGCTTTTGTTTAATTAAATGGTTTTGAAAATTCATCTAAAATCATTGCTAAGCTTTCTGTTACAACTCATCAATTGCATTTAATTTCTATTAGGTTTTCTGTTTAGACTATTGTATAACCTTCAATAATAGTTTTTATATCAATTCACAACCATTATAATTTCTTTCTCTTTTCTGGGGGGGGTGTTTAAATCTGAAATATAATTATGAATAGAAGTGTTAATAGCAGATATTATTTTCTTGTTTCTTCTGTTAAATAAAGGTTTGAACTTAAAACTGTTGGATGATCTGTTTCATCTAAAAAACTCCATGTTTTTTTTAAGAAATAAACTATTAGTCTTATTTTGTTTATTTATTTTATATATATAACTATATATGTCTTTCTTTACTCTCTGGTTCTTTTTAAGATTTTTATTGTATTCATGTACTGAACTTTCACTACATTATATCTTGATTCAGATTTGTTTTTACTTTGCCCTCTTGGGATATCTTTGCCTTCCCTAATCTAAGGATTTATATGTTTCATTGTTTTTAGTCACTAGTTCCCCAAATGTTTTTTCCTATATTTTTGAAGGGATAGAATTCCTCCACGTTTTGTGAATATACGTACATCATATTTACAATCACGTTTTTAAAATGATTTTGCCCACGAGGTAGCTAATATTTTCCTAAATTAAAGAAGTGGGGAAAACAGCACAATACAGAAATAATGAATGCCACATCAGATCAGTTATTTGATGCCATGTCTTATGACTGCCAATGCAACATATTGTTTTTTATCCATGTCTCCCTGTTTATGTGCTAGTATCCTGTCCTGTGAACTCATTTCAAGGGCTGTGTGCCTGACCCGGAAGCAGCTTTCAGCATTTTCCCCAGGTCTAAATAGAAGAGGATGTTTTTTCTTCTGTAAAAAGAAATCCAAATAGGTTTTTGTTTTGTCCCTTTTATTTTTATTTTATCCATTGAAAGAGAAATAAATATTTATTTGTAGTCTATTTACAAAACTTTTTCACCTGTCTTTATTTTTAATTTCCCCCCATAATTTTGTGATATGGGTATTAGCATTTATTACATTATACACAAAAAGAAAGGACAAGGAGAAAAAGTTCTGATGATAGTTTCAGAGAAGAAACAAAAGTGGAAGAAACAAGCCTTAAATCTGGACCATGACCATACATGGGAGGTAAAACTTTTATTCACCACCTTCACTGGGTGACACCTAAAATATTTCAGGATTTCTGTCAGGATTAAATTGTAGTTTATACTTCACACAACCTCTTAAGGTTGATATCACCACTGACATTTTATAGATGATACAATTGATACGAGGAGATTTTAAGTAGTTTTCCCTAAATGTCCAGCTAAATTATATATATATATAAAACCTTTTAAAACACTTACCCTGTACACCAAACCCATTGCCATAGAGTTGATTCCAACTCACAGCTACCCGATATTATCTCTCAACTATTTGGAATTGGTGAATCTAAAGGATGGTAGACTTTTTAATGACATAGAACAGAAAGAGAGAGAGAAAGGAAAGAAGTAAAGAAAGGGAGGGAGGGAGGAAGAGAAAGAGAGAGGGAGGAAGGAAGGAAGGTGGGAAGAAAGAAACAGAAGTTACTAAAATAGAAATTCTCTGTATATAGTAGAGGATCAACAATATATATAAAAGAATTTTTATTCCCAGATGAAATTGTTTTAGTGTTAAAAATTTATTCATTTTAGCAAATTCTTGTGTTTATATTTCGTCATATGTCCTGGCTCTAACATATTCTCATTCAACAGCGAGTTATTCTAAAACAACCCAAATCTAATGAATGATAGAAGAAGACATATACACTATCACAGAAAAATGGCTTCTCAGAGCCTCCTAACGAACTCCAAATAATGTATTGCTCCCAATTCAAAAGTATCTGTTCTTAGGAGATTTTGCTTACAAAGAAACACCCATGTTGTCTCCTTAGTAAGTCAGGGTGTACATATTATGTAAAGGAATATCCTCCAATGGCTTCCAAGTTTGAAATAAATTACATATCATCATGACGTGTATTGCCTTGCATTGTTGTTGTTAGTTCCCTCAAGTCAGTTCCAAATCACAGTGGCACTATGTACAACAGAATGAAACACTGCCAGGTCCTGTGTCTTCTTAGGTCTTCCTTATTCATAGTCCAGCTTTCACGTGCATATGAGGCAATTGAAAACACCGTGGCTTGGATCAGGGACACTTGAGTCTTCAAGGTGACATCTTTGCTTTTTAACTCTTTAAAAATTTCTTTTGCAGCAGATTTTCCCAATGCAATGCATCATTTGATTTCTTGACTGATGTTTCCATGGGTGTTGATTGTGGATCCAAGTAAAATGAAATCCTTGACAATTTCAATGTTTTCTCCATTTATCATGATGTTGCTTATTGCTCCACTGATGAGGATTTTTGTTTTCTTTATGCTGAGGTGTAATTCATACCTAAGTCTTATATAGTCTTTGGTCTTTATCAGTAAGTGCTTCAAGTCCTGTTCAGGTTCAGCAAGCAAGGTTGTGCAATCCGCATATCACAGGATGTTAATGAGTCTTCTTCCAATCATGATGCTCTGTTCTTCATACAGTTCAGTTTCTTGGACTATGTGCACTGCATACAGATTGAATAATTATAGTGAAAGGATTCAACCCTGATGCACACCTTTCCTGACTTTAAACCATGCAGTAGTAGCCCATTGTTCTGTTTGAATGACTGCCTCTTGATCTATGCAGAGGTTCCCCATGAGCACAATTAAGTGTTCTGGAATTCCCATTTTTTGTGATATTATCCATAATTTGTTATGATTCACAGAGTCAAATTCCTTTGCATAGTCAATAGAACACAGGTAAACATCTTTCTGATATTCTCTGCTTTCAGCCAGGATCCATCTGACATCAAAAATAACTTACCTGTTCCCATGTCCTCTTTTGAATCCGGCTTGAATTTCTGACAGTTTCTGTCAATGCACTGCTGCAGCCACTGTTGAATGATCTTCAGCAAAAATTCACTTGCGTATGATATTGATGATAATTTCTGCATTTGGTTGAAACACCTTTCTTTGGAATAGGCATAAATATGGATCTCTTCCAGTCAGTTGGCCAGGTAGCTGCATTCCAAATTTCTTGGCTTAGACAAATGAGCACTCCCAGTATTGCATTTGTTTGTTGAAACATCTCAATTAATATTCCATCAATTCCTGTAGCCTTGTTTTTCTCCAATGCCTTCAGTACTGCTTGGACCTCTTCCTTCAGTAGCGTTGCTTCCTGATCTTATGCTGCCTCCTGAAATGGTTGAACATCTGCCAATTCTTTTTGGTGTAGTGACTCAGTGTATTCCTTCCATCTTCTTTTGGTACATTCTGAGTCGTTCAATATTTTTTCTGTAGAATCCTTCACTATTGCAACTTGAGGCTTGAATTTTTTCTTCAGCTCTTTCAGCTTGAGAAATGCTGAGGGTGTTCTTCCCTTTTGATTTCTAACTCCAGATCTTTGTATATGTCATTATAATACTTTGCTTAGTCTTCCGTAGCTACTCTTTGAAATCTTCTGTTTAACTCTTTTACTTCATCTTTTCTTCTGTTCTTTTTAGCTACTAGATGTTCAAGAGCACATTTCAGAGTCTCTTATGACATCCATTTTGATCTTTTCTTTCTTTCTTGCCCTTTTAATGACCTCTTGTTTTCTTTGTATGTCTGATGTCCTTGATGTCACTCCACTGCTCATCTGGTCTTCAGTCATTAGTGTCCGACATGTCAAATCTATTCTTGAGATGGTCTCTAAATTTGGGTGGGATATACTCATGGTCATACTTTGGCTCTCATACACTTGTTCTAATTTTCTTCAGCTTCAACTGGAACTTGCATATGAGCAGTTGACTGTTCTGCAGCTGGCCCCAGCCGTGTTCTGACTGATGGTATTGAGCTTTTCCATCATCTCTTTGCACAGATGTAGTCAATTTGATTCCTGTGTATTCCATCCAGTGAGGCCCACGCTTATACTTGCTGTTTATGTTGTGGAAAAAAGTTATTTGCAATGAAGAAGTCGTTTGTCTTGCAAAATTCTATCATGTGATCTCTGGTATCATTTCTATCACCAAGGCCATATTTTCAACTACCGATCCTTCTTTGTTTCCAATTTCTCATTCCAATCACCCGTAGTTATCAATGCATCCTGATTGCACATTCCATAAATTTCAGACTGCAGAAGTTGGTAAAAATCTTCAATTTCTTCATCTTTGTCCTTAGTGGTTGGTGTGTAAATTTGAATAGATTGTATTAACTGGTATTCCTTGTAGGCGTATGAATATTATGCTATCACTGGCAGTGTTGTACTTCTGGATAGATCTTGAAATGCTCTTTTTAGTGATTAGTGCACAGCCATATTCATTGCAGCACTGTTTGCAAAAGCAAAAAGATGGAAACAACCAAGATGTCCATCAACAGATGAGTGGATAAACAGATTATGGTATATTCACATAATGGAATATTACACAGTGATAAAGAACAACGATGAATCCATGAAACATCTCATAACATGGAGGAATCTGGAAGGCTTCATGCTGAGGGAAATTAGTCACAGAAGGACAAATATTGTACGAGACCATTTTTATAAGAACTCAAGAAAAGATTTAAATACAGTAGAAAACATTATTTAATGGTTGCCAGTGTGGGGAGGGATGGAGAAGGGTTTTCACTAATTAGATAGTAGATGGAATTATTTCAGGTGAAGGAAAGGACAACACACAATGCAGGGGAAGTCAGCACAACAGGACTTATCCAAAAACTAAGGAGTTTCCGGGATACGACCAAACATTTTGAGGGATAGAGTAGCAGGGGCGGGGGTCTGGGGACCATGGTTTCAGGGGATATCTAGGTCAATTGGCATAACAAAGCATATTAAGAAAACGTTGTTCGTCTGACTTTGTTGAGTGGCATCTGGGGTCTTAAAAGCTAGCAAACTGCCATCTAAGATGCATCAATTGCTCTCAACCCATCTGGAGCAAAGGAGAATGAAAAACATAAAAGACGCAAGGAAAATATTAGCCCAAGAGACAGAAAGGGCTACATAAAGCAGAGACTCCATCAGCCTGAGACCAGAAGAACCAGATGGTGCCTGGCTACCACCAATAACTGCACTGAAGGGGAACATAGCAGAGAATCCCTGATGAAGCAGGAGAAAAGTGGGATGCAGACCTCAAATTCCAGTAAAAAGACCAGACATAATGGTCTGACTGAGATGGAGGTACCCCAGAGGTCATGACCCCCAGACTGTCTGTCAAAACTAAAACCATTCTTGAAACCAACTCTTCAGACAAAGATTAGACTATAGGACATAAAATGATACTGGTGAGGAGTGTGATTCTTAGCTTAAGTAGACACATGAAACTATATGGACAGCTCCTATCTGGAGTCAAGGTGAGGAGGGAGAGGAGAACAGGAGCTGGTTGAATGGACACAGGGAACACAGGTGGAGAGAAGGAGTGTGCTGTCACATTGTAGTGAGAGCAGCTAGGGTCACATAATAATGTGTACATAAGTTTTTGTATGAGAAACTGACTTGGATTGTAACTTTTCACTTAAAGCACAATAAAAAAAATAAAAGAAAATCTAGTATAGACTCATAAACAACTTTTATGACCTTCGGGAGATGATGCTTTTCTTCTAAATTTATATCCTAAGATTTGCTGAAGCAGTGCATCTGCTCCCGTTGAGGAGCTGTATTTCTTCCTTGGGTGTTCTGTGCACAATAATGCCAAAGCAAGCTTTCTCGAAGTCAGGTATCATTACCTGGATCTTCTGCTCAGAAATCCACGATGAATTATCATTGCCAATTACTAGCTACACAGTTATTTTAATTCATATATATATATATATATATATATATCTTCAGTTTCTCTACTATGCATTCCCTTCTACCCACTCACCCAATTTCCAAAGTTCTAGTTAACCAGACCTTTTACTGGAGCATCTATATGACATGGTCATTGTAGCTGCCGTGACTCTGCTCAAGCTTTCCACAAAGAAGAAGTGTATTCTGTCACTCTGGTTCCCTGATGCCCAGCTGACACAAAGTATTGCACAGTGGCACCTTCACTTACTCATTTCTCTTTTTTTGAATTTTTTTTTTTTGTATTTAAAACTCAAGTTATATGATGATTAAGTAATAGAAATGTTATAAATTTAAAAAGAAAAAGTATAGAGAGTATAAAGAGATTAAGAATGAGAGCATGAGATGAGACAGTGAAAGATTTCAGGCCCTTCCCACCTCCCTGTCACAGCTGGCCACCCCCAATAATCTTTGGTTTCTATATATTTGCTTATTTCATATAAGTAAGATCATACAGTAGTTGTCCTTTTGTGACTAACTTTCTTCAATCAGCATGATGTTTTCAAAGCCTAGCAAGAATTTTCAAATTCCAACTATAGCTAACCTCAGTTTCTGCTATCATTCCCAGTTCTCCATCCTTTCTCCAACTAGTGTACCCCCTTTGTCTTTTCTGTTGCTGCCCCATTCTGCCTTTCAGTGGCTGAGCCCTGCTTTTTGCTCCCTCCTTGGTCTCTGTATCCCTCTAGCACACTGCTGGCAGGTTCCATCTCTGAATCTTGTCTCTGGAGCTTTCCCTCCATCCAACACACACGACCTAGCTCTATCTCTTTCTGGATCCTGAAGTCTACAGTCCTTCCCACATATTCACAAACATACACAGACCTCTAGGTTGACATAGGCAACCCACCCAGACACAACCAGTTAAGGTGGTTGTGTGCTGTCTATCTGAGGTTTCTGGCATCAGGTTCTCAGATGCAGACATCTCTTTCTGCTTCACGCTGAAGGAGTTCCTCTAATAAGGACAAGGGCTTCTATTCCGAGAAAAGCAATTTTAATCCTCTACTGTAGCTTGGTTAAGAAGGGTACAAGAAAGAGGTATACATGCAAGAGTCTTAACTAAATATACGCATTCTTCTCTTTAAGTATAACTTCTCTGTAAAACAGCCTTTCAGTAAAAGAGGTTGAAAAGAGGTGAGCATCGTTCTCGTTTGAGTGCTTACACCCCAAATTTACTAAGAAAATCACCCTCATAGAAAACTTCTTTCAATGACGTCACACATTTATTATGAAGTTTCAGGGGAATGAGGTCATTTCTAAGTTCCAAAAGAACAAATTCATTGGAATTCAATAAATGTGGAATTAAAGAAAAATAACTTCTTAAAAAATGAACTACCATAAACAGTGCCACTTTACAATGGAGACTTTGTCTTCCACAGCAGTGCCCCCAAAGGGTGGTGGGTCTCTGGGGAAGAAGAAAGAAACCATGGGGTCTGCAGAACTGGAGGATGTGGTGAGGGAGAGGCCTCCAGGGGTCCCTATGACCAAAGCTTTGGGCTCACAGGTGAGGATAAAGACCCTGAAAGCTCAACTAAATCTACTCTCTATTCTCAGAGGTCTCTATCCAAGAGGAAAATGCGCAAGAGTCAACAACATCCCAAACAAAAAGTCAAAGCTCCGAGCCCAGGAAGATTCCAAAAGCATCAGAGAGCTCTTTTCCTTCATCTTCCACCGAGCAGACCTCTCACTCCTCCAGCTACGGGGCTACTTCAGAGAAGCAATGGGTCAGGTGCGCACAGTCAAGGGGGTGGCAGTGGCCTGGCAGACCAAAACCTCCTTTGCCCCCGTGGCCACGATGCCCCAGGTCTTTGAGGCCAAGCTCTCTGAGGAGAGCACCATCGGCTCTGCCCCCAGTCTGGCCAACACTGAGTCCCTGGTCAGCACCCTAGAGCCCTGGCAGGAGCGGCCCCAGACCTGTACTCTGGACCCTACTGACCAAGGGGAGGAGCATGGGGAGAGCCCCCGCGCAGCCACACCAGAGTGGCTGGTGACCCGTGAGCACGGCTTCGGCTGCCTGGCCTGCTGTCGCGTGTTCGAGTCCCGGGAGACCCTGGTTGCGCACGCGGAGCATGGTGTGAGCCAGGGCTTCAGCTGCCGGGTCTTCTTTGAAGAGCTGCTGGAGAGGCGGCTGCCACGCTCAGTCCAGCGCAGTCCCCACAGCTGCCACCAGCTGGCCAGGTGTTACCTGATGGCCTCCAAGAAGAGGAAGGTGAGGGAGAAGAGAGTAGTCTGCAGGCGCCTGGAGGAGCAGCTGGAGAAGCAGAGAGAGGAACTGAAGAGGCTGAGGCACCAGCTAGACAGGCTGCAGAGGCAGGCCAGGCTGCAGAAAGCGCAGCACCAAGGCCAGAGGGGGAAGCGCCTAAAGACCTGCTAGCACCCTGGGACTAAGAGGAGCAGGGCCTTTGGCCTGGAAACCCGGGCCCTTCAGGAGAGACCTCCATTCAGGTTCGTTTAACCCAGCTTCCCTGGAAGATCCTAGCCTCCTTGCCCTGTGACCACCACCGTTCCACCCCAAGGGCTCAAAGAGCTCCAGTCCTAAGGGGGATCTGGATGGAAGAAGCCCCAGATAGCTGAACACAGACACCAGGTCCCCTCAGAGGCTCCACTGGCCCAGGAGAGGACAGGACAGGCCTCATCTCGATGGTGAGGTCTTGGGAGGCTAAGGATGAGCACAGCGTAAGTAGGGAAAGGGAAATGGGATTTCAGTGGGACTTGGGAGGCTAAGGGGGACCCTGGTGAGGTGTGATGGTGAAGGGGGTATCACTGAGTTCTTTGGAGGAGAAGGAATCAGAGAGATGGCAGGGTGTCAGGAAACCTGCCTGTAGGTGAGCAGTGGGCATAAAGCCCTAAACCAAGGACTCTGGGTCCCTTCCCAGCAGCATACAGGCAGAGAAAGAGGTAGGGCTTGGCAGGAGGAGAGGAGGGCCCGGTGAAGGAAAATGAATTCACTCCAGCCATGTCTTCTGGTCTCCTAAGGTGAATTTGGGGTTATAATTAGGATGCATTGTTGTTGCCTCATTAGGGGAATGTAAGTGGGAGGTGGTGTAGAAAAATCCCCCTGGGTGTTACCCATTTCTGGATAAGAGTTGATCCAGCGCTTGCAGGGTATTTCTTGTAGAGTATGTCCTCGGGTAAGGGGTAGAGCTTTGGAACTTTTTCTTCTCCATTAAATAAAGCTATACATTCCGGTTCTTGACACGTCAATAAATCTTGTTAATTTTTTTTTTTTTTTCCCCCTGTGGTCAAATCTGACCTGTCCCAAGGTCAAAGAACTGGAAGAAAAGGCCGTCTGAGATGAAAGAAGCAAAAGAGAGGAGAGGCTTCTTGACCTGGGGAGAACAGCGAGAACACAGGTGACCAGAGGTATGGATGGGAAGAGGCAAATTCAGGCCCAGACTCAACAGTGGACAACAAAGCCCCAGTCTCAGTCACAACATCAAATCTCAGGTGTGGGGAAGCCCTGGACATGACAGGGATGCATCCATCTCTCTGGGAGATGAGATCACAGAGGGCAGAGGAAAGGAAGGCAGGGCCTCTAGGATGGGCACCTCCATCCACAGTCTGTCCTGTGTGTATGCCTCAGAGTGACAGAGACAGCTCCTGTGAGGGAGAGGGTCACAGGCAGAGAAGAGCCAAGGTGTTCAGGCCAGGTAAATTCTGCAGTCTCCTAAGGATCCAAAACAAAAAATCAGAGATTCTCAGAGGTATCAGAGTGGGAGGGGCTGGCATTTCCAGGCTGGGGAGAGGCTGGCTGGGGAGGTACTGCTTTCTGAAATCTTTTGATCAACATCTTTCTTCTTAAAAGCTACCTTCCCAGTTGATGTCCTCTATGCTCTAGGCTCAGACCTGAAAAGGGCCTCGAATGAACAAAGGTGGGTTATACAGTGGGTCAAGGCAGGGAGGAGGTGGTACCAGCACATCCAGGAAAGAGAATTTTCTGGAGCATCATGAGTTACCTAGTGAATCGCACATGGTGTCCAGCCTTCTACATTTAGCTGTAGACATGCGCTTGCAAACGTGTTTGAGGGGTAACTCTACTGACTTCCCCAAATTATTTTGGTCATTTCCAGTTATAGAGACCAAAAGAGCTCACTGGTTCCAAGAACAAGAAGAAATGCACTGGATCTGATTATTACTGTCTGTGGTGTGCTCTCCTTCCAGCGATTAAAATCTTTTGTCTGTCATTATAGAAAATTTTCACCTATTTAAAATGTCTAATGAAACACATTAAAATATACACATATCTATGATGTTTATCAACTTCCAAAGTTCTGAAATTGTTTTTTATTACATTTGCAAGATTACAAATTTGTATGACAAAGAAGCTACATCAGGGTCCCACCCTCATATGTAATTTGCTCCTGCTCCCACAAGGTATCCAATGTTAATAGACACATGTGCATCGTTCCCTACACCTCTCTGCAGGGACACATATACACAGTCACAGGTACACAAGTACATCTGCTGGGGTGTTTGCTGTTATGGAGACTTCGTCTCAGTCTACCCACATTGCTGTCGCCCCTTATTTCACTTGACATTCTACCTTGATTCTGTGTAAGTCATTAGATATGGCACTAACACTATATTTTTGGGTCTTTTTTTTTTTTAACTTACATGAATAATTTAAATAGATGATATCAACTCAGTACACTTTATCTGGACTTATACATGTTGTTGTTAGAAGCTATCAAGTCAGTTCTGACCCATGGTGACCCTAGGCACCGCAGAACAAAACTCGGCCCAGTCATTGCAATCCTAATAATCGTTGCTATATTTGAGCACACTGTTGCAGCCACTGTATCTATCTCATTGAGGGTCTTCCTCTTTTTCCCTGGACCTCTGCTTTACTAAGCATGATGTCCTTTTCCAGGGACTGGTCCTTCCTGATAACATGTTCAAAGCCATCCTTACTTCTAAGGAATATTCTGGCTTTCTCTGCTCAAGACAGATTTATTTGTCCATACACAACACTACTAATACGGAAGCATTATCATCCATGCTTTTTAAGTCCACTCTTCCTGCATGTTCTAACTCTCCTCCCCCTGTTCTTTCCCACAAGTGAATCCAAGATAATTCAGGTTAACAGTGTGGTAAGTAGTCTCTCCTATCCTTGCTTAAACAAGCACACACAGACATACATGTATCCTCGTCTTCTCATTTATACACACACATAAACATCAACAGGTATTCAAGCATATTCAAACAATTGATATTGTTTAACCCAGATGTGCTCATTTTCTATACACTTCTCCGCACCTTGATTGTTTCAGTAATACTTCCATAATACTTCATAGAGATTTCTCCCACTCAACTACCACAACTCCTTTTCATTGTAATGACTCCCTGTTTTATTGATGATGTAGCTTTACCATAAGTTCTCTATCATTCCACCATCAATGGACAAAGTTTGCTCATATTAATAATAACTATCCTTTCTATACTATAGGATTTGTTTCTGTGGAATAGACTCCACAGAGTGAGATTTCCAAATCAAAGAATGTTAAAAGTACAGAGCCATGGCCGTGTCTTTCTCCTAAAGGCTGCCATAATACACCTCTCCAGCCACGTCTCAGGGCAGCCTTCTCCCCACAGCCCAGCCAGCCGTAGGTGGTGCTGATTTTCAAATTGTGCCAGTTTCACTGGCAGTTTGATATTTTCTTAACTTGGACTATGTTTACTGGGCATGTGGATTTACTCTGAACGAACTGTTTGAATTCACTGCTCATTGTTCAAGTGATTAACTTTTATCCTTCTGTGTAAAATGGAAATTGTTATTAAGCCTTGTCATCTCCATTTCACATGATTTTCCAAATCTATCATTTGTGTATAGATTTATTTAATAAATATAATTTTCTTGAAATACGACCTTTGTAAGTTATTGTGACTTCTTAACAGATTTTCTGTTTCATTGGTCGACTTGTCAGTTTCTATGCTATGTAATATCAATTTGTTCTGTTACCCGAAGAGGTAGACACCTGTCACTATCCTGCTTTTTCATGTTTTACTTTGGTAAAACTGCCCTGGTTTTGCAGCGATTAAGTGCTCAACTGCTAATCCAAAGAAAGTTTGGCATGTCGAACCCACCAGGTGGCTCCAAGGGAGAAAGACCTGGTGTTCTGCTCCCATAATGATTACAACCTAGAAAACCCTATGGGGCAGTCAGATGGGATCGCTTTGAGTCATAATCGCCTCCAAGTCTCGCAACAACACGAATATTCTTTGTTATCTATTCTTTGTTATCTACTGTACTATTTGTAGCATATGATTACTGTATACAGTTCAAAAACGACTATCTTAATATTCTGGCTAGAAATGCATTCCACTTATATATTAGCTTTAAGGACCTGCATTTAATTGACAAGACGTTCCAGTTGAAAATATGGCATATTTTTGCATATATTCAGGTTTCATTTTATGTACTTTAATACATTGTTTTCCCTCATAGAGGTCCTTTGCTGCTCTGGTTAAAACCATGTTTTGCTAAATATTTTACAGTTTTGGACACAGTGTGGGACAGTCAAGTAGTAGGGGAAAGAGAACGGTCTGCCCTTCCCACCCTTGCCAAATTTAGACCCTTAATCTATACTGGAGAGAAACCATTGATTTTGATGCATTTGTCTTTTATGCAGGTATATAATTATATCATCATTATTTTAAATATCTCTCTTAATACTTGTACTAGTTATTTAAATTTTCTAGTTTATTCCTTCACCTAAAAACTATGTTGAGTGATACCAAAATTTTTGTCTAGTTCCAAATTTATCAGAATGCTTTTAATATTTTTCCATTTATCTCACACCTGATAAGTTTGGGGATCATTTGTTATGCACCAATAGATAACTAATACTCTGACCTACTGACCTTTATGGTAATCTACACACAACTTGTTTCTGACAGTTAAGTACTTCCACCTGGCCTCTGTTCAGCTGGGATACCATGATTTACATTGCTACTAGGTAGCTCAGCCTCCACTAAAACCTGATTCTATAGAGAATTGTTCTTGTTAGCTGTCATCAAGTCCTTACTGACTCATGACCACCCCATGTGGGCATAGTACAAGTGTTCAGTAGGGTTTTCAAGGCTGTGATCCTTTAAAAGCAGATCGTCAGGACTGTCTTCTGAGGTGCCTTTGGGTAGGTTCAAACCACCAAACTTTCAGCTAGTATAGAACACTTAACTATTTGTGGCACCCAGGGACCCCCTGCAAAGGATACATATTGGTAAGCTCCATGTTGCTGGTGCTCCCCTCATCTCCGCATTCCTTATTCTTTTGATGAAATGGGTGTCCTTCAGGACCTCCAAGAAATGGTCTTATAGAAGACTAACTCAGAGTTGCCCACATATTGGAGGCTTTTATTCCCTCTTCCAACACCTGACACAGTAGGTCTGGCATTTCAATTTCAGAATGTGGGCCGTTGGCTTTTCCAAACTTCCAAAAGCAATCCCACAGCATATTAAACCCATTTCCAGAACCCTTGCTATGGCAATAAATCCTTGTCAACAAACTCTCCTTGACCCAACTTTATATTAAACTCCCCTTGACTCAGCACCTTCAGCAATCGTCCCTCAGCACACCCTGGTCCTGCTCACACAAGGTTGCCAGGCCTTGCAGCTCCTTCAGTGTACAGTCCCTCCCCCACCAACCACAACCAGCACTTCCCCTGTGGCTATGCTGGTATCTGACAGCTAAGTATCTGGACAAATGCATGGGACTCTATCTGAGGATTCTGCAAGGGAAACTGTTGAAGGTGGATGGGGTGGGGGGTGGGGTGGGGCAGGAAACCAGAACATAAAGTATGAACATTCCAGAGGTTGAAATTAAACGAGCCCAAATCCCAGAGCTGTACACCAGTTGTGGACAGAAACAGCTCCGAGAGAAGCCCTCTTTCATATAAATGGGATAGAGTGTCCGTAAAGGAGAGAGATGGGCAGGTGGGCAGGTGGGCAGACACCTGAAACTCTGGCAGAGGAGAATCCTTCTCTCTGACCAGAGTATGGAAGGGCCAAATATTGTAGAGGAAGCTCCAATATATTTTTTTATCTCTCTCTGCTGTTAATTGGCACCTAGGAAATTATACCTCAAAGGCTGAGACTTTTTGAAAGCAGATAGCCAGGCTTGTCTTCTGAGGCGCTTTGTGACAGGCTCAAACTGCCAGCCTTTTGGCTGGTTGTCCAGTGCTTTGGCCGCATAGGCAGAACCAGTCACTGATGTGCACAACAGAATGAAGAGATTAAAGCCCCAGCATTCCCGCCAGTGGGCCAGGAAAGCACTCCTTCAGAACTCAGACAACAGCAGAGAAATAAAGAGAGGAGACTGTGCAAGGAAGAGATTCTGCAGCCTTATTACGAACTCCTGGTTCACCCCCCAGATGCATCTGCATTGCCCTGACCCCAAGAAGCGTTATCAAATCCTTTAAGAGCCGCACTACAGGTTAGAACACCATCAAGGTTCCAGACTGAGTGGCGCTCACATAGATTAGACCTAAATACAACTGCAAAGCCTTCAAAAATTGAACTAACATTTGAACCATAGAATACAGAAGATGGGACAGAACTTGAAGCCTGAACATAACAGGGTCAATAAAGACTGCTAAAAAGAAAAGAAAAAAATTCTCCATAAAATTAAGCTGGACTTGTAGTCTCGAAATCATAAGACACAGATTTTAAAATGCTGTTCTAATCATTCTCCAAGAAATAACAGGGACGGTTTTTAAATAAATGGAAAGATAATAGGTGCTATTTGCAAATGAAAATTTTACATGGTAAAAATACATGGTAGAAATAAAATTCATTTGATAGTTTCAATAGCAGAATGGCAATAACAGGGAAAAAATAGATGAGTTTAAAATATTCATTCTGAAAAGAGAGAAAAAATATGGAAAAAAATGAACAGAGCCTCAAGAACTAGAGAAAAAGTCTGTTTATTTATTAGAACTCCAGAAGAAGTGGAGAATATGTGTGCTGTAGGAAAACATATTTGATGAAATACTGGGTGAACACTTTCCAAGTTTGATGAAAGACGTGAACTTACAGATTCAGAAGCTCAGCAAACCCCAACAGGTTAATCCTAAAGAATTCTATGTGAAAATATTGTATTTTTATGCAAATATTGTGTTATGTGTTTTTTGCAAATCACAGCTCCCCTCCCCCCAAGCCGGCATATTTGCAAGCATGCTATGCTAGTTTTTTACACCAACATATAAAAAACATAAATAAAATTAGGCACCGTTCTCATAAGAGTACCCGGGAAGGGGAAGGCTCAGTTGGCAAAAAATATCTATAATGTGTGCATTATTTGCACAAAAGTACAGTACATCATAATCAACTGCAGAATAACAAAGATCAAGAAAATACCCAGGAAGAAGCTAGAGAGAAAACAATACATTTCACATGGGAAAAATAATTTCAGTGACTCTTTCTTCATTATCAGAAAACCACGGAGGCTGAAAGGCTATGAAACATTTTTTCAACACTGAAAGATCAGAAACATTGCCCCAGATTTCTATATCCAATCATTACCTTCAGGAGCAAAGAAAAAACAGTGCCATTCTTAGCGAAGGAAAACTGAGAGAATTCATCGCCACCAGACTTCTCCCAAACGAGACGCTAATGGAAGTGCTTCAGGAGGCAGACTTGGAATTTCAGCCGTATTTCAGGAAAGCAGAAAACATGGGAACTATGTGGGTAAATATACTGTGTTAATACTGTAGTCACTGCACAACATGACGCCGGACATGACTCTTTGGGAAGTTTTTCCAGTCTCTTGGAAACGCTTGGGAATATACTCTTGACAGAAAATCACTATTAGAGAATAGAATTAATTTTGACAATATCTGAAAGATGTCTGTAGTCAAGTCTGCTGAATAAAATGGAAACTAAATTTTGGGACCCAAAATAAGGTGTGGTAACAAAAAATGAGTCTCAATTCCGATGTGGCCATGAGCTGGCTCTGAAGGCCGGCCTTCCCCAGAGAGGCGTTTCAGGCACATTGGGAGCAATGGCTGGTTGTTCTTGTTGCTAGGTGCCATCGAGCGGATTTCTGAGTCACTGCGGCCCAGAGTGAAGGCAATACTGTCCCAACAGGGTTTCCTGAGTTTTAATCTTAATGGGAGAGGATTGCCAGATCTTTACTCCTTTGAGCCTTTGGGTGGGTTCAAACCACTGACCTTTCGGTTAGCAGCCAAGCACTTAAACTTTGCACCACCAGGGCTCCTTGGAACAATGGCAGCACCACAGAATTTGGTACAAACTTCCCCATGGGCCTTCCCTGAGAAGTAACCTCTTTGCTGAAGTACCAAGTTTAGTTTTCATACATAGTCATTCTGTAGAAAGTCTACATAAGAATTAGAGGGTTTCCTTGAATGGACAACATTTTACATGCCCTCCATGAAGAAAATGCCTCAAGGGCAAAGTTTAAGAGTAAACCAAGGCATTTCCCCTAATTCCTTACCTGAGAGCATCTTCGTGAGGATTTCCTAAACACATGGAAAAGAGCATAGTAGACACCGCCTTCTTTTTTACCTCTTCCCTCCTAAACAAACAGAAACCTTTGCTGTCAGGTGTCAAGCCCCAAACTCCTCTTCTTATCCTGTATGTAAGTTCTGTAATGAGACCAGGACCCAGGCAATATTTCCCATCTTTCAAAGTTTCGAGGTCCAGTGAACTCCTGTTACAAGTCACTAGATCAGCCCAGGAGCTGGAAGACTGAAATTCCTGGTCCTCTGATGAGTGGGAAGGGCAGGGTGGGATTGGGCAGAGCCTCCTTGACCATCACTTGCCCCAAGAGGCGCTGGAGGCTGCTTCACGTTATAAGTCAAAGGCCCTTCCAGCCCAGTCGCATAAGAGCAGGGAAAGGCTTTTTCCATTGAAAGAAAAGATGGGCTCAGGAGCAGCAGGTTTGAGGCCAGTCAGCTTCTGTCAGCTTTGTGGCTTCGGACATTTTGGCCACTGGTCGCCTTCACAACTGGGTCTTTATATGTCTCCACCTCTGTCTCCCTCCCAGTTTTCTCCCAGTACCATGGGCTGTGGCTTCTGCTAGTTTTAATGATTTCAGTGTTTCAGTAGCTCCTCGCCCCACTCAGAGGAGGCAGGTTTGCAGGGTGTGAGGGACAAACCCATAGTGCTGCTTAGGTTTCCTTCAACAGAAACACTCCTGAGGTGACAAGCTGTCCTGACTGATCTTGAGACCAAGACAGACAGAAACTCAGTGAGAGGGTCATTGGCTTCTCGAAGTGTCAGCACTCTCAGAGACATGTCCTAGGGTCATGCCCAATTGCAGGAAAAATGAAGTGGCTCGGAACCTCGGTGTGTTGACTGTCCAGTACACAGGACCCGGAAGCCTCTGGAGGATTCTCAGTCTTAGTCTAACCGAGCACTGGGGAAATCCTCACAGGGTGGGAGCAGTGCTATTCCTGGGGATCTTTATTCTAAAAATCTCAGAGCAGTTGATAGTCTTGTGAGGTGGGAAAAAAAGCTTGGGACCACAGGAGGGTGGCAAAAGAAGGAGGCTCTTATCACTCACTCCCTCTTGGATCCTGTTCAGGTTTTTGTTTTTTAATGCAGTTTGGGCTCCTGGCAGGCACTTATTGCTAAAGTTGTATTTCTCTGATTTAATTTATGATATCTAAGTCAAATCTGGAGTCTTGAGCTCATTTTGATAATTCGTCTTTAGTGTGTGCAGACAAGAGTCCACTCACATCCATGATGAGAGCAGAGGAAATAAATTCCCTAGCCTAGACCAGGGTGGGCTCTCCTGCTCCTCAAACTAAGAGTACCACACTTGGGGAGCTCTCCTAGGGCAGCGCAGGCAGTGAGTCCAGTCTGGGGCCCTGGGAAGGGGACAGAGGTGGGTGCCAGGCAGTGTGGCCTCTGTGGCTTCACCTTCTCCTCCAGGACGTGCATCTCGAAGGCCTCCACATTCGGATCCTGACGCTAAGCACAAGTTCTCACCCTTCTGTGTCCACTGTCTGGACCCAAGTCCCCATATGCCTCCTCTGCCCTCGTATCCATCATATGCGCTGTGATCAGGCTCAGGTATGTACCCGGGGTCTCACCCTCTATGGCCTTAGGCTTCCCCTAGTTCTGTTGGGACCTGCCAGTCTGGCCAGTCTGAGGTGTGGGTGGGGCTGGGTGGGCTGGGACTGTCACAAAAGGCTCCTGAAGCCAGCTCTTTCCTGCTCCCCGCCAGCTTGTGGTAGGGCTGCCCGGGACCTCGCGCCTCTCCCGGATGCCCCTCTCTGAGCATCCCTGCCGCCCCCTCCTCTAGTTCTTGAGGCGCCTTCTCTTGATGCACAGATGCAACTGGGCACCTCAACGCATTGAACCTGGAGTTGGCTCTCAGCTAGATGAAAGACCTGAACCTGAAATGCACAACCTTAAAACCACTAGAACCAATAACTCGTTGTTGTCTAATCCATTCCGACTCATAGGGATCATAAAGGACAGAGTAGAACTGCCCTATAGGGTTCCCACGGAGCGCCCGGTGGACTTGAACTGCCAACCTTTTAGTTAGCAGCTGTAGCTTTTAACCACTACTCTACCAGGTTTCCTAAAACTGCTAGATAGGTGGGAAATGAAAAAAGAAAAAAAAGTAAATAAAAAAAATTTAAGAAAAAGAACAATTACAGAATATGTAAAAGAAAAAAATAACGAAACAAAAAAACAACTACAAAAAACATCACATAATATGAGACTGTAACCTCACATTATGGACTCAAGGAGGCTGGGTTGTATCTTTCTTTGCAAATAAGTTTTAGATAACGGATTTGGTACCAGAAGTAGATACACACTCTCACTTCAGGAAAATGGAAAATCTGGGATTAATTGACCTGGATCAGGTGGAAAACAGTGATAACCACATAATATTTAAAGATGAAATCCTAACAGCCTAAAACATGCAGTGGAAATTTGTCTAAGTAAAGTAGCATCAGAAGAGGCCTTTAATCACTACACAAAATGGGTCAGTAGTTCAAGATCTCCCTACAAAGATGGAATCAACTCAATGGCCAACTGGTTTTGGGTTTGGTAGATCACTTTCAGGCAGGTTCCAGCAAACATGCAAAAAACAGATCATTTCAATCTTGTACACAGTCAATAAAGAAGAGAAAACTATGAGATGCTTCCCAACTTGTTCCCTAAGGCTACTTTAATATTGATAACAAATTATGAAAGGAAGGTATAAGAGGAGTTACAGGACAAGCACACTTAGCAATTGAGATGCAAAAACCTACACAAAATGCTGGCAAAGAAATCCAGCAAGGTATAAAGCGGGTAATACGCCATAATCAAGGGGGTTTATTTAAAGGATGCAAGCTTGAGTGAACATTAAAGGTTTAATAATTTAATTCACCACATGTGTAGGTTAAGGAAGAAAAGACACAGGCTCACCTCAAGAGACGGTGAAAAGGCAGTGATAAAATCCAACCACACTGAGACATAAGAACTCTGAGCAAACATGGAACAGAAAAGGAGTTCCCGAATGTGGAAAACTACAACTAGCATGATAGTTCCTGGTGAAATATGGGACATTCTCTTTAATATTAATTAGCAATAAAATAAGGATGCTTTCTCTCATTATTTCTATTAAATATTTAACACTGGAGTACAAAAAGAAAAAGAAAACGTATAACTCTTATTATTCATAGATTATAGGAATGTCTCCACAGAAAATTTTAAAAACCATAGAAAATATTAGAATTAATATTAGTTAATAATAAATACAAAGTAAAAAATAAAGTGAATGTCTATGCAGCAGCATCAAGACAACTCTGTCACAGCTCTCAGTGAAAGCAGAGGACACTGACAGGGAAACAGCTGAATTCAGGTGGGCTAGACCAAGGAGGGGAGAGCACTATTTTATACCGGGCTGGATTTATAAGCACAGGTATGTGTGTTAGTTACCTAGTGCTGCCGTAAGAAAAAAAATAAAATAAAATAACACAGTCAGGTGGCTTTAGAGAATAGAAATTTATTTTCTCACAGTTCAGGAGGCTACCTGTCTGAATTCAGGGCATGGTTCATGTCTATTCCAGGTTCTAGCAGCTTCCAGCCACCCTTTGTGTTCCTGGTCTTGTAGATGCATCTGCTCCGTTGTCTGTCTTCCTCTCCCACTGAGTGTGTCTGCGTCTATTCTGCTGTTTTTATAACTCAGAAGGGACTAGGTTTAGGACCCACCCTACACTGGTATGGCCTCATTAATATAATTTTAAAATCCCCTATATCCAAATCAGGTCACATTTACGGGTACGGCGGTTAGGATTTCAACATACCTTTTGGGGTTACACAATTCAGTCCATAATAGTGCCCTCACCAGATATTCTGGACTGAGAATACTAGCATGAGCAGCTGAGAGTGGTTCTATTTTTTTTCCGCATTAGTTGGTTGTAACTTGTCTCAATGGCCACTCATATGAACTTTGGAGCAACTTATTATGAAGACCCTGACCAACCTTTTGTACCCATGTCCGTTGTGTGGAAAAACACACAGACTCCCATCACTGAAGCCTTGGGAAATTCATTTGTAAGTGTGGAATGGAGTTCGGACCAGGTTTCGTGGCCTTGATAACATGGCATAGCTGTTAGATATCCACATGGAGATGTCAGGTAATAATACTAACAGCTAACACTTACTGAGTACATGCACTGGTGCCAGGATTCTTGTAAGGGCTTCTCCTTTCCTAAGATATTTGTTCTGCATGATAGCCCTATGAGGAATCTACCATTATAATGCACATTTTATACATGAAGAGGCCGATACAGAGATTTAAGCTGATATTTGAGTATAAGTCTGGACCCAGGAGGAGTTGAAATGGCTGGAGGTGTAAATCTCACGTCCTCAGCTACAGACCAATGGCTGTGGACTCACTGAGGCATTCCAGACAGAGGGTGTCAATAGAGAGAGAGGGCTAAACACCGAGCTGTAGGGCACCCTGACGCCTACAAGCTGGCCGGGTGAACCACAGCCAATAAAGCTCTCTGAAGGCCAGAGTGGTTCCTGGAAGGTGGTCTGTCCTTTCTCTAGGCCGAATTTCCCCACTGCCCCTCCCACCCACACTGGCTTGTCCCCATCATAATGGCAGGGACAGTGAGTAAATTTCACCACTGCCCATGATCCCAAGGTTACAATAACATTGGTACGGAAAGCAGAATGATGGAGTCAGGAAGCCTGGTGGTCATATGCAGCCAGTTGGAAATAGAAAAGAGCAAATAAAGAAGGGGAGAAGACCATGAGTCAGAGGAGTGGGAGAAATGAATATTTCCTGAGTGCTAAGTAAGGGTGGGCGTCTGCTAGTGGCATGTAGTTCCTCATTTAAACTTCAGAGGGACACAATGGGTGGAATAGACATTGCTGTCCACTTTCATCATGCAAACGTTTTATTTCCTTTGATTTTAACAGTAACTTCTTATGAAAACAAATGAGAAAATAGAGAAGAGAATAATAAAAGAATACATCTCATCAATTCAGTACTATCATTTTGCCTCAGCAGCTACACATTTTTGTTTTTGATGTAAATATAACACACAACCTTTGCCAAGTGAACGAGTTGTACAGGTATACACATTATTGGAAGGAATTACATTAATCGGCTGTGCAACCCTACCCTTAATCAGTGTGATTTTTCCATCATTGTAAACAGAAACTCAGTTTCCATATGCAATAGCACCTCTTTATTCCCTCCCTCCTGCCCCTGGGAACCCCTATAAACTTTCATCTCTATACATTTGCCTGTTTTTGTAAAAGGCATGCTTTTTAATTTGAAAGTTCATGACAAGCTACAAGGGTGAATTCATGTGGAAGCAGAAGTTATTTGCAATACATACATCCTACTACAAACTTGGTTCTAGAATATACAAAGGATGATTCATAAAGAAAAAAAAAGAAAATTCAATAGAAAGACAAGTAAATACTTGAACGCTCTCTAAAAGATTTCCGTATGGCCAACATACATATGGAAAGGGACTACATCAGTTATCAGAGGAATTCTAATAAAAACTCACAATGTGATCCTAACCCTGCACACCAGAACGGCTAAAATAAAATAAAATAATGGAAATACCAACTATCTGGTAGATCATGGAGCAACTGGAATTCTAATCTACTGCTAGTGAAAGTGTAATTTGGTACAACCAATTTAAAAATGCTTTGGCCATATCCACTAAAGCTGTGAACATACATATAGTCTATGACCCAGCAATTCTACTTCTAGATACATACCCAATAGAAATGGGTACATATGTTCACCAGAACACATAAGTCTAAGCATCTGCTAAGGAATGAACACCTTCCTTCTGAATGCCTAACTTTTATTTTTAATTGTTCTTTAGATGAAGGTTTACAGAGCAAAGTAGCTTCTCATTAAACAGTTAGGACATACATTGTTTTAAGACATTGGTTACCAACTCTAAGACATGTCAACACTCTCTCTTCTTGGCCTTGGGTCCCCTATTACCAGCTTTCCTGTCCTCTCCTACCTTCTAGTCCTTGTTCCTGGGCTGGTATGCCCCTGGAGTCTCATTTTGTTTAATGGGCCTGTCTAATCTTTGGTTAAGGGTGAGCCTCAGAAGTGACTTCATTATTGAGCTAAAAGGATGTCTGGGGGTCAGATTCTCAGGGTTTCTCCAGTCTCTGTCAACCTAGAATTCTGGGGTTTTTTTTTTTTGAATTAGGATTTTGTTCTACATTTTTCTCCAGTTCTGTCCTGAATGCCTCACTTAAAAAGCATTATTCTCGTCTGTTCTAAGGTGATGGCCATATATAATGATAGGGTTATAAAGAAAAGTCTAGAGCTTTCTGTGAAATGCAGCAGCAAATCTCTAGAGGCTCATGTTCTTATAGCTTCTGTTCCCTCTGGAGCTTCCGCTTCTGTCTGTCCTTCTGCTGGGCTGCACCACATGGAACCAGTTATAAAATTCAACCTCATCTTATAAATTCACAGGAGTCCTACTCACACAAAATTTTTATTGGCTATGAGAACAGGTGTGTAGAGGAGGTATAGAAGGGATTTCTATTGCAGCAAAGCAAAACCTTAAAATGAAATGGCTGGGAATGGTGGGCCTCCTTCTGTAAAAATGCTTTTCTATATGGAATATGGGAAAATGCAGTTAAGATACGGCTTATGCAAAAAGGCAAAAAGGAGTGCTTGCAGAAATTTGGTAATCATTTAGATCACCTGTAAAAATATTTTCATCCTTTTTCTCATAGCTTGCAGGAAACGGAATTCCAAAAGGATCGCATATTTAAAAGTAAAATATGCCACCATACAAATTTTAGAAGAAACTATGAGAGTTTTTGTTTTGCTTTTCTTTGGTAAAAGAGAAAGATTTTCTAAAAACCCCAAAGCTGTGAAGGCTAAAACTGGTAAGATACAGATATTTGGCATATGAAAAACTATATGAAGAAAGCAAAAATACAGGCAAAAATCTGAAGAAAAATTCATAGGCTAAGGATTGGAATAGACATTTCTCCAAAGAAGATATAGAAATGGTCAATAATCACATGAAAAGAAGCTCAACCTCATTAGTCATTAGGGAAATGTGAATCAAAACCAAAACGCACTATTATTTCAAAACCACTAAGATGGCTCAAATCAACAGGATGGACAACACAAGTGGTGAGGATGTGGAGAAACTGGAACCCTCATACATTGCTGGTGGACATGTAACATGATCCAGTCGCTTTGGAAAACAGTTAGGTGCTTGCTCAGAAAGTTAAACATAGAGTTAGCATGCAACATAGCAATCCCACTCCTAGGTATGCATCCAGGACAACTGAAGCACGTTCACATAATAACTTACAAAAGAATTTTCATAGCAGAATTATTCATAAATAGCCAAAATGTGGAGAGAATCCAAAAGTCATGAACTGATAGATAAACTGTGGTATACTCGTAAAATGGAATATTACTCAGCCATTAAAAGGCATCAGGTACTAATACATGGCACAATATGGACAAACCTTGAGAACGTTATGCTAAGTGAAAGAAGCCAAACAGAAACGACCGTGTGGTACATGATTCCATTTACATGAAATATCCAGAACAGACAAACCAACACAGACAGAAAGTAGATTAGCAGTTGCTACGTCTTGGAGGAAAGGAGTAATGAGATGACTACTAATATGCAGGGCGTTTATTTACAGGGTACTGAAAATATCCTGAAGCTAGACAGTGGTGATTGTTGCACAACTCTGTCCATATACTAGAAACCACAGAATTGTGCACAGTATAAAAGGCAATCTTATGGCAGGTGAATTATATCTCAGTAGAAATATTTGTGACTCCCGAAAGACTAACATTTCAATTAAATATACAGAACCTATGAATCAGTAGGCGAAAACAACCCAATTTTACCATATCTCTCTCCAGCCAAAGGGAAGGGGTGCATTCTATTAACACATCTTATTTTTTATCTCTTCATTAACAAGTTCTGTTCTCATTATACATAACTAGTCTCCATTTCTAATTATACATAACTAGTCTCCATTTCCTTATGCCTGTTTTCACTATTGTAACTACATAAACAGAGCAGTTCCATGGTTTTTATAAAAACCCACCCACTCATTCAATCAGACATATCATTTTTGGAAGCTTCATAAGCACCAGAAACTAGGATACTCTGACCAACACAGCAGATAAGGTCCTGCCTGCATGGGCCTTCTATTTTTGTGGAGCACTCAGATGATAAACCAGCCAAACAGTATGTAATGTTACCTAACATCAGGAGGGAGATGTACAATTTTGGAGGTGTCCCAAGCTGTGTCTCTCTCATGAAGAGTTCCCTCTTGCCTCTGAACCCAGTGGAAAGTAAACACTTTGAAGGAACTGTGAGGTCGCTAAGTGTGAAAAACACATTTCATTTCAGTTTCATTTGGTTGGTTTTACCTGCTACGCTGTCAACATTTTTTTAAACACTATTCTGCAGCTGACATCAACCACCCCCCAAAAAACAAAAACAAAACCCGATGCCATGGAGTCGATTCCGACTCACAGCGACCCTGTAGGACAGAGTACGATCTCCAAGGAGTTCCTTGTCTTAGGACACAAATAATTCCTCCTTATGAGAAACTCAAAGCTGTTCACTGTGGATGTGTGAGGGACTCAGTAACACTTGCAGAGATTTCCATGTGGGTGGGGTGCTCAAGTGTGAGCATCGGGAGAATGGACTCCATGCGCACTTTGCATCTTTCTGCAGATTATGACACAATAAACATTCCCTCTTCATCTTCCTGCATCTTGTAAGAGAACAGAGGGAATTGTTAGGCAGAACCATTTGAAAATGCATGGCAAGAAATTTTATTGAAACATTAAATTCAAAATAAAATCTTCCTATGTCCTTCAACCTTCCCTACCTCAATTCAAAGAGGTAGTTGGACTCACAGAGTTAAAGCCCTGAAACTTCGAGAATCTGAAGAGTCTATTGTAAAAGTCTCAGCTCATTGGAGTAATCACACTGAGTGAACTGGAACCCAGGGGAAGAGTGGGAGTCAGACAGTAGAGACCTACACATTGGGAAGGGGTGAGGCCTGCTTCTTGATAATGCCCTGGGGTAGGTGGCAGCACCTCAAAGGGTAATGCAGGCACACAAGTAGACAAACCACGTTATGGTGTTCCCAGCCCTGCCAGGTTCTCATGCTCCATCTGGGAAAGGAAGCAGCAGACACAAAGCTTCTAGAGAGATCACCCACATAGGCTGAGGCGATGGGTGCGTTAAAGATCTCCAGACCTTGGTCCTTCTTTAGACCCCGGGGTACCCAGAAAATAAACCAACACCAAATATACCCCTACAAAGAAATATGGTTAAAATTTTACCCCAATTTTGTAAGCCGAGAGCTCTGAGTTGGAATTCAGTTTATTTAAAGAAATATCAAGTTTTCTTGCACACATGAATTTGTGCTGATTCACACTTACAATTCATATTATTCATTCATCCATGAAGTCAACAAACATTTACACTATAACAGCTACATGTGAGACCCTATGTCAGTTGCTCTTGATGATAAAATGACTCAGAGAATTTCCCTCAATGCCTGGTGAGAGAAACAGCCAAGTTAACAGTTCTATCAGTCATGTATTGCTGTGTAACAAATGACCCCAAATAGTCGTGTCTTAAAAGAGGAACAATTTACCAGCTCACAATTTTTCAAGTTGTCAGTTTGGAGCTCTTCTGATCTGGGCCAGCCTCAGTGGCTCACAACACAGCTTCCTCATGTGTCTACAATTTGCTTCCAGGTAGCTGGGAGCCAGTTCATAACATCAAGTCAGTGAAACCGCTAGATCCTCCCTCCATTGGTCTTCCATCATCTAGCAGGCTGGCCTGAGGATGTTCCCATGAGTTCTCAGGGTTTAAGAGCAACAAAAGGGCTAGTTTCAATGCAAAGTCTTTCAACTCTCTCATTTTATCAGGTTTCCTACCATCCCAATGTCCAAAACAATAATGTCAGCCCAAACTAAGGGATGGAGAAAGACTCCTACTGCTAATGAAAGACTCTCCAGAGTCTCATAGAAGGCATGGGCACAGAGAGAGGATGAATGTGTAGACATTTCTTACATCAACCACAACAGGTAAATGCAATTGTGTTTTATGCTGTGGTACAGGGTTTTGCAGGTACAATGGAGTAGGGAGCAAGATGTGAACAAACCTACCAGGAGTATATTTAGGGGTGAGCACAACCAGGAAGTGATGTCTGAACCAAGTTGGGGATATGATTGGATAGTTAAGGCGTGACAAAAGGCCCAGGTCCAGGAATCCGCATGTCTTCTCCAGAGAGAAGTCTGAGGAAACAGGGTAAAGCCACTGAGGCATTTGGTACATTTGTGAACAGATGCAGATCATCTTTTGTTCTACTGTTTTCCAACCACTCCTCCCTGTTTATAGTTTGGAGTCACACAAAAGTAGCCCCTAGCATTTCCCTGTTGAAACATTTATTTTCCTCTGAGAAGTCATCACCACCCCCAACGTTCTTAATTGCTTCCTCAAATGCTGTCGCCATTTACCAGCTCCTTTTCTAAATGGGCTCCAGAGTGAAAGCAGAGCCTGGAAGATGCAGAGGTCATAGACTTTCCCCAAGTCAATTCCTAAACCTCCCATTCTGGCTGACCACAAATTCCTGAGTCTTAGCATTTTATGCTGAGCTCATAAGTCCAATCCGTTCCAACGGGGTCAGTTGTCTTAACCACCATGCTTCACCAGAGAGTAGGCCATCAGATGGGAAGGGAGAGAAAATTTTCTAGTCACAGGGAAGAGCCTGTGTGAAGCCTCAGAGGCTAAGGAGACCTGAGAGACATTCAGAGTGGACATTGTATGACCAGGGCTGGAGAGACATGATTCCAACAGAGTCAAATGAGAAGTTTTGGAGAAAGCAACTCCCGGTCACACTGTAATGATTCCCTGTACTCTCTCTCAGCACCAAGGGATAGCAATGCCATGGGTTGCAGGAAAAAGTTGCAATTCATTTTTAATATCTAAGCCACCTTTTCCCAGTCTGGGAATGGCAGTGTTCAAGCTCCTGCTTGAACAGTTTCATATTTTTATTTTTGCTGTGTTCCTATTTATAGCGGGCTCATGGAACTGAGCAATGTCAGCAATGATGTCACACTGGGTTATGGAAGCCACAGTGCTCTTGCAGATCTCACCTACTCTTTGGAGAGGGTGTCGATGTGAGGTCCTGTGGGAGAGCACCTTGAACGACTGTATCACAGAAATTCCGGACTAAACCAGAGTCCCCAAGTCATCGAAATGTCATGCTTCATCAAGAACTGGGAAAAGGGATAAAGATCCTTCAGAACATCATTATGATTGGACTTCTTCACCCAGACAGGATGAAACAGTGACACACAAGGAAGAGGCCTTTCTCTAAGACTCTAGATAAGGGTGAGAGGAAAAATTGTCCCAGACTGATGTGTGTTACGGAACAAAGGGTCTGGTTTCCACCAGAAAGAGAGCCATGATAGGACAAGATGAACGAATTGGGGTGAATGGATAAGGTTATAGGAGGAGCGTCCTGAGAAAGCATTTCGTGTCATTTGGTAGACAATTAACTAAAGTCTTATAGCAGCAAGAAATGTAGGACTAAGTGAGGGATCAAGCTACAGAATTCGTTGGGAGTTTGAGAGCTTTCCAGAACAGGTGCAGACGAGGCACTCTGTTGTTTAGGATTTGTACCTGGTGGAAAGGAAGGAAGCCAGTGGACAACTGGGGCAGAGAGTGTAGGGTGGGGGAAAGGGTGGTTAGAGAGAAGCATACTTAATTATTATATTTTCTAACGACATGATATTAATATAGTATGTGAAGAATTAAGAAAATGTCTCAGGAGGTTCTGGGAGTGGGAAGTTGAAGGAGCCCAGAGCCCACATCATTGAGGGCAGAAAAATGGCTTACAGATTCCTCTCCGAGATCCAGGAACTCCCCTTCTCCTCCTATGTCTCCTCCCCACCTCTCCCCAAGGGTCTAAAAAACCCTCACAGCAAAGAGAGCTATAGGATAGAATTTTTTTACATTCCTACTTTTCTTAACCTGAATTTTGTCTAGGATCTCTAATTTGCCACTCCTTTCAGGGCAGTTTTGTTGCCCTCCCCACTACCATTATCTTTGCTGCCCCCCACCACTACTCCAGTGCTGCCCTCCACTGCCCCTATTTCTTTTTGCTTCCTAGTTTTCTAACTGGCCTCTAAAACCCTCTTGAGAGATCCCCTGCTGCAACTTCTGTCACTGAGCTTGCACTCCACTACCAAGCTGCTTCCATCTCTTTCTTCCTTAACTCGCCAATCCTACCTTCATACTCAGAAAAATACAGACCCTTATGTTGACATATACAAACCACCCACACACTCAGTTGATGTGGTTGTGCTTTGGCTACTGAGGTTTGTGCCATCAGGCTCTCAAATACAGACATGTTTTTCTGCCTCAGACTGAAGGAGTATTTCTCATAATGACATGGTGAGAGCTTTCTGTTCAGGGAAAGGCAATTTTAAAGGAGAAGCTTTAAATTATACATAAATATACAAATTTTGCTCTCACTTTAAGTGTAATTCCTTGTATAAAGAGGCCTTCCTTTAAGGGCCACATAAACCAGAGACTCCATCAGCCTGAGACCAGAAGAACTGGATGCTGCCTAGCTACCATCAGTGACGACCCTGACAGAGAACACTTGCTAGTTATAAAAATGGTGGTACCCTCAAATACAGCCCTTATACTGAAAGGAAAGACCAAAGTGAATGTCAGAGATACTCTGAAACTTGCTCTTGAATGTAAAGTAGCAAAAGCAAATGAAAGAAATGACGAAGTAGTAGAGCTGAAGAGATTTCAAAGGATGGCTTGAGAAGACAAAGTATGATAATGACATGTGCAAAGACCTGGAGTTAGAAAAACAAAAGGGAAGAACATGCTTGCCATCTCTCAAACTAAAAGAACTGAAGAAAAAATTCAAGCCTCGAGCTGCAAAGGTGAAGGATTGTACGGGCCAAATATTGAACAACACAGGATGCATCAAAATAAGATGGAAAGAATACACAGAGTCACTGTAAAAAAAAAAAAATGGGTCGATATTCAACCATTTCTGGAGGTAGCATGTGATCAAGAAATGACAGTATTGAAGGAGTAAGTCCAAGCTACACTGAAGGCACTGGCAAAAAACAAGGCTCCAAGAATTGACAGGATACCAATTGAGATGTTTCAACAAACACATGCAGCCCTAGAGGTGCTCAATCATCTATGCTGAAAAATTTAGCCATCCAACTGGAAGAGATTCATGTTTGCGCCCATTCCAATGAAAGTAATTCAACAAAATTCAGAAACTATCGAACAATATCATTAATATCAAAAGCCAGTAAAATTTTGCTGAAGATCGTTAAAAAAAAGTTGCAACAGTACTTTGACAGGGAACTGCCAGAAATTCAAGTCAGATTCAGAAGAGGATATGGAATGAGGAATATCATTGCTGATGTCTGATGGATCTGGGCTGAAAGCAGAGAATACCAGAAAGATGTTTCCATGCATTTTATTGACTATGAAATGGCATTACACTGTGTGAATCATAACAAATTATGGATAACACTTCAAAGAACGGAAATTCTAGAACCCTTAATTTTGCTCATGTAAAACCTGTACATAGACCAAGACACAGTTTATCGGACAGAGCAAGGGGATACCGTGTAGTTTAAAATCAGGAATAGTTTGTGTCAGGGTTGCATCTTTTCATCACATTTACTCAATCTGTATGCTGAGCAAAAAAAAAAAAAAAAATCCAAAAAGCTGCACTATATGAAGAAGAACGTGGCATAAGGTTTAGAGGAAGATTCATTAACAACCTACGATATGCAGAAAACACAAACGTGCTGAAAATGAAGAGGACTTGAAGCACTTACTGATGAAGATCAAAGACTAAAGCCTTCAGTATGGGTTGCACCTCAACATAAAGAAAACAAAAATCTTCACAACTGGACCAATAAGCAACATCATGATAAACAGAGAAAAGATTGAAGTTATCAAGGATCTCATTTTATTTGGTTCCCCAGTCCACGCTCATGGAAGCAGCAATCAAGGAATCAAATGATGTATTGCAAATCTGCTGCAAAAGAACTCTTTAAGGTGGTGACAAGCACAGATGTCACTCTGAAGGCTAAGGTGTGCCTGACAAAAGCCATGACATTTTCAAAGGCCTCATATGCATGTGAAAGCTGGACAATGAATGAGGGAAACCGAAGAAAAAATGTTGCCTTTGAATTATGGTGTTGGTGAACAATATTGAATATACCATAGACTGCCAGAAGAACAAACAAATCGGTCTTGGATGAAGTACAGCCAGAATATTCCTTAGAAGCATGGATGGTGAGTGTTTGTCTCACGTACTTTGGACATGTTATCAGGGGAGACCAGGCTTCGTAAAGGATAAAGTGAAAAAGAGGAAGACCCTCAGTGAGATGGATTGACACAGTGGCTGCAACAATGGGCTCTAGCATAATAACAAGTGTGAGGATGGCACAAGACTGGCCAGTGTTCTGTTCTGCTGTATATAGGGTCACGATAAATTAGAACTGATCTGATGATGCCTAACAACAATACCCTGTTTGGCTCACTGCCTGTCTCTTAGTTTGCTGTACTGTGGTGGTTTGGACATTGCTATGATGCTGGAAGCTAGGCCACCAGTATTTTAAATACCAACAGGGTTATCTATAGTGGACAGGTTTCAGTGGAGCTTCAAGACTAAGACACACTAGGAAGAAAGACCTGGAAATTTACTTCTGAAAATTAGGCAATTAAAGCCTTACAGATCACAAGAGAACATTGTCCAATTCACTTGCTTTGGACATGTCATCAGGAGGGATTAATCAGTCCTAGAGGAGAATATCATGGTTGGTGAAGAAGAAGGCCAACAAGGCTGTAGGAGACCCTTGGTGACATGGACTGGCACATTAGCCATAATGATGGAATCTAAATTGCTGGCATTTGTGAGGATGACACAGGACCTGGCAACTTTTAGTTCTGTGTTACCTGAGTTCACCATTAGTCGGAGTCACCTCAATGGCAGCTAGCAAAAAATTACTGTTTGAGAGGAGAACTGAGATACGAACTTCATACAATATACCAAATATTAAAATGTTCAAAGATCTCATGTTTACTATAAAAGAATAGGAATTGAAAATAAAACTTTCAAATCGCTAGAAGGAAAAAGAAAGTAAGAGAAATTTCATCATTCCAATAAAAAAAAAAACAGGAAAGGCAGAATAACAAAAAAAATACAAACAGTGACTATGAAGTATAATATGGGAATTATGTCTAAATGTATGAGTAATAGCAAGAAAAAGGGATTAATACCTTAGGAAAAAACATGTACACTCAGCTTAGACTTGCAAATGCAGCCATATCTTATTTATAAAATAAAATTAAAACATAATGACAGAAACTTTCAAATGATGTAAATGAAGAAATTTCTGTCTATAAAAAAAAAAAATTTTTTTTTTTTTTTTTTAATGACTACAGGAACAACCCTCTACCAGATACTGTTGATGCAGAAATAATTAAGAAAAGATTCCTTGCAGTCTGGTGAGAGAAACAGCCCAGTTAACAAATCAGTTATCAATTGCTGTATAACAAATGACCCCAAAATGAAGTGCCTTAAAAGAACAAGCAGTTACTTCGCTCACGGTTTTGTGGGTTGGCAGTTTGGGGTTCTTCTGGTCTGGGCCAGACTCAGCCGCTCTCTGCTGGGCGCCCTCATGTATCTGGAATCAGCCACGATGTTCGCTGGCGGGCAGAGGGCCTGAAATCTTCTCAGCTGGATTCTCTCTCTAATGGTCTCTTGTCATTTATTAGGGTGGCCTGGGCTGTTCCCATGGGTTCTCAGTGTTTGAAGAGCAGCAAGAGGGCAAGGAGGAGCCCTGGTGGTGCAGTGGTTAAGGGCTCAGTTGCTAAAGGAAAGGTAATCAGTTTGTACCCACCAGATGCTCTGCGGAAGACATGGCACTCTCCTTCTGTAAAGATGACAGCCTTGGAAATCCTATGGGGCAGTTCTACTCTGTCTTTCAGGGTCACTATGAGTTAGAATATACTTGAGAGTGATGGGTTTGGTTTTTGGTAAGACAGCAAGCCACGATGTGTCTAATTATATCCGGTCTCTGTTTCTATCAGTCTTTGTACTGTCCCAAAGGCCAAAGCAATCATAGATCAGTCCAAATTCAAGGACTGGAGGAAGAATCTTGCTCTTGAGAAAGGGAGCTGTAAGTCATATAATACGTATGGATACATACATATTATACATATTAGAACATGTGGCCATTTTTGCTATCCATCACAACATGTAAATGCAATCAAGTTTGTCCCTAGTTGTGGCAGAAGTGTTTCTTAAATACAAAAGAGTATGGATCAGGGTGGGAAATTCTACCAGGTGTAGAGTTGGAAAGGCTTCCACCAGGAAGTGATGCTTGACCTAAATTTTGAAATACGAGTGGATGGTTAGGAGATTTTCTTTTTTTTTATATTTCCAACCACTTGTCCACATTCTACCATCTGTAGCAACACAAAACAAGCCCTCTGCTCCCATGTTGACATCTCTCTTTTTCCTTCAAATCCTCAGGCTCTCCTCTACCTACCAAGCACAACTTCCCAAACCCTGCCTTAAAATGTTTCAACAATTTGCTTATTCCTTTTCTAATTGCCCCCTGGACAAAAAAGGAGATCAAGCAGAGGACAGTGGACCTTTCCCCGAGGGCTCTCCTAAGCCTCCCAGGCAGGTTGACCATAGACGTCCGGAGTCTCCGTGCTTTCCTGTGATGATGTAATCCTACCCTTTTTAGTGGTTCCAAGGGAGAAGCGTGTGCACAGGCCAAGAGGCTTCACAGGGTTTAGAGTCAGGAGGTCAAGAGAGAGTGGCCTAGACACCACCACTGAGTGATGGTACCTCCAGGCAACAGACCAAAAACTCCATTGTGCACGGATGGCTACGAAGGGTGAGTCATTTGGAAGAGTTTTCTTTTATTTAATCAGTAGATATATATTGGGTATCTCCTGTGGGTGGGGTTCTGTCTCACTTTCTGGGACTTCCAAATATGAGGCAGACCTCGTCTTTGTCCCCAAGTTATTTACAACACATTTGGAAGACACAAATTGGAAATTGAGCATCTCCTATGACTCAGTGCTATGATGGAGGATTACTAGGTGCTCTGAATACATAAAGCAGGAGCACAGACTGGGTACCTTGGAAGAGGAACCAGTCAACAGGAAGGGAGAGAATGTCTACTAGTCAGAGGGAACAGCCTGTGTGAAGCCTAAGTGGCAAAGGAGGCCTGAGAGGTGTTCAGAGTGGACATTGTGTTTCTAGGGCTGGAGAGATTTGATTCAGGGCCAGAGAAGAGGTTTGGGAGAAATAGCGACTCATTCTACTCTTCTATTTCCTCAACTCACAGTTTCCTTCCTCTTAGATGTTGACTTCTTTAAGTGAACATTTCAATTCATTTTTAAGATATAATTTCCCTCCTCCCAGCCTCCTAGCCTCTCCCACAACAGTTGCCATATTTTTTCCTAGTGCGCTGTTTAGATTCAAACTGGGCCCTTAGAACTGAGCGATGTCAGCGATGATGTCACACAAGAGTTACTGGAAACCTTGGTGCTCACTCAGATCCCAACTGCTCTTTGGAGAGGTTGTCGGTCTGAGGTCTCCTGTGGGAGAGCGTCTTTGGATACCAAATTACAAACGGTTCTGCCTAAATCAAGGTCCCCAACTTGTGAGAGCTTGGGACATCATCTCTACGTGGGAGGAAGAGAAACATCTTGCCGGTGACCATCCTTCGTGGTTCATCTTCACCCAGCCAGAATGGAGCGGCAATACGTGAGGAAGAGGCCTTTCTCTAAGGCCCGAGGTAAGGGTGGGAGGAAAATTCAGTCTGTGCGATGGGTGCTGGGCAGCAAGGGGTTTGATTCACCCCGGAAACAAGGACCACAAGGGATCACCGAGGCTTTCACCTGAAAAAACTTCCTGTCAATTAGTAAACAGTAAGAAATTATACTGTGAATAAATAAATGAAGGAATAAATATGTGAGTGAAGTATAGAATTCTACTGTCATCTGAGGGGCTTTCCATAACAGTAGCAGACAAGTCAGATTTGTGAACTCTCCTGCTTTGTTAGTGGAAAGAACGCAGGTGGGCAACTGGGGCAGTGGGTATAGAACCAGGGAGAAGGGTGGTTACAGAGACTTGTACTTAATTTTTTCATGAGAATGAATTAATATATCATGCGAATTAAAAAAAAATATCAAATTTATCAGGAGGTTTTGGGAGTACGTGGTGTGATGGAGCACAGTACGACACATTCATTCAGAGTTCCCAGTCAATGTAAGCTGCCACAGTCCTCAGCCTGGACTCAGGCAGAAGAAGGTCCAGGAAGGCCCTGCCCCTCTAGCTCTAGGGATTTCCCTTCCCCTCCAAGGTCTCCTGACCATCTTTACCTAAGGGTTTAACATTTCTTCTAGGTAAAGACAGCTACAGTATAGATCGTTTTTTTTTTCTCTCGTAATTGCAAAGTTTTATTTTTTTAAATTGTGTTGAAAATATACATAAAACATAACTGAATAATTTCTAATGTATGAATCAGTGATACTCATTACATTCTTCAAGTCATATAACCATTCTCAATATCCTTCTCCAAACTTTTCTACAACCATTAACATAACCTCAATGCCCCAATGGAAAAACGTCCCCTTCCCCCTGCCCACACCTGGCAACGACCAATAATCTTTGCTTTCTATATATTTGCTTATTTCATGTAAGTCAGATTGTACAGTATTTGCCCTATACTTAGGGCAAATACTAACTTATTCCATTTAGCATTATGTTTTCAAAGTCCAGCAGGAAAGAATTTTAAAATTCCAGCTATAGCTAACCTCAGTTTCTGCGATCATTCTTAGTTATCCATTCTTTCTCCGACTAGTCTGCCCCCCCTCTGTCTTCTTTCTTGCTGCCCCATTCTGCCTTTCAGTGGCTGAGCCCTGCTTTCTGCTCCCTCCTTGATCTCTGTATCCTTCTAACCAACTGCTGGCATGTTCCATCTCTGAATCTTGTCTCTCTCTCAAGCTTTCCCTCCATCCAATGCACCCGACCTAGCTCCATCTCTTTCTGCATCCTGAACTCTGCAGTCCTTCCCA
This sequence comes from Loxodonta africana, assembly GCF_030014295.1. Taxonomy (NCBI): domain Eukaryota; kingdom Metazoa; phylum Chordata; class Mammalia; order Proboscidea; family Elephantidae; genus Loxodonta; species Loxodonta africana. Next base: position 160,670 of record NW_026974974.1, read on the forward strand.
CAGATTCAGAAACATACACAGACCTTTAGGTTGACACAGACAACCCACTGAGACATACACAGCGGAGGAGGCTATGTGTTGTCCATCTGAAGTTCTCGCATCAAGGTTCTCAGATACGGCCATCTCTTTCTGCCTCACTTCATCTACTAAGGACTGGGCTTCTATTCTGAGAAAAACAATTTTCATCTTCTACTGTGGCTGGGTTAAGAAGGGTGCAAGGAAGAGGTATACGTGTAAGAATCATAACTAAATATACACATTCTTCTCTTTACGTATAACTCCTCTATAAAAAGCCTTTCAGTAAAAAGAGGATGAAAAGAGGTGACCATTGCTCTGGAGTGTTTACCCTCCAAATTTACTAAGAATATCACCCGCATACAAAACATCAAGTCACACACTTATTATGAAGCTTCATGGGAATGAGGTCATTTCTAAGTTCCAAAGGAACAAATTCATTGGAATTCAATAAATGTGGAATTAAAGAAAAATAACTTCTTAAAAAATGAACTACCATAAACAGTGCCACTTTACAATGGAGACTTTGTCTTCCACAGCAGTGCCCCCAAAGGGTGGTGGGTCTCTGGGGAAGAAGAAAGAAAGCATGGGGTCTGCAGAAGTGGAGGATGTGGTGATGCAGAGGCCTCCAGGGGTCCCTATGACCAAAGCTTTGGGGTCACAGGTGAGAATAAGGACCCTGAAAGCTCAAGTAAATTAACTCTCTATTCTCAGAGGTCTCTATCCAAGAGGAAAATGTGCAACAGTCAACAACATGCCATGAAAAAAGTCGAAGCTCCAGGCCCAGGAAGATTCCAAAACAATCTGAAAACTCTCTTCTGTCATCTTCCACTGAGCATACCTCTCACTCCTCCAGCTACAGGGCTGCCCCAGGAAAGCCATGGGTCAGGTGCGCATATTTCACCAAGGTGCGCACGGTCAAGGGGATGGCGGTCTCCCGGCAGACCAAAACCTCCTTTGCCCCCGTGGGCAAGATGCCCCAGGTCTTTGAAGCCGAGCTCTCTGAGGAGAGCACCATCGGCTCTGCCCCCAGTCTGGCCAACACTGAGTCCCTGGTCAGCAACCTGGAGCCCTGGCAGGAGGGGCCCCAGACCTGTACCCAGGAGCCCACCGACCAAGGGGAGGAGCATGGGGAGAGATCCCGCGCAACCACCCCGGAGTGGCTGGTGACCCGTGAGCGCGGCTTCCGCTGCGTGGCCTGCTGCCGCGTGTTCGAGTCCCGGGAGGCCCTCGTGGCCCATGCGGAGCATGGTGTGAGCCAGGGCTTCAGCTGGCGGGTCTTCTTTGAAGAGCTGCTGGAGAGGCGGCTGCCACGCTCAGTGCAGCGCAGGCCCAGACGCTGCCACCAGCTGGCCAGGCGTTGCCTGAGGGCCGCCAAGAAGAGGGAGGTGAGGGACAAGAGAGCGGTCTGCAGACGCCTAGAGGAGCAGCTGGAGAAGCAGAGAGAAGAACTGAAGAGGCTGAGGCACCAGCTGGACAGGCTGAAGAGGCAGGAGACCAGGCTGCAGAAGGAGCAGGAGCACCACCGAGGCCAGAGGGGGAAGCGCCTGAAGACGTTCTAGAACCCCAGGACTAGGAGGAGCAGGGCCTTTGGGCTGGAAACGTGGGCCCTTCAGGAGAGACCTCCATTCAGGTTCGTTTAACCCAGCTCCCCTGGAAGATCATACCCTCCTTCCACTGTGACTCCAACCCTCCCAACCCAAGTGCACAGAGAACTCCAGCCCTAAGGGGGATCTGGATGGAAGAAGACCCAGATAGCTGAACACAGACACCAGGTCCCCTCAGAGGCTCCCCTGGCCCAGGAGAGGACAGGACAGGCCTCATCTTGATGGTGATATCTTGGGACCCTAAGGATGAGCGCACCATAAATAGGGAAAGGGAAATGGGATTTCAGTGGGACTTGGGAGGATTGGGGGGGGCCCTGCTGAGGTGTGATGGTGAAGGGGGTGTCACTGAATTCTTTGGAGGAGAAGGAATCAGAGAGATGGCAGGCTGTTGGGAAACATGTCTGCAGGTGAGCAGTGGACATAAAGCCCTAAACAAACAACTCTGGGTCCCTTGCCAGCAGTATAGAGGCAGAGAAAGAGGCAGGGATTGGTAGGAGGAGAGGAGGGCAGGTTGAAGGAAAATGAACTCACCCCACCAATGTCTTCTGGTCTCCTAGGGTGAATTTGGGTTTATGATTGGGATGCATCCTTTTTGCCACATTAGGGGAATGTAAGTGGGAGGTGGTGTAGAAAAATCCCCCTGGGTGTCAACCGTTTCTGGATAAGAGTTGATCCAGGGCTTGCAGGATATTTCCTGTAGAGCATGTCCTAGGGGAAGGGGTAGAGCTTTGGAACTTTTTCTTCTCCTAAATCAAGCTGTACATTCCGGTTCTTGACATGTCAAACAAACTTGCTAATTTTCTTTTTGTTTTCCTGTGGTCAAATCTGACCTGTCACGAGGTCAAAGAACTGGAAGAAAAAGACCCTCTGAGGTGAAAGAACCAAAAGAGAGGACAGGCTTCAAACCCAGGGAGAACAGCGAGAACACAGGTGATCAGAGGTAATGGTGAGAAGGGGCAGATTCAGGGCCAGACTCAACAGTGGACAACAAAGCCCCAGTCTCAGTCACGACATCAAATCCCAACTCTGGGTAAGCCCTGGACATGACAGGGGTGTATCCATCTCTCTAGGAAATGAGACCACAAGTATCACAGGGAACCCCCCAGGGGCAGAGGAATGGAGGGCAGGGCCTCTAGGATGGGCACCTCCATCCACAGTCTGTCCTGTGTGTATTCCTCAGAGTGACAGAGACGGCTCCTGCGAGGCAGAGGGTCACAGGCAGAAAAGAACCAAGGTGTTCAGACCAGGTAAATTCTGCAGTCTCCTAAGGATCCAAACCGAAAAATCAGAGATTCTCAGAGGTATCAGGGTGGGAGGGGTTGGCATTCCCAGGCTGGGGAGAGGCTGGCTGGGGAGGTGCTGCTTTCTGAAATCTTTTCATCAACATCTTTCTTCTTAAAAGCTACCTTCCCAGTTCATGTCCTCTATGATCTAGGCTCAGACCTGAATGGGGCCTAGAATGCACAAAGGTGGGTTATCCAGTAGGGCTAGGCAGGGAGGAGGTGGAAGCAGCCTATCCGGGAAAGAGAATCTTGTAGAGGCACATGAGTTACCTAGTGAATTGCACATGGCGTCCAGCCTTCTGAATTTAGCTGTAGACGTGTGCTTGCAAGACGTGTTTGAGGGGTAACTCTACTGACTTCCCCAAATTATTTTTGGTCATTTCCAGTTATAGAGACCAGAAGAACTCACTGGCTCCAAGAACAACAAGAAATCCACTTGGTCTGATTATTACTTTCTGCGGTGTGCTCTCCTTCCAGTGATTCAAATCTTTTGTCTGTCATTCTGGAGAATTTTCACCTATTTTAAATATCTAACAAAACACGTTAAAATATACATATATCTATGATGTTTATGAATTTCCAAAGCTCTGAAATTGTTTTTTATCACATTTTCAAGATCACAGATTTGTATGACAAAAAAATTTATGTCAGGGTCCCACCCTCATATGTAATTTGGTCCTGCTCCCCCAGGGAATCCAATGTTAATAGACACACGTGTATCCTTCCCTACTTTTCTCTGCAGGGACACATACACACAGTCACAGGTACACAAGTACATCTGCTGGGGTGTTTACTTTTATGGAAGCCTGGTCACACTCCACCCACATTGCTCTCGCCCCTTATTTCACTTGATATTCTACCTTGATTCTCTGTAAGTCATTAGATATGGCACTGACACTATATTTTTGGGTCTTTAACTTACATGAATAATTTAAATAGATGATATCAATTCAGTACACTTTATCTGGACTTCTACATGTTGTTGTTAGAAGCTATCAAGTCAGTTCTGACTCACAGTGGCCCTTTGCACCACAGAACAAAACACCACCCGGTCATGTGCAATCCTAATAATCTTTGCTATATTTGAGCACACTGTTGCAGCCACTGTATCAATCTCATTGAGGGTCTTCCTCTTTTTCACTGGACCTCTGCTTTACCAAGCATGACGTCCTTTTCCAGGGACTGGTCCCTTCCTCTTGATAACATGGCCAAAGCCATCCTTGCTTCTAAGGAATATTCTGGCTTTCTCCCTTTAAGACAGATTTGTTCGTCCATACGTAACACTACTAAAATGGAAACATTATCATCCATGCTTTTTAAGTCCACTCTTCCTGCGTGTTCTAGCTCTCCTCCCCCTGTTCTTTCCCACAAGTGAATCCAAGATAATTCAGGTTAACAATGTGGTAAGTAGTCTCTCTTATCCTTGCTTAAACAAGCACACGGACTTATACACACTCATAAACATAAACAGGTATTCAAGCATATTCAAACAATTGATATTGTTTAACCCAGATGTGCTCATTTTATACACACTTCTCTGCAACTAGATTTTTTCAGTAATACTTCAATAATACTTCACAGGTATTTTTCCCACTCAACTACTACAACTCATTTATTGATGATGTAGCTTTACCATAAGTTATATATCATTCAACTATCAATGGACAGTCAATGTTTGGTCAACACTAATAATAACTACCCATTGTATACTACAGGATCTGTTTCTGTGTAATAGACTCCATAGAGTGAGATTTCCAGCTCAAAGTATGTTTTAAAAGTACAGAGCCATGGCCATGTCTTTCCCCTAGAGGCTGTCCTAAAGCACCTTTCCAGCCATGTCTCAGGGTATCCTTCCCCCCACAGCCCAACCAGCCATAGATGGTGTTGATTTTTAAATTGTGCCAGTTTCACTGGGACTTTGATATTTTCTTAACTACCAGTGTTTTTGAGCAACTTGGACTATGTTTATTGGGCATGTGGATTTGCTGTGAATGATCTGTTTGAATTCACTGCTCATTTCTCAAGTGCTTAACTTTTATCCTTCTGTGTAAAATGGAAATTGTTATTAAGTCTTGTCATCTCCATTTCACATGATTTTCCAAATCTATCATTTGTGTATCACATTTTTGCAAGCTTTGTCCCCCAGAACGATCACTTGAGTCAGCACCATTTATTAAATAAATATAATTTTCTCAAAATACCGCCTTTGTATCAATGGTTATTGTGACTTCTTAGCAGATTTTGTTTCATTGGTCGACTTGTCAGTTTCTATGCTATGTAATATCAATTTGTTCTGTTACCTGAAGAGGTAGACACCTGTCAGTATCCTGCTTTTTCATGTTTTTCTTCTCTATACCTTTTAAAGCAGCCACAGTGTTGCAGTGATTAAGTGCTCATCTGCTAATCCAAAGAAGGTCTGGCAGGTCGAACCCACCAGGGGGCTCTGAGGGGAAAGACCTGTTGTTCTGCTCCCATAATGATCACAGCCTAGAAAACCCTATGGGGCAGTGAAATGGGATCACTATGAGTCAGAAATGGACTCCAAGTCTCCTAACACCAGCAACATCCTCTGCTATCTACTGTACTATTTGTAGCATACGATTACTGTATACAATTCAAAAACAACTATCTTAATATTCCGACTGGAAATACATTCCACTTATATATTAGTTTTAGGGGCCTCCATTTAATTGACAAGACTTCTCATTTGAAAATATGGCATATTTTTTGCATATATTCAGGTTTCATTTTATGTATTTTAGTACACTAGTTTTCGTCATAGAGGTCCTTTGCTGCTCTGGTCAAAACAATGTTTTCCTAAATATTTTACAGTTTTGAACACAGTTTGATCCAGTCAAGTAGTAGGGGAAAGAGAACGGTCTGCCCTTCTCACCCTTGCCAATTTGAGACCCTCATGTCTATACTGGAGAGAAATCATTGATTTTGATGTATTTGTCTTTTATTCAGGTATGCAATTATATCATCATTATTTGAAAAATCTCTTATTATACTTATACTAGTTATTTAAATTTTCTAGTTTATTCCTTCACCTGAAAACTATGTTGAGTGATACCAAAATTTTTGTCTAGTTCCAAATTTATCAGAATGAGTTGAATATTAATTTTCCATTTATCTCACACCTGCTAAGTTTGGGGAGAACCTATTATGCCCCAATAGATAACTACTACTCTGACCTGCTGACCATTATTGGAATCACACACAACTTGTTTCTGACAGTTAAGTACTTCCACCTGGCCTCTGTTGAGCTGGGATCCCATGATTTGCATTGCTACTAGGCAGCCCAGCTCCCACTAACAACCTGAGCCTATAGACGATTGTTGCTGTTAGTTGTCATCAAGTCATTTCTGACTCATAACCACCCCATGTGGGCATAGTAGAACTAACTGTTCAACAGTGTTTTTAAGGCTTTCATCCTTTAGTAGTTGATGGCCAGGACTGTCTTCCAAGGACCCTCTGAGTACGTTCAAACTGCCAGACTTTCGGATAATAGTCAAGCACTTAACTGTTTGTGGCGTCCAGGGACTCCCTACAAAGTATACATATTGGTAAGCTCTGTGTTGCTGGTGCTCCCCTCATCTCCGCATTCCTTATTCTTTTGACGAAATGAGTATCCTTCAGGACCTCCAAGAAATGGTCTTAGAGAAGACTAACTCAGACATGGCCACATATTGGAGGCTTTTAATCCCTCTTCCAACATCTGACACAGCAGGTCTGGCAGTTCAATTTCAGAGAATGTGGGCCATTGCCTTTTCTAAGCTTCCAAAAGCAATCCCACAGCATATTAAACCCATTTCCAGAACCCTTGCTATGGCAATAAATCCTTGTCAACAAACTCTCCTTGACCCAACTTTATATTAAACGCCCCTTGACTCAGCACCTTCAGCACCCACTCCTCAGCACACCCCCATCCTGCTCATACAAGGCAGCCAGGTCTTGCAGCTCCTTCAGTGTACAGTCCCTCCCCCCCAACCACAACAGCACTGCCCCCGGTGGCTATGCTGGTATCTGACAACTAAGTATCTGGACAAATGCATGGGACACTATCTCAGGACTCTGCAAAGGAAAGTGTTGAAGGTGGATGGGGGCAGGGCGGAGCCAGAACATAAAGTATGAACATTCTAGAGGCTGAAATTAAATGAGCCCAAATCTCAGAGCTGCACACCCGTTGTGGACAGAAACAGCCCCGAGAGAAGCCCTCTCTCATATAAATGGGATAGAAGGTCCGTAAAGGAGAGAGACAGGCAGCTGGGCAGGTGGGCAGACACCTGAAACTCTGGCAGAGGAGAATCCTTCTCTCTGACCAGAGTATGGAAGAACCAAATATTGTAGAGAAAGCTCCATTACATTTTCTCTCTCTCTGCTGTTAACTGACACCTAGTCAATTCTGCCTCAAAGGCTGAGACTTTTCAAAAGCTGATCACCAGGCTTGTCTTCTGAGGCGCTTCTTGACACGTTCAAAGTGCCAGCCTTTTGGCTGGTTGTCCAGTGCTTTGGCCCCATAGGCAGAACCAGTCACTGATGTGCACAACAGAATGAGGAGATTAAAGCCCCACCATTCCCGCCAGTGGGCCAGGAAAGCACTCCTTCTGAACTCAGAGAGCAGAAGAGAAAGAGAAAGAGGAGGCTGTGCAACAAAGAGATTCTGCAGACTTGCTATGAACTCCTGGTTCACCCCCCAGGTGCGTATCCATTGCCCTGACCCAAAGAAGCATTATCAAATCCTTTAAGACCCGCACTATGGGTTAGAATGCCATCAAGGTTCCATACTGAGTGGCGCTCACATAGGTTAGACCTAAATACACCTGCAAAGCCTTCAAAAATTGAACTAACATTTGAACCACAGAATACAGAAGATGGGACAGAACTTGGAGCCTGAACATAACTAGGTCAATTGACTGCTGAAAACAAAAAAATTCTCCATAAAATTTAAGCAGGACTTGTACTCTCAAAATCGTAAGAAACAGATTTTAAAATGCTATTCTAATCCAAGAAATAACAGGGACACTTTTTAAATAAATGGAAAGATAATAGGTGCTATTTGCAAATGAAAATTTTACATGTTAAAAGTACAATGGTAGAAATAAAAAATTCAGTTGATATTTTCACAATAGCAGAATGGTGATGACAGAGAAAAAACTAAATACTTGAAATAGATCAGTAGAAAATGTCCATTCTGCAAACAGAGAGGAAAATATGGAAAAAAATGGACAGTGCCTCAAGAACTAGACAAAAAGCCTATTTATTGGAACTCCAGAAGAAGTGGACAAAATGTGTGGTGTAGAAAATAATATTTGAAGAAATACTGGCTGAACAGTTTCCAAATGTGGTGAAAGACATAAACTTACAGATTCAAGAAGTTCAGCAAACCACAGCAAGTTAAAGAATTCTATGCCCCAATACCGAATTTGCCGAAAAATATTCTGCGGGTTATGGGTTTTTTGCCAACCCAGTGGGCCTTACCCCATATCCCAAGTATATTTGTAAGTACATTACTCTAATTTTGTTTTTGTTTTTGTTTTTTTTTAACAGCAGCGTGTAAAAAGAAAAAAACAGTGTACTGTACTTACAGACATACCCAGGAGGGGAAAAACAGTTGACATACATATATATATAGAACATGTGTTATTTGCATAAAAATACTATACATCATAATCAACTGCAGAATAACAAAGGTCAAGAAAATACTCAGGAAGGAGGTAGAGAGAAAACAACACATTTCACCTGAGAAAAACAATTCGAATGACTCTGTATTCACTATCAGAAGCCATGGAAGCCAAAAAAAAGATTGTGAAACATTTTTTCAACCCTGAAAGATGGAAATATTAACCCAGAATTCTATGTATCATGTATCTATGTATCATTACCTTCAGGAGTAAAGCACAAATAATGCCATTCTTAGGGGAAGGAAAACTGAGAGAATTCATCACCACCAGACTTCGAAGTGAAACACTAAAGGAAGCACTTCAGTGGTAGACTTGGAATTTCAGTTGTATTTATGGAAAGCAGAAAACGTGGAAACGATGTGGATAAATATACTATGTCAACACTGTAGTTACTGCACAACATGGCGCTGGACAAACCTCTTTGGAAAGTTTTTCCAGTCTCTTGGAAACGCTTGGAAATACATCCTGGCAAATCATTATTAGAGAATGGAATTAATTTTGACAATACCTGAGAGATGTCTGCAGTCAAGTCTCGTGAATAAACTGGAAAATAAATTTACTGACTGAAACTAAGGTGTGGTAACAAAACATGAGCCTCAGTTCCCGTGTGGCCATGAGCTGGCTCTGAAGGCCAACCTTCCCTAGAGAGGCATTTCAAGCACATGGGGGGCAACGGCTTCCTGTTGTTATTGCTACGTGCCATCGAGTGGGTTTCTGAGTCATTGTGGCCCAGTGTAAAAGGAGAACTGCCCCGATAGGGTTTCCTGGTTTGTAATCTTAAGGGAAGCAGTTCGCCAGGTCTTTACTCCTTAGAGCCTTTTGGTGGGTTCAAAAAACTAACCTTCGGTTAACAGCCGAGTGCTCAAACTTGGCACCACCTGGGCTCCTTGGAGCAATGGCAGCACCACAGAATTTGGTAGAAACCTTCCCATAGGCCTTCTCTGAGAGGTAACCCCTTGCTTAAGGACCAAGTTTAGGTTTTATATATACTCATTCTACATAAAGTCTAGATAAGAACTACAGTGCTTCCTTCAGCGGACAATATGTATATGCCCTCCATAAGCAAAATGTGTCAAGGGCAAAGTTTAATATTAAACCAAGGCATTTCCCGTCAGTCCTTACCTGAGAGGGTCTTCGTGAGAATTTCCTGAGACTCTTGGAAAAGGACTTAGTAGACACTGCTTTCTTTTTACCTCTTCGCTCCTGAACAGAAACCTCTGCTAAGAGGTCATACGTAAAGCTCCAAACGCCTCTTCTTATCCTGAATGTAAGCCGTGTAATAAGACCAGGAACTAGGCATTCAGCTGGGTGAAGAAACCCAGGAGTACTTCCTGTCTTCAACACCTTCCAGTTCCAGCAAAATCCTGTTACAAGTCACTAGATCAGCCCAGGAGCTGGAAGACTGAAATTCCTGGTCCTCTGACAAGTGGGAAGGGCAGGGTGGGGTTAGGCAGAGCCTCCTTGACCATCACTTGCCCCAAGAGGCTCTGGAGGCTGCTTCATGTTATAAGTCAAAGGCCCTTCCAGCCCAGGCACATAAGAGCAGGGGAAGACTTTGTCCATTGAAAGAGAGGATGGGCACAGGAGTGGCAGGTTTTAGGGCACTCAGCATTGGTCAGCTTTGCGACTTCAGGACATCCTGGCCCATGGTCGCCTTCACGACTGGGCCTTTATAGCCTCTTCACCTCTCCGTCCTTCCCAGTTTTCTCCCAGCACCATGAGCTGTAGCTTCTGCTAGTTTCAATGATTTCAGTATTTCACTAGCTCCTCACCCCACTCAGGGGAGGCAGTTTTGCAGACTGCAGGACACAAATCCACAGTGCTGTTTACGTGTCCTTCAGCAGAAACACTTCCGAGGGTACAAGCTGGCCTCAGAGATTCTGAGGAGTGTCATCACTCTCAAGGGTCATGTCCCTGGGGTCATGCCCAACTGCAGGAAAAACAAAGTGGGCTCTGAGGCTCCGTGTATTGACCGTCCAGTACACAGGCCCTGGAAGCCTTGGAAGGATTCTGTCTTAGTCTAACCCAGCACTGGGGAAATCCTCACAGGGTAACAGCAGTGATATGCCTGGGGATCTTTATTCTAAAAGTCTCAAAGCAGTTGATTACAGTCTTGTGAGGTGGGAGATGAGAAAGCTTGGGACCACCGAGAGAGGGTGGCAAAAGAAGGAAGACTTTATCAATCCCTCTGTTCAAGTTTTTTTTTTTTTTTAATTGCAACTGGGGCTCCAAACAGGTCTTTGTTGTTAAAGTTGTATTTCTCTGTGTTAATTTATGATCCTTAACTCAAATCTAGAGTTTCGAGCTCATTTTGATAATTCCTCTTTAGTCTGTGGAGACAGGAGTCTGCCTTCAGCCATTGGTGAGAGTGGAGGAAATAAAGTCCCTAGTCCAGACTGGGGCAGGCTCTGCTGCTCCACAAACTAGGGGTGTGGTCCCTGGAGAGCCCTTCTGAGGGCAGCACAGGAGGGGCGTCCAGCCTGGAGAAAGGGCAGAGGGGAGTGGGGGATTGTTTGTGTGAGCAGTGTGGCCTCTGTGGCTTCGCCTTCTCCTCCTGGAAGTGCAACCTGGGGCCCTTCAGGTGCGGAGTCAGAGTCCTAGGGTGACCACAACTCTCCCACCCTTTCTGGGTCACCCTCTGGACCCAAGTCCCCATACGCCTCCTCTGCCTTCCTATCCCAGCATAAGCACTGTGACTGGGCTCAGGGGTGTACCCTGGGACTTGACATCCGTAGCCTCAGGCTTCCTCTAGTTCTGGTGGGACCTGTGAGCCTAGTGGGTCTGAGTTCAGGGCAAGGCTGGGTGGGCTGGGACTCTCGCGAAAGGCTCCTGCAGCCAGCTCCTTTCTGATGCACGTGAGATTGTGGTGGGGCAGCCTTCGACCTGGCACCTCCCCTGGGCGCCCCTCTCCACACAGCCCTGCCCAGTTCCCTCCCCCCGACCCCCAGCAACCGCCCAACCACCTCCTCCTGCCTCCTAGTTCTAGAGGAGTGCTCTTTTGATGCGCATTTGCAACTGGCACCCCATGGCCCTGCACAGAGTCAATCAAGCTAATGACCTCAACCTGAAGTGCACAACTTTGAAACTGCTAGATAGGTGGGAAATGAACAAAAAAAAAAAAAAGAGGAGAAACACTTAATAACAGATACAAAAAAAGTTATATGGGACTGTATTCTCACATCATGGACTCAAAGATGCTGGGTTGTATTTTTGTTTGCAAAGAAGTTTTGATAAGGGAATTGGTGCCAGGAATAGATGTAGAGTCTGACTTTGGAAAAATGAGGGAAAATCTGGGATTGAGTAATTGACGTGGATGAGACTGAAAATAGTGATAACAACATAACATTTAAAGATGAAATCCTAGAAGCCTAGAACATGCAATGGAAATTTTTCTAAGTAGCACCAGAAAAGACCTTTAATCATTACACAAAATGGGTCAGTAGTTCAAGATCTCCCCAAGAAAATAGGAGGCCGAGACCACTTTCATTCAGGTTGCGGCAAACAGGCAAGAAACAGAGCATTTTAATCTTGTGCAAAGTCAGAAAAGAAGAGAAAAAGATGAGATACTCCTCTACTTCATTCCTAAGGCTAGTTTAATATTGACACCAAATTAGACAGGGATGGTAGAAGAAGAGTTACAGGGCAAGCACACTAAGTAACTGAGATGCAAAAACCTACATAAAATACTGGCAAAGGAAATCCAGCAAAGTATAAACCATGTAATACGCCATCATCAAGGAGGTTTATCGTCAGCATGCAAGCTTGAGTGAACATTAAAGATTTAATATTTTAATTCACCATAAGCATAGATGGAAGAAGAAAAGACACGCTCACCTCAAGAGATGGGGACAAAGCAGTTGATAAAATCCAATCACACTGAGAGATAAGGACTCTGAGCAATCATGGACCAGAAAAGGAGTTCCTTAAGTTGCAAAAATACAACTGGAATGATAGTTCATGGTGAAATGTGGGACATTCTCTTTAAAATTAATTAGCATTAAAATAAGGATGCTTTCCCAATTTGAAGACTGGCGTCTGGCGTCTTAAACATTAGAAAGCAGCCATCTAAGGTGCATCCATTGGTCTCAACCCACCTGGATCAAAGGAGAATGAAGAACACCAAGGACACGAGGTGATTACGAGCCCAAGAGACAGAAAGGGCCACGTGAATCAGCTACTACATCATCCTGAGACCAGAAGAACTAGATGGTGCCCGACTACTACCAATGACTGCCCTGACAGGGAACACAACAGAGAAACCCTGAGGGAGCAGGAGAACAGTGGGATGCACACCCCAAATTCTCATAAATTCATACTTAATGGTCTTACTGAGACTGGAAGGATCCCAGTGGTCATGGCCCCCAGACCTTCCGTTGCCCCAGGACAGGAACCATTCCCGAAGCCAACTCTTCAGACATGGATTGGACTGGACAATGGGTTGGAGAGGGATGCTGGTGAGGAGTGAGCTTCTTGGATCAGGTGGACACTTGAGACTATGTTGGCATCTCCTGCCTGGAAGGGAGATGAGAGGGTGGAGGGGGTTTAGAAGCTGGCGAAAAGGACACGAAAAGAGAGAGTGGAGGGAGAGAGCAGGCTGCCTCATTAGGGGGAGAGTAATTGGGAGTGTGTAGCAAGGTGTATATGGGTTTTTGTGTGAGAGACTGACTTGATTTGAAAACTTTCACTTAAAGCAGAAAAAAATTATTTAAAAAATAAGGATGCTTTCTATCATTATTTATATTAAATATTTAACACTGGAGGTCCAAGCTAGAACAAAATGACAACAAAAAGAAGGAAAAGCTGCAACTGCTATTATTCATAGATTACAGAAATGCCTCCACAGAAAAATTAACAAACCATTAAAATTAATGCTAGTCAATCATAAATATAAACTAAAAAATAAACTGCATTTCTATGCATCAGCATCAAGCCGACTCTGTTGTAGCTCTTAGTGAAGGCAGAGGACACTGATAAGGAAATAGCAGGATTCGGGTGGGCTAGACAAGGAGGGGAGAACACTATTTTACACCAGGCTTCATGTATAGCCATGGGTATGTGTTAGTCATCTAGTGCTGCCATAAGAAAAAAATAACACAATTGGGTGGCTTTAAAGAACAGATATTTATTTTCTCACAGTTCGGGAGGCTAGAAGTAGGAATTCAGGGCATGGCTCGTGTCTACTTCAGCTTCTAGCAGCTTCCAGCCACCCTTTGCATTCCTGGCCTTGTAGATTATCTTCCCCTTTGTCTGTCTCCCTCTTCCCCTGTTTGTGTCTGTGTCTATTCTGTTCTTTTTGTAACTCAGAAGGGATTAGGTTTAGGACCCACCCTACACTGGTATGGCCTCATTAAAATAATTTTAAAAATCCCCTATTTCCAAATCAGGTCACATTTATAGGTACAGTAGTTAGGATTTCAACGTACCTTTGGGGTTACACAATTCAGTCCATATAGTACCCTCACAAGATATTCTAGGCTGAGAGTACAAATATGAGCAGCTGAGAGTTCTATTTTTTGTCTATATTAGTTGGCTATCACTTGTCTGAGTCAACCCATATAAACTTTGGAGCAACTTATTATGAAGGACCAGGCCAACCTTTATTAGCCATGTCCATTATGTGGAAAAACGCACACATTCCCATCACTGAAGCCCTGAGAAATTCATCGATAAGGGTGGAACGGGGTTGGGACCAAGAATTGTTTCATGGCGTTGGTAACATGGCATAGCTGTCAGACATCTATATAAAGATGTCAGGTAATAATACTGACAGCTAACACTTACTGGTGCCAGGACTCTTGTGAGGGCTTCTCCTTTCTTAAGATACTTGCTCTGCATGATACCCATGTGAGGAATGTATCATTATAAGGCACATTTTACAGATGAAGAACTCGGTACAGAGAGTTACGCTGACATTTGAATAGAAGTCATGAACCAGGAGGAGTTGAAATGGATGGAGGTGTAAACATCACATCCTCAGCTACAGACAGACAGCAACCAACTCACTGAGGCATCCTAGAGAGAGGGTGTCAATAGAGAGAGAGGACTAAGCACTGAGCCTGAGGGCACTCTGACATCTAGAAGCCGGACAGATGAACGGCAGCCAACAAAGCTCTCTGAAGTCCAGTGTGGTTCCTGGAGCATGGTCTGTCCTTTCTCTGGACTGCATTTTACCAGTCCCCCTCCCACCCACACTGGGTGTGCCCTTCACAATGGCAGGGACAATGTGTACTTTCACCACTGTGTCCACATGATGTAGACTATTCCTGGCACATGGAATCTTTATCTGAAATTCCACAGCAAATCTCTAGAGGCTCATGTTCTCATAGCTTCTGTCGCCTCTGCAGCCCTTGCTTCTGTCTGTCCGTCTGCTGGGCTGCACCACACAGAACCAGTTATGAAATTCAAGCCCATCTTACACTCGCCAAGGTCCTACTCACACAAAATTTGTATTAGCTTAACAGAAAAGGTGTGTAGATAAGATACACAAGGGATTTAATTGCAGAAAACAAACCTTAAAATGAAATGGCTGGGAATGGTGGGCCTCCCTTTGTAAAAAGGCTTCTCTGTACGGACTACGGGAAAATGCAGTTAAGATATGGGTCATGGGAAAAGGAGCGTTTGTAGCAATTTGGTAATCACTCAGACCACCTGTAAAAATGTTTTCATCCTTTTTCTCATACCTTAAACAAAACGAAATTCCAGATGGATAGAATATTTAAAATTAAAATATGCAACCATAAAAATTTTAGAAGTTTTTATTTTCTTTTTATTGATAAAAGAGAAAGACTTTTTAAAAATCCCAAAATATGAAGGCTAAAACTGTTAAGATCTATAGATCTTTGGCATATCAATAAGTATATGAAGAGAGTAAAAATACAGGCAAAAAGCTGAAAAAAAGCTTGCAGGCTAAGGATTTGAATAGAGATTTCTCAAAAGCAGATACAGAAACTGTCAACAAGCACAGGAAAAGAAGCGTAACCTCATTAGTCATCAGGGAAATGCAAATCTAAACTAAAGTGCACTATTATTTCAAAGCCACTAAGATGGCTAAACTCAACAGGATGGACAAGTGTCGGCGACGATGTGGAGAAGCTGGAATACCCTGGTGGAAATGTATAATGATCCAATTGTTTTGGAAAATGGTTTGGCAATTCTGCAGACAGTTAAACAGAGAATTCCCATACAACACTGCAATTGCACTCCTAGGTCTGCACCCGGAGAATCAAAAGCATGTTCACATACAACTTACACAGAGGATTCCTAGTAGTGTTATTCGTAACAGCCAAAATGTGGAGAGAACCCAAATGTCATGACCTGATAGACAGGATGTGGTATATTCATAGACTGGAATATTACTCAGCCACAAAAAGGCACCAAGTACGGATACATGCCACAACATGGACGAACCTTGAGAACATTACGCTAAATGAAAAAAGCCAAACACAAATGACCGCATCGTGTATGATTCCATTTACGTGAAATGTCCAGAACAGACAAACCAACACAGACAGAAGTAGATTAGTGGTTGCTACGGCTTGGAGGAAAGGAGTAATGAGGATGACTGTTAATACGCCTTTATTAACAAGGGCCTTTATTTACGGGGCACTGAAAATATTCTGAAGCTAGACAGTGGTGACTGTTGTGCCAAGTCTGCCCATATACTAAAAGCCAAGGTATTGTGCATATTTTCAAAGGCAGTGTTACGGCAGGTGAATTGTATCTCAATAGAAGTATTTGTGATTCCTAAAAGACTAACATTTCAATTAACATATAGAACCTATAAATCAGTAGGGAAAAAACAATTCAATTTTAAAATGTCTCCCTCCAAAGCAAAGGGAAGCGGGTACATTCCATCCGTACAGCTTATTTTTTTATCTCTTCATTATTCAAGTTCTATTCTCATCTTATGTAACTCTAAATTATACAAATAATTGTCTCCATTTTCCTTATCCCTGTTTTCACTATTTAACTAAATAAAGACAGCAACACAGTGTTTTTTATAAAAACCCACCCACATTCACTCAAATAATTTTTTAGCACTTCTTAGGCACCAGGTACCAGGATACTCTGACAAACACAACAGACAAGTTCCTGCCTGCATGGGCCTTCTATTTTTGTGAAGCAGGCAGATGATAAACCAGCCAACCAGCTCTTAATGTAACCTAACATTAAGGAGGGAAACGTAATTTTGGAGCTATCTCAAGCTGTTGTCTCTCTCACAAACATTTCTCCGAATCTAGTGAAAAGGAAACACCTCGAAGGAACTCCGTGGGGCCAATAAATGTGAAAAAGCCATTACATTTCAGTTTTGTTTTGTTACTTTCACCTGGTACTTTGTCATCATTTTTTAATAACACGATTATGGAGCTGACATCAAACTCTCACCACTTGGCTGAAAGAAAAAACCAAACCTGTAGCCATCTAGTCAATTCTGACTCAGAGACCCTATACGACAGAGTAGAACTGCCCCATAGGGTTTCCAGGGAGCAGCTGGTGTTAGGACACAATTCCCTCTTATAAGAATCTGAAAGCTGTTCACTGTGGATGTGGGAGGGACTCAGTAACACTTGCAGAGATTTCCACATGGGTGGGGTGCTCTAGTGTGAGCATCGGGGGAATGGACCCCATGTGCACTTTGCAGCCTTCTGCAGATTATGACACAACAAACATTCACTCTTCATCGTCCTACATCTTGGAAGAGAACAGAGGGAATTGTTAGGCAGGACCCTTCGAAAATGCAGGGCAAGAAATTTTATTGCAACATTAAATGGAAAATAAAGTCTTCCTACATTTTTCCCCCTTCCCTACCTCATTTCAAGGAGATAGCTGGACTCACAGTGTTGAAGCCCTGAAACTTCAAGACTCTGAAGAGTCTGTGGTAAAAGCCTCAGCTCACTGAGGTGATCAGACTGAGTGAACCGGAGCCCAGGGGAAGAGTGACAGTCAGATAGTAGGGTCCTAGACATTGGGAAGGGGTAGGACCTCCTTCTTGATAGTGCCCTGGAGTAGGTTACAGCACCTCAAAGGCTGATGCAGGCACATAAGTAGACAAGCCCTGTTATGCTGATGACAGCCCCACCAAGGTTCTCATGATTCAGCTGAGAATGGAAACAGCAGAACGAATGCTTCTAGAGAGATCACCCACATAGGCTGAGGCAATGGGTGTGTTCAAGGTCTTATCCAAGCACTGGTCCTTCATTAGACCCTGGGAATTACTGCATATCTGGATGAGGGAGTCCCCTAAAAGTAAGTGAGGTTAAAAACTCCCCTCAATTTTGTAAGCAGGTAGTTCTGAGCCTCAATTCATTTTATTTTTTAAAAAATCATGCTTTTTTTCATACATGATTTTGTGCAGACCCGCACATAAAATTCGTATTACTCATTCATGCATTAAGTCAACAAAGATTTCCTGTATAAGCAGCTACATGTCAGACCCTAGGCCAGATGCTCTTGGTGATGAAATGACTTAAAGAAGTTGCCTCACTGTCTGGTAAGAGAAACGGCCAAGTTAACAGGTGTATCAGTCACGTATTGCTGTGTAACAAATGACTCAAAAAGGTAGTGTCTTAAAAAAACAACTATTTACTAAGCTCACAATTTTTCAGGTTGTCAATTTGGGGTTCTTCTGATCTGGGCCAGCCACAGTGGCTCACAGCAGGGCTTATTCATGTGTCTACAATTTGATTCCAGGTCACCTGCGAGCCAGTTTCATAAAATCAACTCAGTGAAACCGCTGGATCCTCTTTCCAATGGTCCCTCATCATTCAGCAGGCTGGCCTGGGGTCATTCCCACAGGTTCTCAGGGTTTAAGAGCAACAAAAGGGCAAGACTCAATGTAAAATCTTTTCAATTCTCTCCTTCTATCATCTCTGCTACTATTTCAATGGCTGAAGCAACCGTAAGGTCGGCCTTCAACAGGTAGAAGACGACTCCTACTGCTAATGAAAGGTGTTCTGGAGTCTCATAGAAGGCATGGGCACAGAGAGGGGAAGAATGTGTAGTAAATGCAATTGTGTTTTATGCTGCGGTAAAGGGTTTCCTGGGTACAATGGAGTACAGAGCAAGAAGTGGACTCATCTACCAGGAGAAGATTCAGGGAAGACTACAACCAGGAAGTGATACCTGAACCAAGTTGGGAATATGACTGAATAGTTAAGGGGTTAAAAAAGGCCGAGCAACCAGGAAGCCCCAGGTATTTTCCACAGGCTTCAGTAAAAGCGGAAGGATGGCTTGATGAGAAAAGTCTGAGGAAACAGGGTGAAAACACTGGGACATTTGTTATATTTGTGAACAGGCACAGATTATCTTTTGTTCTATTGTTGCCCTACCATTCCTGCCTCTTCTGTCCTTTGGGGTCACACAAAACAAGCCCCTACCATCCCCATGTTAAAACTCTTCTTTTCCTTGGAGAAGTCTCCTCCTTCCTCATCACCACCCCAACCTTCTTAATTTCTTCCTCAAATGGTCTCCCCATTTGCTGGTTTCTCTTCTAAATGGCATCCTAAACAAAAGCAGAGTCTGTCATGGGCTTTCCCCAAGTCAACTCCCAAACTTCCCATTCTGGCTGACCACAAAACTCCTGAGTCTTAGGGCTTTTTGGTAAGTCATAAGCCTAATCTGTTCCAATGGGGTCAGTTTTCTTCACCTTCACGCTTCACCAGGGAGAGTAGGCCAGCAGACGGGAAGGGAGAGAACATCTCCTAGTCAGAGAGCAGAGGCTGTGTGAAGCCTCAGAGGCTAAGGAGACCTAAGAGGGGCTCAGAGTAGACATTTTATAACCAGAGCTGGAGAGACATGATTCCAACAGAGTCAAATGAGAGGACTGGGAGAAAGCAGCTGCCCATGATACTGTTATCATTCCCTGTGCTCTCTTTACCCACCAAGGGATAGTAACCCCTTACAGGGCACAGAAACGTTGCAATTCATTTTTGATATCTAATCTCCTTCTTCCCACATTGGCACTAGCACTTCTCAAGCACCTACCTGACAGTTTCATGTTTTTCTGGTTGCCGTGTTTAGCTTCAAACTGGGCCCATGGAACTCAGCAGTGTCAGCAATGATGTCACACAGGATTACGGAAGCCTTGGTGCTAACTCAGATCTCAGCTGCTTTTTGAAAAGGGTGCCGACCTCAGGTCTCGTGGGAGAGAAACCATAGCTACTGAATCAAGGAAATTCAGGAGCAAGCCAGAGTCCCCAGGTTATCAAAGCTTCCTGCTGGGAGAAGGGATAAAGGTCCTTCAGAAGACCATTATGTTTGGACATCTTCACCCAGGCAGGATGAAACAGTGATACACGAGGAAAAGGCCTTTCTCTAAGACTCCAGATAAAGATGAGGAAAAATTGTCCCAGATTGATGAGCGCTACAGAACAAAAGGTCTGACTTCCACCAGAAAAGAGAACCATGGTAGGACAAGATGAAGGATTTGGGATGAATGGTTAAGGTCATAAGGAAGATTCTCCTGAGAAAGCACTTTCTGTCATTTAGTAGATAATTAACCAAAGTTTATTTTGTCGATAAGAAATGTAGGAATAAATGAGGGATGAAACGAAAGAATCCAATTGTAAGTTTGAGAGCTTTCCAGAATAGCTGCAGACAAGGCACTCTATTGTTTTGGATCTGAACATGATGGAAGGGAAGGAAGCCAGTGGGTAACTGGGGCAGAGAGTATAGGATAGTGGAAAGGGTGGGTAGGAAGAAGCGTACTTAATTATTATATTTTCTAATGAGATGGAATTAATATACCATGTGAAGAACTAAGGAAATTTCTCAGGAGGTTCTGGGAGTAGTAGGTTGAAGAGCCCAGAACCCACATCATTGAGGGCAGAAGGGTTGTAGACTCCTCCCTAGATCCAGGAACTCCCGTTACCCTCCTGTGTCTCCTGCCCACCTCCCTCAAGAGCCTAACAACCCCTAACCACAAAGATGGCTACAGGATAGAATTTTTTATTTTCCTACTTTTCTTAACCTGAGCTTCATCTAGGATCAGTCATGTATCACTCTTTTCAGGCCAGTTTTGTTGCCCTCCCCACTACTATTACCTCTGCTATCCTCCTCCACGCGGTGCTGCCCTCCACTGGCCCTGCTTCCTGCTGCTTCCTGGTTTTCTGACTGGCCTCTAATACCCTTTGAGAGATCCCCCACCCCATCTTCTGTCTGTCACTGGAGCTTACACTCCCCTCCCAAACTCCTTCTCTTTCTTCCTTAACTCGCCAATCATTCCCTCATACTCAGAAAAATACTGAGCCTTATGCTGACATATTCAAGCCCTGCCCCCCCCCCCACAGGAGGCATGGTTGTGATTTGGCTACTAAGGTTTGTGCCATCAGACTCTCATATATGGACATCTGTTTCTGCCTCACCCTGAAGGACGTGGTAATGGGCTTCTGTTCAGAGAAATGCAATTTTAATCTCCGGGTGTAGGCTAGTTAACGGTACGAGGAGAAGTTTTAAATTATACAGAAAAGTACAAATAACGCTGTCTCTTTAAGAATAATTCCTTCTATGAAAATCCTTCCCTTAAAAGGAGGATGAAAACAAGTTACAAAGAGGAGACCGATTCTCCTGTTTCAATGTTTACACTCTAAATTTACCTAAAAAAATAACTTTCATAGAAAACAGCTTTTAGAGAAACCATGTATTATCATGAAGGTGCAGAGAATGAGGTAATTTCCATATTCCACAGGAGCAAATTCACTTCCATCCAACAAATGCAAAAAAAAAAAAAAATTTTTTTTTTTTTAATGTGGCTGTCCTCTGTTTATATTATAAACTATCACTGGATAAACCTTTGGCTGCTACCTAAAAGGCTGGCAGTTGGAATCCACCAGCCGCTCCTTGGAAACCCTATGAAGAGTCCTACTCTGTCCTATAGGGTTGCTATGAATTGGAATCTACTAAAAGAAAATTGGGAGTTTTTTTTTTTTAATCAATGTATTATAATTTTTTGAAAAACAATAGACTTTTGCTATAAGGTAGTACCATCACTGAAATTGTCTGGAGGAGACTTTATTGCCCAGAGTAAATTCCCTAAAGTGTGGTCGGTGCCTGGGGAAGAAGAAAGAAACCATGGGGACTGTGGAGGTGGAGGATGGTGGTGATGGACAGGTCTCCAGGGATCCCTGAGACCAGAGACTTAGGTCACAGTTGAGAAACCAGAGCCCAGAGGGCTCATGTAAATTAACTCTCCATTATTGCAAGTCTCAACCCAAGAGGAAAGTGTCAATCAGGGTAGAACATGAGAACAAAAAGCCCAAGTTCCAAGCCCAGGAGGATTCCCCAAGTATCAGCGAGGTCTTTTTCATCAGCTTCCACTAGGCAGAATTCTCACTCATCAAATTACTCCAGAGATCAATAGGTCAAGTATGAGTATTTTACCCAAGTGTGTAAGGTCAAGGGGTTAGCCATGGTCTGGCAAACCAGACCAAAACATCTCGCACCCCTGTCAGCAAAAGGCCCCTGGTCTTGAGGCTGAGTTTTTGAAGAAAGTGAGTGCCATCAGGTCTGCCCTCAGTCTAACCAACACTGAGTCCCTGGTCAGCATCCTGGAGTCCTGGCAAGAAGAGCCAGGCACCTCCAGGAGCATCTGGAGGAGGAGACAGGGGCTGAAGAGGCTACCACACCTACTGGTGCTGCTACACATGTGGGAGACCTGGCTGCAGAGGGTGCAGGCATGGCCTCAAGGTCAAAGGAGAAAGCACCTGAAGACGTGCTAGGACTCTTAGACTGAGAGGAGCAGGATGTCTGGACTGCAAAATATGCACCCTTCAGGGAAGAACTTCATTCAGCCTTTTTGTAGGGGTTTTAGAATATACAATTAAAATAAATGTAAACAATTATTAGAAAAAAATCTCTGAAAATAAAATTTAATTTTTTAAAATCACTGCTCCATACCCCAAATCTAAATGGCTTGATATAAAGCACTGGTCTTTGTGATTCACAAAAAGCAGGTACCAATTCCTGAACAAGAACTGAAGTGACAGGAGAAACTCCCCATGCTGTTAGAGCCCTGAGTATGGACCCTAATCCAATAATCTGTCCTCATTAATTCCTTTTCATTTCATCTCTGTGAAAGAGGGGAGGGAGAAGGTGAGAGAGGGTTACATGTGCCTATTCTGTTCTTTAGCATGTAGTTAACTGCCAGGAACATGTATTCATAACAGTCTAAAAAACGTTAAAGTACAAATAAGGAGGAAAACCTCCTAGTATATATATGTATGAGGTAGCACAAAGAGTTAAGTGCTCAGCTACTAACTGAAAGGTTGGCAGTTTAAATCCACTCAGAGTTGCCTTGGAAGAAAGGCCTGGCAATCTACCTCCAAATGGTCACAGCTATTGAAGACCGTATGGAGGGCGGTCCTACTCTGAAAACTCACAGGGTCGTCATGAGTGAAAATCTACTCAACGACAACTGGATTGGTAATCTATATATGGCATAAATGTTCGGAAAATTAGTTTCTGAACATATATATGGCATATAGAATACACTGTACATTAGTATTATGTGCCAAAACCCACTGTCATCAAGTTGATTCTAACTCATAGTGACCCCAAAGGACAGAGTAAAACTGCCCTATAGGGTTTCCAAGGCTGTAAGTCTTCACTGAAGCAGACTGCCACATCTGTCTCCTACAGAGAGGCCGGTGGGTTCGAACCACTGACCTTCCAGTTAGCAGCCAAGTTCTTTAACCACAGAGCCACTAGGGCTCACTACTGTCATGTACAGTGATTACATAAGCAAATTCTGAAACAAACTGCCTGGGTTTAAATCCTAACTGAATTTATCACCTGGGTGATCTGGGAACATTACCTCTCACTGCCTCAGTTTCCCATTTCTAAAATGGGTCTTATTCAAAAGGTTGTTACGCAGGTTAAATAAAACACACAAATATATGGCACTTAGAAAAAGGCCTTACACACAGAATGAACAGAATAAATGTTAGTTTTCATAATTATTAAGGGAATACAAACAAACGACTAGGTTGAAGGAACTTCCATTGAGAAAGAGTTCCAAAATTCATGTGTAAAGTCATTTACATCAACTGTTAAAGTTGTATGTTTAGATTCAAGTGATTACTGAGGTGTGTTATGATCTTGAACAGAGTTCTGGGGACTATACAGGCAGACTCTGCATGCCCTTCTCCTGCACATCCATTCCATCTCCCTTAGGAGCCCAGACATCATGTTATCAGTTAAACCCCTCCCACGCTGGTGGTGTACTGTTTAAGACCTATGGCTGCTAACCAAAAGGTCATCAGTTCAAATCCACCAGGCGCTCCTTGGAAAGTCTATGGCACAGTTCTGCTCTGCCCTGTAGGGCTGCTATGAGTTGGAATAGACTCAGTGGCAATGGGTTTTTAACGGGTATGAGTTAACTGTTCAGTTCTTAAAGACATACCCAAAGCAACCACTAACACAAAAGTATAGTAAAAGGTTCTTATTTCAGAGTAGCAAATCCTTTTTCTAACACAGTGGTGAATTAGGGTGGACTGTGGATCAAGAAGAGCCCTGGTGGCATAGTGGTTAAGAGCTCAGCTGCTAACCAAAAGGTCAGCAGTTCGAATCCACCAACTAGTCCTTGGAAACTCTATGGGGTAGTTCTACTCTATGCTATAGGGTCTCTGTGAGTTCAAATCAACTAGGGTCTCTATGGGTTGGAATCAACTTGATGGTGACAAGTTTGGTTTGGTGGGTGTCATGGATTGAATTATGACCCTAAAAAACGTGTGTTTCAACTTGGTTAGGTCATGATTCCCACTATTGCATAGTTGTCCTTCATTTTGTGATTGTAATTTTACTTTAAGAGGATTAGGGTGGGATTGTAACACCACCCTCACTCAGGTCACCTTTCCCTGGGGTGTGGCCTGCACCACCTTTTATCTCTCCAGAGATAAAACGAAATGGAAGCAAGCAGAGAGGTGGGGGCCTCATACCATCAAGAAAGCAGCACCAGGAGCAGAGCATGTCTCCTGGACCCAGGGTCCCTGCACCTGAGAAGCTCCTTGACCATGGGAAGGCTAAGGACAAGGACCTTCTTCCAGAGCCGAAAGAGAGAGAAAGCTTTCCCTTAGAGCTGATGCCTTGAATTTGGGCTATTAGCCTACTTTAATGTGAGGTATTACATTTCTCTTGGTTAAAGCCATCCACTCATGGTATTTCTGTTATGGCAGCACTAGATGATGAAGACAGTGGGTCAAGGTGGAAGGGGTAGATGAAGGATAAAAAAAGAAAAATGGACAACAGGAGAAATATAAGAATTCAGAGAACTGTGAAAATTTAATTCCTGAATATACTTTCTTTCTCCTCCCTATAACTAGAAGGACTTTTCTCATATACAGCATATATAAGTAAATCCTTGCAATATTTAAAACACTTGGATTTTTGTAAAACTCATTCTCTGAAAACTCATGGTGGCCCCATTAATTTGTGGCTTAAAAACAACTCAGAACTAAAAAGAAGCATAAATAAATAAATAAAGGCACTGCTGTCATTTGCGGGTGATGTTCTTTTCCTGCTATCCACAACCCACACACTTGGGAGTTAATTTTCCAGGGTCAGCGTTCATAAACCATCCTCTTTCTCTCACCACCACCCCACCATCCTTAATTATTTAGAAAAGGCAGGGCCAGTCAGTGCTCCAAACATCAAGTTTTCTCTCCAAAATGCCAACTCACACTTGGGGAGCAGGCTACATTCTCAGCTGTCAGCACTTCCACTAGCCCCTGCAGATAAGGAATGTGTCTCCACTGAACTGTTCATTGTAATTAAAAAAAAAAAAAAAAGTAAAAAACTGTTTCTTAAAAAAAAAAACAACCCAGGCCTTTCCCGATTACCCACCCACCCCACTCTCCCACACCCACTGCTCCCCTCACCACACACACACTCAAATATTTCATACCAAGTGTATGTCCCAAGCACGGGGTCTGGCTCTGCTCTTCTTTTACACCCCTTGGAGGCCTCTGGAGAAACCATACCTTTGGTTGGCAATTCCCTGAACCCTGCCTATTCAAGCTGGCACTTATTCAAAAAGGCAGGTGAGTCTTCAAGTGAGGTTTTTAAAACGAGTTTAAGAGGAGCCAGGTGATATGCCTACTCACCCTCAAGTTTCTCAAAGGTAATAATTTTTTAAGATGTTTACAATGTCTCAACTATGGGTTAATTAAATCCCTTAGGATGGTGGGCATGGGAAAATCCTCCATCTCAATGCCCCCCATTTCGAAAAAAAAGAGGGGGAATCTCCAAAATTACAAATTTGAATTTCTACATACTTGATTGAACTAAGGAGTAAGTTCCTCATGTGTGTTATTCTTGGTTTGAGCCCTAGTGGTGCAGTGGTTAAGAGCTCAGCTGCTAACCAATACTCTGCTTTTTGAATACACCAGTTGCTCCTTAGAAACCCTATGGGGTAGTTCTACACCATCCTATAGGGTTGCTAAGAGTCAGAATCCACTAGATGGCAATTGGTTTGTTTGTTTTTCAATCTTTGGCTGAAAGGTGGACTTTGTTATCAGTTTATTAAATCAACTGGTAATTTGCTGGATATTCCTCATACAGGAACTTATGATGTCTTCAAATCCAGCCAATCAGGTTTAGGAACAGAGAAACTTCTCTACCTTAGCCTCCCTGCCACTCCCACACCTTTTTCATTGATTTCCATGCCCTGCTTAAGTAACATCACTCATCACTTCTCACTGTCTAGGTTATTTGAGCCAATTCATGGCAGTCGATTCCACCCGAGCCCTAGGATACCCTCATTTACATACTCTGCCCTGTTGTTCCTTCACCCATGGCTGACTACATCTCCCCTTGAATGTCTACTAGGCATCTCAAACTTAATGTGGTTCAAATAAAATTCTTGGTCCAAGCGTCTTATTTACCTTCCAGTCTTCCTTATCTCAGCAAGTGTTCTCACTATCCTCTGGGTTGTTCAGGACAAAAACCTAGGAATCATCCTTGATTCCTCTCCTTTATTCAAATCTTACATCCAATCCATTGATACATATTCTGGACTCTTGGCTCTACTTTAAAATAAATCCTGACTCTATCCACTTCTCACTACCTCCACCTTACAGCCACCATCATCTCTTGGTTAAAACTGGACTCCATGCCACCAATCTTCTCTCTTACAATCTACATAACAGCATCATCTCAGTGGCTTCTCATGGCGATTAGGAAAAATTCCCAAATCCTTCCCATGGTCTTTCATGATGCAGGGCTTGCCCACCATACTAACCTCATTTCCTAACAGTCTTCCCTCAGTTCACTCCACACTAGCCATGACTTATTTCCTGAGCTTCCTCAAACATGCCAAAACACTTGGTTATTTAAGGGCCTCAGAAACAACTCTTTCCTTTATTGGCAATATCCTCCCTCCAGAACTTCATACAGCTATTCTCTCCTTTGATATAGGTCAGTTATCTCCTCAACTATCCTGATCCCATAAGCCTCTACTGACTATTAATCTAAAACAGCTCACCCCACTCATTCCCTCACATGCAACTCTGTCTTATTTTCAAAATATTTAGCTCTCCTTGACATTTTTTTAATTATTACCTGTAAATGTGTTTTTTGTGGTTGAGAATATATGCAGCAAAACATGCCCCAACTCAACAGTTTCTACCTGTACAATTTAATGACATCGGTTACATTCAAGTTGTGCAACTATTCTTACCCTCCTTTTCTGAGTTGTTCCTCTGTCATTAACATAAACCCACTGCTCCTTAAGGTTCCTATCTAATCTTTTCAGTAGCTGTTGTCAATCTGATGCCACATAGAGAGTTCTTAAAAGAGCATATGCTTAAGGTAGACCATTTGTATTAGTTAAGTAAGCCAATGTTCTGGAGCCCTCGTGCAACAGTGATTAAGTGATACGGTAGCCAAGCAAAAGAAGACCAGTTTGAATCCACCACCTGCACCTTGGAAACTCTATGGGGCAGTGCTATTCTGTCCTACAGGGTCTCTGAGTCAGAATCAACTCAACAGCAACAGTTTGGTTTTTTCTTTTTTATACTTCGGTTTTAAGATGATTCAAGGGAATGCTTTTGGTGTAATGTTTAAAGATTATCTCACGGCAATAGTTTCAGGAGTTCATTCACCTTCAATGGCTCCAAAAAGTCTAGGGTTCATGAGAATTTTAAATTCTGTTCTGCATTTTCCCCCTTTTAATCAGGGCTTTTCTATGGACTCTTTGATCAAAATGTTCAGCAACAGTAGCTGGGAACCTTCTGGTTCTTCTGGTCTCATGGCATGCTAGATGTTCTTTTAAAAAACATGAGTGGATGCTGAAGGTTATCAAATACTTACTTTATTACACCTATTAATATAATCACATTTATTTTTCCTGTACATATAGCAAATTATACTGATTCATTTTTGAATGTTAAACTAACCTTGAATTCTTGGGATAGACCCAACTTGGTCATAATATATTCTTCTTTAGAGTATTGCTGGATTTGTTTTGCCTATTTATTTTTATATTTTGCATCTATGTTCATCAGTGACATTGGCCTGTAATTTTCGCATCTTGTGCTGCTCTTGTCAGGTTTTGGTAGCAATATTCATTCTACAAGCTTTATAAAATGAGTTTCGGTATATATTTCATTTTATATTGAAGAATTTGTGAAATATTTCTTGAATATTTGGCAGAATTTGCAGGAAAAGCCATCTGACATGAAGTTTTCTTTTTGAGAATAGTTTGAGCTCTAATTCAATTCTATGAACAGTTATGGAATTACTTTTGCTTCCTGTTTCTTCTTGAATCGTTGTTATTAACTTACACGGTATGATACATTTGCCTACTTTATCTAAATTTGCAAATTTATTGGTACTCGTTATTTATACCTTCATTCTTTTTCACTTGATCAATCTTGCCTAAAGTTTGTCAATTTTACTAGCATTTTCTAAGAATCAACTTTAGTCTTTGTTGATCGTCTGTTGCATGTATTCAATCATTAATAGAAACAAAAATTCCTATGAATGTTTGTTTCTGGTTTTTTCCCAACATTTTGAATGGATGTTTAACTCACTTATTTTTCAAGATTTGTTCTTTCCAATTATATTTTTAAGGCTATAAGTTTCCTATATTATATTGTCTGTACTGCACCAATTTTTATATGCACTATGTTCATAATTGTTCACTTCAAAATATATTCTAATTTTCATTATGATGTCTTTTTTGACTCATACTATTTTAAAATATCCAAGGACATGGAGATTTTGTATTTTCTTTTTCTAAGATTTTTTTTTTTTTAATTATGGTGTACTTACATAGTATCCTCTATATTATTGCAGACTCTTGAAATTTGTTGAGACTTGCTTTATAACACAGTATATAGTCAATTTTTATAAACACTATGTATGTGCATGAGATGAATGTATATTCTTTAGTGGTTAGATAATACACACACATACACATATATCAATTTGGTATTTTTATACATGTTAAATCTTCTGTATCCTTGACAATTTATGGACTTCTATGTTTCTGAGGGGTGTGTTAAAAATCTATTATGATGCATGATGTCAAAAGGAGCCCCAGTAGTGCAGTGGTTAAGCACTCAGCTGTTAAACCTTTTGATTTGATCCACCAACTACTCCACAGGAGAAAGATATGACCGTTTCCTTCCATAAAGATTACAGCCTTAGACACCCTTTGGAGAAGTTCTACTCCATCCTATAGCCACTATGAGTCAGAATTGACTCAACAGCACACAAGAAAAAATGTATGATGTGACGGAAACTCAGGAGTATGAAGCTCAAAGAATTGGTCCTATCTTCAGGGTCAAAGGATGAAGGACAGAGAAAACAGCAGAGACTTCCAAAACCTTGGAAAAAAAGAGGCTGAGAGGACGATGTTTAGAGGTTTAAGGGCTTTGAAGGGCTACCACATATACTGAGAAGTCTGGAGTGCAATGTTCTTGCCTAAGGATGAAGACATACACATAAAGATCCTGACAAAACTTTAGGCTTGCACCTCTGGCTGATCTTTGGGCTCCATGGGGGCAGGAAGTGAAGGCTAAGGCAGAGTTTTAGGCTCTCTTGCTTAGCTTTGAAAGAACGCCCTAGTTCAGAGCCAATCTGCAAAGACTGGGATAATGTTACTTTTCCTTTTTGGCTACAAGCATTTAAAGAAATCACTGTCAGGTCATGAACTGACTGCTGACATAACAGAACAGAACTTCAGTGTCCACACATGAGAAGACATACAATCTTTGCAGAAATAGTTTGGAAACATCACTAAGCAAATGGATGACTGGCCCTCAAGAACAAACAAACAAACAAAAAGCAAACCCTAATGACAGGAGGGAATCTGATTTCCAGAGTTACATTATAATATTTAAGATATACAGTTTTCAACACACTATTTCAAGTCATAAAAAGAAAAAGAAAAGAATGGTTCATTTGCTAAGAAGAAAGAAAGAAGAGAAATGAACAGAAAGCATCCCTAAGGAAACACAGATATTGGGATTACTAGACAAAGATTTTAAACCAATTGTCTTAAATTTCCTCAAAGAGCTAAAGAAACCATAGACAAAAAAAAAAAAGGAAACCAAGAGAAGAATGTTATGAACAAGTAGAAAATATTAATAAAAAAATATTATACAAAAGAACCAAATAGAAATTATAGAGCTGAAAAGTTGAATACCTGAAATAAAAATTTCATTAGAGGAGCTCAACAGCAGATTTGAGCAAGAAAGCAGGAAAATGTAAACTTGAAAAAGCACAACTGAAATTGTTCTAACTCAGGAGCATAAAGGAAAAAGAATGAAGAAAATGAACAGAGCCTAAGGGACCTGCGGGACAACATCAAGCATACCAATATACTCATTAAGGAGTCCCAGAAAGGAAAGAAAGATGAAAGGACAGAAAGAATATTTGAAAACGTAATGACTGGAAGTTTCCCAAATGTCATCTAGATATCCAAGAAGCTCAATGAACTCAAAGGACAATAAATACAAAGATATCCATAGAGAGACATAATCAAAATGTCAAAAGACGAAGACAGAAACTTGAAAGCAGCAAGAGATAAGTGACCCCTAATGTACAAGAGAGTCTCAACAAGTTTAACTGTTGATTTTTCATCAGAAACCATTGAGACAAGAAAATAGTGGGATGATGTATTTAAGGTACTGGAAAAAAAATACAGAAACAAAACTATGAACCAAGATGTCAATATCTACCAAAACTATCTTTCAAAAAAGAAGGCGAAATTAAGACATGCCCAGATACACAAAACCTGAGGGAGTGTGTTAGTAGCAGAACTGCCTTATGAGAAATGCTACAGGGAATCATTCTGGCTGCCATGGAAGGACACTAGACAGTAACTTGAAGCCATAAAAAGAAAGACTCTGTAAAGGTAACTACTTAGATAAAACAAAATCAGTAATATTTTTATATCAGGCCTCTCTTTTTTTCATATATGATTTAAAGCACGAATGCATAAAAATACACATCTCTCTTAATGGACACACAATGTATAAAGATGCAATTTTTGTAACAGCAAAGTAAATAGGGGAGGTAACTGAGCTAAATAAAAGCAGAATGTTGTATACTGTTGAAGCTAAATTTGTATTAATTAAAAGAAGATTGTTATAAATATAAGATGTTAATTGTAATCCTCATGGTCACCACTAAGAAGTTAAAAAATGTAAGGAAAGGAAATAAGGAGAGAATCAAAATTGGACACTTGAAAAAAATCAGTCAAACACAAAAGTGGACAGTAGTGAAGAAAATGAGAAACAAAATAGGTATATGACCTACTACAAAGTAGAAGATATAAGTCCTTCCTTATCATTACTCGCTTTAAATATAAATAGATTAAATTCACAATTGGGATCATTAAAGTTGTGTGTCAACTTTGTTGGACCATGATTCTCAGTGCTTTGGCAGTTATGATGTAGTTTAGCAGTCGTATAACGATGCAATCACTTCCATGATGAGATGTGACATAATGTGATTACCTCCATGATGGGATCTGCTGTGAGTAGCCAATCAAATGTAAGGGAGTTTCCTCGGGGGTGGGGACTGCATCCAATATACGTGGACTTTCTGGCAAGGCTCTTGAGCTTTTGCTCACTCTGAATCCTGCATCTGGCTCCTCTTCATCTGATCTCAAGTTTTGGGGACTTGAACTCTCAGCTTACCTTCCAATTTTGGGATTCATCAGCCTCCGCAGTCTGTGAGCCGCAGCCTGCCAGCTTACCTGCCGATCTTGAGATTTGTCAGCCTTTGCAGCCTGTGAGCCACAGACCTGTTGTATGACCTGCAGATCTTGAGTTCTGCAGTCCCTGCATCTATGTGAGTCAGGAGAAGCCACCACCCTGACCCATGGACTTGAGACTTACCAGCCTCTACAGCCTCGTGAGCCATTTCCTTGATATAAATCTATTTATATATAAATACATATATATATACACCTCACTGGTTTTGCTTCTCTAGAGAACCCAGCCTAAGATACCAATTAAAAGGCAAACATTGAAAGAATGAATAAAAAAATCATTCAATTGCTATCAAGCTGATCTGACTCAGGGTGACCCCTCGCCCCATGTGTGTCAGAGTAGTACAATAGTACAGTAGTTCAATGGCTAATTTTTCAAAAGTAGATCACCAAGCCTTTCTTCCAAAGTGCCTCTGGGTGGACTCAAACCTCCAACATTTTGGTAGCAGCTGAATGCATTAACCATTTGTACCTCCCAAGGACTACAACATGTATCTATGTTTATTTCTGTATTACTTGTCTTTATACTACATATATACATACACACACACATAGACATCCATGAGTGGTTCATACAGATGCTCTGGACTTCAACTAGCAGGGCTCTATTAATTATTGATAGAAAAGTACTGATATCAATTATAAATGTGTATTTGTCCATTTCCCCTTTCAGATTTATTAGTTTTTGTATTTTGGAGCCCTGTTGTTAAATACATACACATTTAGGATTGTTGTATCTTTTTGGAGAATTGAACCTTTATTATGTTATGTCCCTACTTATTCCCAATAATACTCCTTTTTCTGAAGTATAATTTGTCTGCTATTAATATAGCTACTGCAGTAGAACTGGATAATTTTCAACCAATTCAAGAGGTAGCATAAGATCAAGAACTGATGGTATAAAAGGAAGAAATCGAAGCTGCATTGAAGGCATTGGTGAAAAACTATCCTCTCTCCACCATCTTCACTAACTCTGACACCAACTGTCCCTCACACAGCACTCCCTACTTCTCTGCTAGGTTCAATAATTCATTGCAATGGCCACACAGAGGTCACAGTCCATATTCATGATTATGGGGTTTATTAGGGAAGTAACAGTTATAACTCAGGCTCAAAGACACTCACAATACAGTTCTTCTATCAGGACAGCCTCTTCCCTCCTGTGCTCATAGGTGTGCCTCTGCCTGGCCTTGGGCCTCTCTCCAAAGGCACTCAGCTTTCCTTCTCCATAGTCCATCATCTCCTATAGCCAGGTCCCTGTTGCTTGGTCTCTCCTGCCATGGCATCTTACCGTCTTCAGGGTTACAGCTTCCTCTCTCTATCTCAGTCTCCTGCTTCTAGGAGCTTCTCAGTGCAGGGATCTCAGGTCCATAACATATGCTCAGCTCCTGGCTGTTCTTCCTTGATGGGAATTGAATCCTCCTCTTTGCTCTGGAACTGGTTCTCTTTGAAGGGAAAACTAAGCAATCCCCTTGGTGAGCCACAATTACCCTATCACACAGTCCTGCCCAAGCACCAGGGTGGATGTTATAAGACCATGGCTAGAAAGGCCACACAAAGTAAACAATCACATCACAGTACCTTGGACTCATTTTTCGAGTGAAGTATCAAAAATCCCATACGAACAGATTGGTAATGAACATAATCAATAGCAAGAACATTTTCATACTTATGTTTTCCGTATTTGGAAGAAATCTATAGCACTATTCTTATTTTGCCAATTCACAGGGATCACAGAGATTAGTGGTAGATATTGCAGTACCAGAAAACTCTCTGGTGAAACAGTCTGTGAGCAGTCTTACAAACATGGATATTCCACCAGAGTCAAAAGAATGACATTACATTAATCATCAAAGAGAACATTTCAAGATCTAGCCTGGAGTACAATGCTGTCACTGATAGGCTAATATCCACACACTTACAAGGAAGACCAGTTCATATGACTACTCAAATTTATGCACCAACCACCAATGCCAAAGACAAAGAAATTGAAGATTTTAAGCAACTTCTGCAGCCTGAGATTGATCAAACATGCAATCAAGATGCATTGATAATTACTGGTCATTAGAATGTTAAAGTTGGAAACAAAGAAGGAAAAGTAGTTGGAAAATACAGCATTGCTGATAGAAATGATGCCAGAAATCTCATGAAAGAATTTTGCAAGACCAGTGACTCATCCACTGCAAATATCTTTCTTCACCAACATGAACGGCAGCTATACACGTGGACTTTACCAGATGGAATACACAGGAATCAAACTGACTACATCTGTGGGAAGAGAAGATGGGAAAACTCATATCATCAGTCAGAACAAGGCCAGGGATCAACTGTGAAACAGACTGTTAATTGCTCATATGGGAGTTCAAGTTGAAACTGAAGAAAATTAGAATAAGTCAGAAAGGGCCAAAGTATGACCTTGAGTATATCTCACCTGTATTTAGAGACCACCTCAAGAATACATTTTATGTGTTAAACTTAACAACTGAAGACCAGGTGAGTTGTGGAATGACATCAAGGACATCACACATGAAGAAAGCAAGAGGTCTTTAAAAGACAGGAAAGAAAGAAAAGACCAAAACGGATGTCAGAAGAGACTCTGAACCTTGCTCTTGAATGTCGGGTAGCTAAAGTGAAAGGAAGAAATGATGAAGTAATAGAGCTGAACAGAAGATTTCAAAGGGGGCTTGAGAAGAAAAAGTATTATAATGACATGTGTAAAGATCTGGAGATAGATAACCAAAAGGGAAGAACACACTCAGCATTTCTCAAGCTGAAAGAACTGAAGAAAAAATTCAACCCTTGAGTTGCAATACTGAAGGATTCTACGGGTATAATATTAAATGACGCAGGAAGCATCAAAAGAAGATGAAAGTAATACCCACAGTTACTATGCCAAAAAGGATTGGTCGACCTTCAACCATTTCAGGAAGTAGCATATGATCAGAAACCGATGGTACTGAAGGAAGAAATCCATGCTGCACTGAAGGAATTTGTGAGAAAAAAAAGCCTCCAAGAATTGATGGAATATCAACTGAGATGTTTCACCAAATGGATGCAGCACTGGAATCGCTCACTTGTCTAATCCCAAGAAATCTGGAATACAGCTACCTGGCCTATGAACTGGAAAGGATGCATATTTACACCTATTCCTAAGAAAGGTGATCCAACCAAATGTGGAAATTATCAAACAATATCATTAATATCACATGCAAGTAATACTCTGCTAAAAATCATTCAAAAGCAGCTGCAGCAGTACATTGACAGGGAACTGTCAGAAATTTAAGCAGGATTCAGAAGAGGACATGGAAGGAGGGATATCACAGCTGATGTCATATCGATTCTGGCTGAAAGCAGAGAATACCAGAAAGATGTTTACCTGTGTATTATTGACTACGCAAAGGCATTTGACTGCTTGGGTCATAATAAATTATGGATAACATTGCGAAGAGTGGGAATTCCAGAACACTCAATTGTGCTGTTGAGGAACCTGATCAAGAGGTAGACGTTCAAACAGAAAAAAGTGATACTGCGTGGTTTAAAGTCAGGAAAGGTGTGTGTCAGGGTTGTATCCTTTCACAATACTTATTTAATCTGCAAATAATCTGAGAAGCTAGACTATATGAAGAACAAGACATCAGGATTGGAGGAAGACTCATTAACAACGTGCATTTTGCAGATGACACAACCCTGCTTGCTAAAAGATAAGAGGACTTGAAGCACTTACTGATGAAGATCAAAGACCACGGCCTTCAGTAGAGAGTGCACCTCAACATAAAGAAAACAAAAATCCTCACAACTGGGCCAATGAGCAACATCATGATAAATGGAGAAAAGATTGAGATTGTCAAGGATTTCATTTTATTTGGATCCACAATCAACACCCATGGAAACAGCAGTTAAGAAATCAAAAGATGCATTGCATTAGGCAAATCGGCTGCAAAAGACCTCTAAAGTGTTGAAAAGCAAAGACACCACCTTGAAAACTAAGATGCAACTGATCCAAGCCACAGTGTTTTCAGTGGCCTCGTATGTGTGGGAAAGCTGGCTGATGAATAAGGAAGACTCTAGAAGAATTGATGCCTTTTAATTGTCGTGTTGGTGAAGAATTCTGAATATATCATGAACTGCCAAAAGAACAAAAAAAATCTATCTTGAAAGAAGTATAACCAGAATGTACCCTAGCCTAGAAGCAAAGATGGCTAGACTACATCCTACATACTTTGGACCTGTTTTCAGAAGGAATTAGTCCATGGAGAAGGATATCATGTACTATTTCTTTGGACTATCTAAGACCTGAAGAACAAAATCTCATGGTCCAAATTAACATTTTTACTTACTAATTTTCAAATGTAGCCCTGGTGGAAGAGTGGTTAAGAGCTTGGCTGAAACTAAAAGGTTTCAACCAGCCTCTCCTTAGAAGCCCTGCTGTGCAGTTCTATTCTGTCCAATAGGGTCACTGTTAGTTAAAATTTAATCCACAGCAATGAGTTATTTAATTTTCAAATATAAATTTTTTGTGTTAATGTCTAAATTCTAAAGTAGATTCTATTTTATAAACTACCTGTTTTATAAATTTATTTTCTATTATTCAAATTCATTGTTATAGTAGAATCAAACTTAAAAAGTAACATAATTTTATATCCAGGCAAAATTTTCATTTTGCCAATAACTAAGTGGAGTGCAAAAATGGAAGCCTGCAGAAGATAAAAAGAAAATGATTTGTGAATCCCTAAAGACAATTCCAAAATTCCTTTTTAGAATGTAATAAATCAGAAGAGACTTCTTCCATTAAAGGTACGTGCTTAATGGGTGGGAATCATCCTACTAGTACCACTAGTGCTGAAATTAACGATGGCAATACAAATATAACAGAATTTGTTCCAAATTCTGCATCCATTTCTTGATGTAGTAAAAAAAAAAATTAGTAATGATTTACAAAGTGAAA
The DNA here is from genome assembly GCF_030014295.1 of Loxodonta africana. Classification (NCBI taxonomy): domain Eukaryota; kingdom Metazoa; phylum Chordata; class Mammalia; order Proboscidea; family Elephantidae; genus Loxodonta; species Loxodonta africana. The sequence continues at coordinate 197,419 of NW_026974974.1, forward strand.
CTAAGAATATTAAATTGTCACATCTGCAGACCCCATAAATAACAGAAATGCAGATCCTGCCTTGTGGAATAATTTTCTTCCAACGAAGTAAATTACTGGATCAAAAGAGGCCCAAGTGATTGTCAACATCACAATTGTCCACTTGTAAATTTGTGTTGAAAATTCCTAGATGGTAAACAAAGTTTTGTAGCCAGAATTTTTTCTAGAGTGCAAAGTTAATGATGAAAATTATAAGAGGGAGTGGCTACTGCAATCTCCATCAGTCAGCTCTGTGTATTGTTTTGTTTGCAAACCTACTAACCAAACAAACAAACCCATCATCCTCATTTAATTCTTGAATTGTTACAGATGAATTTAGCAATTGGTGCAAATTGAATAGGATCGGTAAACATGAAAATAGTTCAATTCACAGAGATTATGTTATCATATTTAAACCAAACACATTGTTCTGGCTTAATTTATGAACTGGAATCACAAATTAATGAACATCAGTATTGAAAAGCCATTTTGTAATGTGTCGTTGTTGTCATAACAATCACTGAATGGGGACTATCTTCGTGAAAAAGAAATGAAGTCTTTGGGTCCCCACGAAAGGGAAAATTTTAAAGTTGACTTCAATTTGTTGCTCATTTGATCTATTTTTAGCAAGTCACATCTCAAAATACGGTAACACAGGAAAGGGCAATCCATCCTATAATTCTAAAAATAATGTGTAAAAATTTATAATCTTGATAAGTGATGAAGTTCAATCAACTACTGTCAGTGAAATAAGTATACCTCGATATTTCATTTTGTCTGTGGATTCCACTTCTGAGCCTTCTCATACAGGCCAGCTAAGTATTGTTTAAAGATCCGTATCTCCAACAGATAGAAAACCTGTGTGGTGATTTATCACATTTACTAGCTTAAAAAAATCATACTGGTAAAGACGTTGCAAAGCAAGTGTTTCACTAATTATGTGAAGTTTGCAAAATTGATTTTTCTAAGTGCAGAGACCAGTCCTATGACAATGCTGCCATTACGTCACTGCATTACAAAGGCATACAACAGAAAATTCTGGAATGAAATTAATATGCCATTTTCATACCAAGGTGCTGCACATTCCCTTAATTTTGTAGGATGTATCACAATAGTTTTTTTTGTCCAAAAGCAATTGATGTTTTTTCTAATATTCAGTTACTTTATAAATTTTTTGCCACCTCTACTCACTGATGAGCTGTTCTTAAAACATATTCAGGCAATGATTGAGCATTAAAATGTCTAATACACATTGGGAAGCACATGCTATAGCAACAAGTACAATTCTAGGCCCCACACAGAATATTGCTGAAGACTAGATACAAAAAGGAAACTCCAAAACAGAAGCTAAAATCATCGCTGCCTTAGTCATCTAGTGCTGCCATAACAGATACCATAAGTGGATGGCGTTAACAAAGAGAAATTTATTTTCTCACAGTCTAGTAGGTTACAAGTCCAAATTCAAGACATCAGCTCCAGGGGAAGGCTTTCTCTCTCTGTTGATTCTGGAAGAAGGTCCTTGTCCTCCATCTTCCCATGGTCAAGGAGCTTCTCAGGCACAGGGACCCCGGGTCCAAAGGACATGCTCTGCTCTTGGTAGTATGAGGTCCCCAACTCTCTATCCTTTCATCTCCTGAGAGGTAAAAGGTGGTGCAGGCCACACCCTAGGGAAACTCCCTGTATCTCGAATCAGGGAGGTGTTAAAATCCCACCCTAATCCTCTCAACATAAAATTACCATCACAAAATGGAGGACAACCTCACATGGCCGATCCAAGTTGATACACATATTTTGGGGGGACATAGTTCAATCCATGACATTCTACCCTTTGGCCCCCCCAACATCACATTCTTGCAAATGCAAAACATATTCATCCCATCACAAACCAAAACCAAACCCACTGCCGTCCAGTCGATTCTGACTCATACCGACCCTATAGCACAGAGTAGAACTTCCCCATGGAGTTTCCAAGGAGCGCCTGGCAGATTCGAACTGCTGACCTTTCGGTTACCAGACGTAGCACTTAACCACTAGGCCACCAGGGTTTCCTCATCCCATCATAGCATAGAAAAAGTCTTAAATCAAGTCCAAGCCCAAAATTCAAAAATCCCTCTTCATCTGTGAAATCTAGGACACAAGTTATCTGTTTCCAAAGGTACAGTGGCATAAAAGGCACAAGCTAGACATTTCCGTTACAAATTGAAGAAACTTGAGGGAAAGAAGGCATAACATGTACCAAGCGAGTCAGGAGAACACATCGCATTAGCCCTCAAAGACATTGCAAACCAAGTGTTTCACTAATTAGGCGAAGTTTGCAAAATTGGCTTTTCGAAGTGCAGAGACCAACCCTATCACAATGCTGGGAAATGTCACTGCATGATAAAGGCATGCAACAGAAAAGTCTGGAATGTAATGAATATGCCATTTTCATACCAAGGTGCTGCATATTCACTTAATTTTATAGGATATATCACAATGGATTTTTGTCAAAAAAATGATTTTTTTCTTCTATTCAGATATTTTACAAATTTTTTGCCATCTCTATTCACCGATGAGCTGTTCATAGGCAATGATCAGCATTAAAAAGTCTTTCTAATACCCACTGGGAAGCACATGCTATAGCAACGAATGCAATCCTGGAATCACACGCTCAGATTCTAGGTGCCATAGAGAATATTGCTGAAGACCAGTCACAAAAAGGAGACACCAGAACAGAAGCTTAAAACGTCACCAACAAAATGTAAATGCAGACCATATAATTGTTATGTATAATAATATATTGCATCATTTTCATTTGATGAGTCAATTCTCCAAGATTCAGAAGTAAATTTGTAGACATGCATGGATCTCTACCAGCTATTAACAAGATATTTACAGAAGAGAACATTTTGAAAACACAATAAAACAAATACTGCCAAATACTGATTATCAAGCAGTTTATTGTTGCAGAAGCATTAAAAGAAACAAGTAAATGAGAGAAATGCTCCAGAAGTATTGAGTGCCAGAGATCAATTTCACATAACCATCATCACTAACACACTTGAATCTTGCATGAAATGAAGGGTGAAGATGTATGAAGTTCCTTCTGATATTTTTTTCCTTCTTAATGTGAATATAACTGATGAAGAATTCCTGAAGGTACCCAATAAATCAGCACAGGCTTATCCTGATGAGAAAAGCCTGGTGGCATAGTGGGTAAGTGCTACGACTACTAACCAAGAGGACGGCAGTTCAAATCCACGAGGCGCTCCTTGGAAACTCTATCGGGCATTTCTACGCTGTCCTATAGGGGCGGGATGAGTCAGAATCGACTCGACGGCAGTGGGTTTGGTTTTTATCCTGATGACTTAAGACAAACCTTTATGGAGAAGTGCTACAATATCATTCTTACGTTAGAATTAAGTTTAGAGATTCAAGACAAATTTTACTCATGTAGGCATGTAAACCAAAAAACCAAACCCATTGCTGGTGAATTGATTTCAACACATAGCAACGCTATAGGAAAGAGTAGAATTGCCCCCATGTTTCCATGGAGCAGCTAATGTATTCGAACTGCCAAGCTTTTGGTTAGCAGCTGAGTTCTTAACCACTGCACCACCAGTGCTCCAAATATACCCTGGCCCAGTAGTTCAAATGCAACAGCCGCTCCTTGAAAACCCTATGAGGCAGTTCTACTCTGACCTATAGGGTCATTATGCATCAGAATCCACTCCAACCCGACGGGTTTGTTCTGCCTACTGCCTCATCCCTGTTTCATTTTCTCAGAGATAAGTTTCTCTGATAGTGTCAGATTCAGGAATGTGATGGCCCTGAACATCAAAGGTGAAGTTACAGAATTGGACTTAGTAGCAGGGGGAGGGGGATATGGTTCAGAGCAGTGAGAGGTTGACAGACCTGACCCGGCAGAAACCAGCACCCTGCAGGCTGGATTGGATGGCATGTGCGGTGAGGCAAGCAGTGATGCTCGGGACATGTTTTTCACATCAGAAGAGACCGAGTGGTGGAAAGTCTACACAAGCCTCCAGAGCCAGTGAAAAGCAGTGCTAAGTTGGCAAAAGATAAGTACATGCATTTAAAATGCCACACAAATCAAAAATCACCCCTTTGGGAAGAACATCATTCCCATTTACCTGCTTGTCCCTCTCTGTTTTTAGTCTTGGACCAGCTTCGGCTATTTCTGGGTCCCCTGGGCCAGAAGTAGGAACTATCACACGCCCTGGAGCAGGAACAAACAACAAAAAATAATCTGCCAGCTTCCCTAAGCCAGGAACTCAGGGAAGGCACAGACATAAGGGGTCCAAGGACTCTGAATGCCTTTCACCCTTGCATAGACCTGTGTGGGCCCATTTCAACAGCGTAGGCCCTCATTAGCACACTACAACAGGGTATATACCTGAAGCCTATTTTTAACTGTATCAGCTATAAAGTGGAGTGGCAGATTTGTGATATTTGACAACGTTCTGCCAATGAAGAAGGATCCTCACCTACCCACATCAGTGACTTGAGGGTTCGTGGCTCCACCCATGCCACCTAGCCACCCAATTCAGGAGTCCAAGAATAAGTGGTGAATCCCAGTCCTTACAACCAACAGCATTGGGTGCCCACAGTCTGGCTGCAAAACCCACCCACCTATGTGCTCTAGGGAACAGGGACATGCTTTCCTCCCAGACACTCAAGGGCAGTCATTCCCCCCACAGTAGCCAGACACCTGTACCTACTCCAATCAACCCTGTCTATGTAGGACTGTAGGTGAGAGCCTACACCACACACTTGGTGACCTGGACACCTGAGCTGAATCCATACAAGAAAAGTAAAAGGGCTCCTAGGCTCACATACCTAGTAACAGCTCTGATCACCTGGTGACAGGATTTAAGAGCTTCAAAAGTGCCAATAATCAAACTAGCTCACCCAAACAGCCTATTTGGGCATATCAAAATAAAACAAGAAGCTAGGACACAGTACATACAAAAAAAAAACAAAACAAAACCCAGTGCCATCAAGTAGATTCCGACTCAGTAAGCAAACATAAAATAAATGGATATAATAACTTATTGATGGCTCAGAGACAAGTGTAAATATCAAATAACATAAAGAGGCAGACCATGATGGATTCAGGAAGTTCCCAAAACAAGAAATCTTCCAAATGAAGAGAAATTCCAGGAATTACCGGAGGAAGAATTTAAAGGATTAAGAGACCAAGCTCTTCAAAAGATCCAGAAGGAGATCAGGCAAAACGAAGAACAAGCCAAGGAACACACAGATAAAACAATAGAGGAACTTAAGAAGGTTAGACAATAGTATAATGACAAATGTAACAGGCTGCGAGAATCCATAGAAAGATAGCAAGCAAATCCAAAAGAGTAACAATAAAATTTCAGAATTAGACAACTCAATAGAAAATGAGAGGAGCAGAATTGAGGCACTGGAAGTCAGAATTAGTGAGACTGAAGATAAAGCACTTGACGCCAACTTATCTGAGGAAAAATCAGATAAAGTAATTTTTTTAAATTGAAGAAACTCTAAGAATTATGCGGGATTCTATCAAGGGTGATTGGAACACCAGAATCGGGGCAGGGGGTGGAGGGATAACAGAAAACACAGTGAGAATTGTTGAAGACTTCTTGGCTAAAAACTTCGCTGATCTTGTGAAAGATAAGAAGATATCTATCCAAGATGCTTACTGAACCCCACCCAAGGTAGATGCCAAGATAAAGTCACCAGGACGTATTATAATCTTGCTTGCCAAAACCAAATATAAAGAGAGAATTTTAAGAGTAGCTAGGCATAAACAAAAAGTCACCTATAAAGAAGGGTCAGTAAGACCAAGCTCGGACTACTCAGCAGAAACCATGCAGGCAAGAAGGACATATACAAAGCCCTGAAGGAAAAAAAAAAAAAAAATTGCCTGCCAAGAATTATACATCCAGCAAAACTGTGTCTCAAATATGACGGTGAAATTAGGGCACTTCCAGATAAGCAGAAGTTTAGGGAATTTTTAAAAACCTAACCAATATGACAAGAAATAATAAAGGGAGTTCTCCAGTTAGGAAATCAATAACATCAGCTAACAACCCAAGGCTAGAACACGGGACAAAACTACCAGATATCAACCCACATAGGGACATCACAAATAAATCAAAGCTAAAACACTGAAAATATTGAAACAGAGACATCGATCTGCAAAAGATGACAACATTAAGAGAAAAAAGAGGGACTGAATAATGTAGTCATAGATCTTTCATATGGAGAGGAAGTCAAGACGATATAAAGAAATAAAAGATTGGTTTAAATTTAGAAAAACAGAGGTAAATGTTAAGGTAACCCAAAGGAAACTAACAATCCTACACATTAAAATAAAAAAAAAACAAGGAAAACATAAATTTTCGGCAAATACAAAAGCAACAACAAGGAAAAAGATGAAAGACTAAAAAGAAAAACGATTCAGCACAGAAAAAAATTAATTAGCAGTAAATACAAAGGCAACAAAAATGAAGAGAATGGAAAGAAAATGCACAAAGAACAACTACTCAACAGAGAAAATTAACTGGAATAAGGAAAATGTCAACAACACATACACAAAAAAGACGAAAATGACAGCACTAAACTCATAACTATGAATAATTATGATAAATGTAAATGGTTTAATTGCATCAATAAGGAGACAGAGAGTAGCAGAATGGATTAAAAAACATGATCTGTCTGTATGCAGACTGCAAGAGACACACCATAGACTCAAAGACATTAAATAAATCTCAAAGAATGGAAAAATTTTATATATATATGTATATATATACATATATCAAGCAGACAACAATAAAAAATAAGAGTGGCAATATTAATCTCTGATAAAACAGGCTTTAAAGTAAAATCCACCACAAAGGAAAAGGAAATACACTATATAATGATTAAAGGGTCAATATACCGGGAGGACAAAATCATAATAAATACTTATATACCCAATGACAGGGCTCCAAAAGACATAAAACAAACTCAAACAGCATTGAAAAGAGAAATAGCTCCACAATAATAGTAGAAGACTTCAACATACCACTTCTGATGACAGACAGGATATCCATAAAGAAGCTCAATAAAGACACGGAAGATCTAAATACCACAATCAGCCAACTTGATCTCACAGACTTAAACACAACACTTCACCCAACGGTAGTCAAGTAAACTTTCTTTTCTAACGCTCATGGAGCATTCTTGAGATTAGACCACGTATTAGGCCACAGAGCAAGCATTAACAGAATCCAAAACATCAAAATATTACACAGCATGTTTCCTGAGCATACAGCCATAAAAGTCAAAAGGCTGTAGTTACCATACATTCTAATTTCTTACATATTTTAAACCCAATAAAGTCTATTCTTATTATGTCATGCAGTCAGTAATCCTCTATTTTTACCCGTTTCATTAACTTTCATTCCTTCTTGCATCTTAAGCCTTTCACCTTAATTTTCTTTCTGCTTGAAGAATACCTTTGGAATTTTAATAATGTGGGCATGCTGATGTTAACTTATCTAGGTTTTGTTTCTCTGAAAACAAAAGGTCTTTGCTCATTCATGATGTTTTTCCTCAGCATAGAGTTCTGGGTTGCCATGTATTTTCTCTCTATAATTTAAATATATCGTCTCATTGTCTTAGGGTTTTCACTATTTCTGTAGAGAAGTCATCAGTTTTTTTGTTTGTCCTTTAAAGATAATCTCTTCCATTCTTTAAGTAGTGTTAAATTATTTGTTTTTTGTGGGGTTTTTTGTCTTTACCTTCAGCAGTCCTACTATGATGTACCTAGATACGAATTTCTTTGTATTTACCCTACATGGGTCTTATAAGGAAACCCTGGTGGCGTAGCGGTTAAGTGTTATGGCTGCTAAGCAAAAAGGTTAGCAGTTCGAATCCACCAGGTGCTCCTTGCAAACTCTATGAAGCAGTTCTACTCTGTCCTATAGGGTCGCTTTGAGTCAGGATCGACTCAACAGCAGTGGCTTTTTTTTTTTTTTTGGTTTGGGTTTTGTAAGTCTTCTAGGATCTGTGACTTGATATCTTTAATCATTTGAAGAAAATTCTCAGCCATAATCTCAGTTTTTCTGCCTCATTCTTTTTCTTCCTTCTTAAAGTATCTTATGCTGGATATTCTCATTATATTCTCTGTATCTTATTCCTTTTTATCTTATATATATTTTTTCTTTTCTCTATGCCTCTATTTTCTTCCAACATATCTTCCAGTTCACTAAATCTCTCTTCAGCATTTTTAATCTGCTGTTATATACATACATTAAGATTTTAACTTCAGCTATAGTTTTTGGTTGACTTTCTAAGTTGATCTTTTTCTTAGTTTCTAGTTTTTTACCAAATTTCTAGGTCTTGCCTTTATTTCTTTGAACATAATAGAGTTATTTCAGTGTCTTTGTCTGATAGCTCCAATATCTAGTTTTTCTGTGGATCTCATTCTGTTATTTGTTGTTTCTACAGGTTTCACTCTTTTCTTTCTTTTTTAAAAAAAAATGTTGATTATATTAGAGAGGCAAGGCCAAGATGGCAGAGTAGTGAGATGCTGCCAGTGAACCCTCTTACAAAAAAGACCCGAAAAAACAAGTGAAACGATTATATTTATGACAAGCTAGGAGCCCTGAACATCAAAGGCAAAGTTAGAAAACGGACTCAGTGGCAGAGGGAGGGAGAGACTATTCAGAAGTGGAGAGGAGTTACTGGACCTGAACAGCCAGGAACCCTCAGGCACCATTCCCTGGAGCGACTGCAGTGGGCCTGGCAGTAGCATTCCAGAGGCGTTTAGCTCAGGGAAGGACAGCAAGTTGCACAGACTACTCACACCTGCAGAACAAGAGAAGAACGGCACCCTCAGCAAAAGCTAATTACTTGTGTTTATTTTACCACACCCCTAGCCCCCAAGCCGGCTTCAGTGGCTGTCAACTTCCCTGGGCCTGAGATAGGCCCTGGTACCACTCTGAGCCATTTTTCCATCCTTGAAGAAGGTATAAGTTCACAACTGTGGGAAAGATAATCTGCTAGCTCAATTAAGCTGGGGAGCTAAGGACAGAAGTAGCTCTTGTTCAGGCACAAACGGTCCATGGGCTTTGAATACCTTTCACCCCAGCACGGACCTCTGTGGGCCCATTTCAGGAGAATAGGCCCTTGTTGCCAAACTGCAATGGTTTCAGCTGGACGGTGGAAAGATGGGTGTTTGATGTTTGACACTGCTTTGCCTATTAAACGGCGTCTTCACCTACCCACATCAGGGGCCTAAGGACTGCTGGCTCCACCCACAATACCTGGCCACCTGTGACAGGGCTCCAAGGATAAGTAGTACCGCCCAGAACTTACAACCAAAAGCATTGGGTACCCATCGCCCTTTTGCAGAACCCACCGGTGTGCTCTACAGAACAGGGATGCGCTTTCCTCACAGACACTCAGAGGACAGCTGTCAGACCCCTGCCTTGATCAGAGTCGGACCCCCTACTGCAGCCAGATACTTCTGCCTACACCAATAACCCCTGCCCCTCTAAGACTGTAGGACAGAGCCCGTACCACACACTTTATGACCAACTACCTGCGCACCTGAGTTGAATCCATACAAGAAAAGTAAATGAACTCCTAGGCTCATATACCTGGTAACAGTGCTAGCCATCTGGTGATAGTACATTAGAGCTTCAAAGGTGAAAATAATCAACCTAGCGCACTCAAGCAGCTTATTTGGGTATACCAAAACTAAATAAAGCAAGAAGCTAGGATACAAAAAGCAAGCATAAAGTAAACTAATACAATAACTTATAGATTGCTCAGAGACAACAGTCAACATCAAATCACATAAAGAGGCAGACACGGGGGCAGGACCAAGAGGGCTGACTAGGTAGAAGATTCCGCTTAACCCTCTTGAAACAAAGACTCAAAAAAACAAGTGAATCAATTACATAAAGGACAATCTACAAACCCTGACCATCAAACACAGAACTAAGGAGTTGACCTGAGTGACAGGGGAGCAAAAAGCCACACTGCAGCAGGGACCGCTTCCGGAGCCACTGTCCCACGCTGCAGCCTTGAGCCCTCGTGGTTCCCTGGTGCCAGGGTGGTGGGGCTGATTGTGGCTTACTGAGACAGGGAAGCACGGATGTAGGCCTAACCCTCAGGACCAACCTTGGAGGGGACCCAGGCAGCACACGCAGACTCCACACAGATGCGGCTGACAGGGAAACGAAAAACCATGGGCAAGCAGCGACTGGTTTTGGAGCCTGGAGTGCAGCGTCCCAGAAAGGAAACCTTGGTGCTGGGCTTTGGACTAAGTGTGGGGGAGCCGATTGTGGCTTCCTGAGACGGTGTGAGCATGGATGCAGACCTAGCCCTCTGGGACAGTCTCAGCAGGGATCCAGCCAGTACACACAAGCTACACAATGCTCTGGAATCTCAGAAAAAACAGTCCTCACCAAACAACATAAGTAACTTTGTATATCTTGCCAGGCTACTCTCTTCTATATATCTGATTCCACCCCTCATTGCCCCAGCCAGCTTCATTAACATTGGAATTCTCTGTGCCAGAGAGAAGTGCACTGCTCGATTTTTTTTCTTCTTTTCTAATCCATTCTCCTGGCCTGAGAAAAGCAGCATTTAACAATCAAAGAAAAAATCCTTCCCTGACTTCCCTAAACTGGAATAACAATACAGAATCAGCTCCATCCAGGCATTAAGAGACCCATAGTCTTTGGCTTTCACCCTACAGGTAACTAGGTGGCTATTATAATGCAAAGGCAATTCTGATAGAGATCTGACCATAATTGTTTTAGCTCGGCAGTGGAAAGGCAAGTTTTGGAGGTCAGATACCTCTCTAGCTATTAAACAGAGCCGTTGCTGATCCACAGCAGTGAACTGAGGGCTGAGACTCCACCCACACCACCTAGCCTAGAGGGGTCTGAGAATAGTGACGTCTACCCAAGCATTAGGTGCCTAAGATACAGCTGCAGAGCCTACCCACCAGAGCGCTCTACAGAATAGAGCCACACCTACCTCACTGACACTTGAAGGAAGGCTGTCAGCATCCTGCCCTCCTCGAAATGTGACCCCCTGCCACTAATAGAAACTGGTGCATACAACCATCACCACTACTCCTCTAAGATAATAGGTGAGAGCCTACACCACACACTAGGTGACCAACTGTCAGGACACCTGAGCTGATTCTATTCAAGAATAGTGAATAGACTCATACACTTATATACCTGGTAACAGCTCAGGCAAGCTGGTAACAGGACGTAAGTGATTCAAAAGCTACAGCAATCACGATACCACAATCTAGTAGCCCATTTGAATGTATTGTAACAAAACAAAACAAGAAGACTCAGTGAGCAAATATAAAAGAAAATATTACAGTATCTTATAGATGGCTCAGAGACAGCAGTCCACATCAAATCACATGAAGAAGCAGGCCATGATTTTTTCTACAAACACTCAAATCAAAGAATCAAAATCATTGCCAGATGTAGATACATTCCTAGAATTGCGAAATGTAGAATATAAAAAAATTGTATACAGAATGCTTCAAGACATCAGGAATGACCTCACAAATGAAATAAGGCAATCTATAGAAAAAGCCAAGGAATACACAGATAAAGCAGTTGAAGAAATCCAAAAGATTATTCAACAACATAGTGAAAACATTAATAAGCTGTAAGAATTCATAGAGAGACAGCATTCAGAAATCCAAAAGATTAACAATAAAGTCAGAGAATCAGACAACTCAAGAGGAAGTCAGAGGAGCAGACTCGAGGAACTGGAATGCAGAGTGGGGGAGCTGGAGGATAAGGCAATTGACACAAATATAGTTGAAGAAAAATCAAATAGAATTTAAAACTATGAAGAAACCCTAAGAATCAAGGGAGACTCTATCAAGAATAATTTGCATGTGACTGGAGTTCCAGAACGGGGAGGGATAACAGAAAATACAGAGAGAATAATAGAAGATCTGATGGCAAAAAAATTCCCTGGCATCGTGAAAGATGAAAAGATATCTACCCAAGATGCTCATCGAACCTCATACAAGATACATCCCAAAAGAAAATCACCAAGACATATCATCAAACCTGCCAAAACCAAAGATAAAGAGAAAATTTTAAAAGCACCCAAGCATAAACAAAAAGTTACCTACAAAGGAGAATCATTAAGTTTGCACTACTCGGCAGAAACCATGCAGGCAAGAAGGCAATGGGATAACATATATAGAGCACTCAAAGAGGAAAAACTGTCAGCCAAGAATCATATATCCAGCAAAACTCTAAAACATGAAGGTGAAATTAAGATATTTACAGATAAACACAAGCTTAGAGAATTTGCAAAAACCAAACCAAAACTGCAAGAATTACTAAAGGAAATTCTTTGGTCAGAAAATCAATATCAGATACCAACACAACACAAGGTCACAGAACAAAACATCCTGATATCAACTCAGATAGGGAAATCACAAAAACAAAAGAAGATTAATTAAAAAAATTGCTCAAAACAGGGAATCATTGATGTCATTATGTAAAAGATTACAATAGTGAAAAAAGAGGGACTAAATAAGGAGACACAGATCTTACATATGGAGAGGAAAACAAGGCGATACAGGGCGAAACAACTTAGGTTTTTACTTAGTCAAACCGGGGTAAATATTAAGGTAACCACAATGAGGTCTAACAATTCCATACTTCAAAATAAAAACCAAGATAAACATAACGACTCAACAAAATAAATTCAACTACTATAAAAAGGAGGAACACACATTCTCCAAAGAAAAACTCAGCACAAAAAAGTAAATGGAAAAATAAAATTGTCAAAAACAGGCATCAAAATGACAGCACTAAACTCATACTTATCTATAATTACACTTAATGTAAATGGACTAAATTCACCAATAAAGAGACAGGAAGTTGCAGACTGGATAAAAAAAACACGATCAGTCTGTATGCTGCCTAAAAGAGACATGCCTTAGACTTAGAGACACAAATAAACTAAAACTGAAAGGATGGATAAAAATATATCAAGCAAACAACAATCAATAAAGAGCAGGAGAGGCAATATTAATTTCCAACAAAATAGGATTTAAAGTTAAATCCACCACAAAGGATAAAGAAGAACACTACATATGATTAAAGGGACAATTTACCAGGAAGATATAACCGTATTAAATATTTATGCACCCAATGATAGGTCTGCAACATTCATAAAACAAATGTTAACAGAATTAAAAAGGGAGACAGACACCTCCACAATTATATAGGAGACTTCGACACAACACTCTCGGTGAAGGATAGGAAATGCAGTAAGAAGCTCAATAGAGACACGGAAGATCTAATTGCTACAATTAAACAACTTCACTTCATAGACTTATACAGAACACTCCACCCAACAGCTGCAAACTATAATTTCTTTTCTAGTGCACATGAAACATTCTCTAGAATAGATCACATATTAGGTCATAAAACAAGTCTTTGCAGAACCCAAAACACTGAAATATTACAAAACATCTTCTCTGAACAAAAGACCATAAAAGTAAAAATCAATAACAGAAAAACCAGGGAAAAGAAATCAAATGCTTGGAAACTGCACAATACCCTGCTCAAAAAAGACTGGGTTATGGAAGACCTTAAGGAGAGAATAAAGAAATTCACAGAATTCAACAAGACTGAAAACACTTCCTATGAAAACGTTTGGGACATGGTGAAAGCAGTGCTCAGAGGTCAATTTATATCAATAAAGGCACACATATTAAAGAAGAGCCAAAATGAAAGAACTGTCCCTACAACTTGAACAAACAGAAAGAGAGCAACAAAAGAAACTGTCAGGCACCAGAAGAAAGCAAAAAATAAAAACTACAGCAAAATTAAATGAATTAGAGAATAGAAAAACAATTGAAAGAGTTAACAAGGCCAAAAACTGCTTCTTGGAAAAAATTAACAAAATTGATAAACCATTGGCCAGACTGACTAAAGATATACAGGAAAAGAAACCAATAATCCAAATAAGAAATGGGATGGGCCATATCACAACAGATCCAACTGAAATTAAAACAATCATGTCAGATTACTACAAAAAAATGTACTCTAACAAATTTGAAAACCTAGAAAAAATGGATGAATTCCTAGAAACACACTACCTACCTAAACTAACACAAACTGAAGTAGAACAACTAAATAGACCCATAACAAAAAAAGAGATTGAAAAGGTAATCAAAACACTCCCAACAAAAAAAAGCCCTGGCCCTGACAGCTTCACTGCAAAGTTCTACCAAACTTTAAGGGAAGACTTACCACTACTACTGAAGGTATTTCAAAGCATAGAAAAGGACGGAGTACTACCTAACTCCTTCTATGAAGCCAGCATAACCCTGATACCAAAACCAGCTAAAGACAGCACACACAAAAAAAGAAAATTACAGACCTATATCCCTCATGAACATAGATGCAAAAATCCTCAAGAAAATTCTAGCCAATAGAATTCAACAACATATCAAAAAAATAATCCACCATAACCAAGTAGGATTTATACCAGGTATGCAAGATTGGTTTAATATTAGAAAAACAATTAATGTAATCCACCACATAAAAAAAAAGACAAGAACCACATAATTTTATCAATTGATGCAGAAAAGGCATTTGACAAAGTCCAACACCCACGCATGATAAAAACTCTCAGCAAAATAGGAATAGAAGGAAAATTCCTCAACATAATAAAGGGTATTGATACAAAGCCAATACCCAGCATCATCCTAAATGGAGAGAGCCTGAAAGCATTTCCCTTGAGAACGGGAAACAGACCAGGATCCCCTTTATCACCGCTCTTATTCAACATTGTGCTAGAGGTCCTAGCCAGAGCAACTGGGCTAGACAAAGAAATAAAGGGCATCCAGATTGGTAAGGAAGAAATTCAATTGTCTCTATTTTCCAACGACATTATCTTATACACAGAAAAGCCTGAGGAATCCTCAAGAAAACTATTAAAACTAATAGAAGGGTTCAGCAAAGTTTCAGATTACAATATAAACATACAAATCAGTTGGATCCTCTATATCAACAAAAAGAACATTGAAGAAGAAATCACCAAATGAATATCATTCACAGCAGCCCCCAAGAAGATAAAATACTTAGGAATAAACCTTACCAAAAATGTAAAAGAGCTATACCAAGAAAACTACAAGGCATTACTGCAAAAAACCAAAAGGGACCTACGTAATTGGAAAAACATACCTTGCTCATGGATAGGAAGACAACATTATAAAATTGTCCATTCTACTAAAAGCCATCTATAGATACAGTGCACTTCCAATCCAAATTCCAATGACATTTTTATAAAACGATGGAGAAACAAATCACCAACTTCATATGGAAGGGAAAGAAGTCGCGGATAAGTAAAGCATTACTAAAAAAGAACAAAGTAGGAGGACTCACTCTGCCTGATATTAGAACCAATTATACTGCCACAGTAGTCAAAACAGCCTGGTACTGGTACAACAACAGACACATAGACCAATGGAACAGAACTGAGAATCCAGATATAAATCCATCCACATATGAGCAGCTGATATTTGCCAAAGGCCCAGTGTCAGTTAATTGGGGAGAAGACAGTCTTTTTAACAAAAGGTGCTGGCGTAACTGTATATCCATCTGCAAAAAATGAAACAGGACCCATACCACACACCATGCACAAAAACTAACTCCACATGGATCAAAGACCTAAACATAAAATCTAAAAAGATAAAGATCATGGAAGAAAAAATAGGGACAACATTAGGAGACCTAATACAGGGCATAAACAGAATACAAAACATTACTAAAAATGACGAAGAGAAACCAGATAACTGGGAGCTCCTAAAAATGAAATACCTATGCTCATCTAAAGACTTCACCAAAAGAGTAAAAAGACCACCTACAGACTGGGAAAAAGTTTTCAGCTAAGACATCTCCACCCGGTGCCTGATCTCTAAAACCTACATGACTCTGCTAAAACTCAACCACAAAAAGACAAACACCCCAATTAAAAAATGGGCAAAGGATATGAACAGACACTTCACTAAAGAAGACATTCAGGCAGCTAACAGATACATGAGGAAATGCTCTCAATCATTAGCCATTAGAGAAATGCAAATCAAAACTACAATGAGATTCCATCTCACTCCAACAAGGCTGGCATTAATCCAAAACACACACAAAAATAAATGTTGGAGAGGCTGTGGAGAGACTGGAACACTTATACTCTGCTGCTGGGAATGTAAAATGGTATACAACCACGTTGGAAATCAATTTGGCGCTTCCTTAAAAAGCTAGAAATAGAACTACCATACAACGCAGCAATCCCACTCCTCGGAATATATCCTAGAGAAATAAGAGCCTTTACACAAATAGATATATGCACTTCCACGTTTACTGCAGCACTGTTTACAATAGCAAAAAGATGGAACCAACCAAGGTGCCCATCAATGGATGAATGGATAAATAAATTATGCTATATTCACACAATGGAATACTGCACATCAACAAAGAACAGTGACGAATCTGTGAAACACTTCATAACATGGAGAAACCTGGAAGGCATTATGCTGAGTGAAATTAGTAGCAAAAGGTCAAATATTGTATAAGACCACTATTATAAGATCTTGAGAAATAGTTTAAACTGAGAAGAACATATTCCTTTGTTGTTATGAGGGGGGGAGGGAGGGAGGGTACGAGAGGGGTATTTACTAAAGAGATAGACAAGAACTACTTTCGGTGAATGGAAGAACAACACTCAACACAGTGGAGGTCAGCACAACTGGACTAAACCAAAGCAAAGAAGTTTCCTGAATAAACTGAATGCTTCGAAGGTCAGCAAAGCAGGGGCAGGGGTTTGGGGACCATGGTTTTAGGGGACATCTAAGTCAACTGGCATAATAAAATCTATTAAGAAAACATTCTGCATCCCACTTTGAAGAGTGGCATCTGGGATCTTAAATGCTAGCAAGCAGCCATCTCAGATGCATCAATGATTCTCAACCCACCTGGATCAAGGGAGAATGGAGAACACCAAGAACATAAGATAATAACGAGCCCAAGAGACAGAAAGGACTACATGAACTAGAGACTACATCATCCTGAGATGAGAAGAACTAGACAGTGCCGGGCCACAACCAATCACTGCCCTGACGGGGAACATAACAGAGATCCCTCGAGGGAGCAGAACAGTGGGATGCAGACCCCAAATTCTCATAAAAAGACCAGACTTAATGGTCTGACTGAGACTGGAAGGACCCCAGTGATCATGGCCCCCACACCTTCCGTTTACCCACTACGGGAACCATCCCCACAGCCAGTTCATCAGACATGGGTTGGACTAGACAATGGGTTGGAGAGGGATGCTGGTGAGGTGTGAGCTACTTGGTTTGGGTGGACACTTGAGACTATGTTGGCATCTCCTGCCTGGAAGGGAGATGGGTGGGTAGAGGGGCTTAGAAACTGGCAAAATGGTCACGGAAAGAAAGAGTGGAAGGAGGTAGTGGGCTGTCCCATTGGGGGGAAAGTAATTAGGAATATGTAACAAGTTGTGTGTAAGTTTTTATGTGAGAGACTGGCTTGATTTGTAAACTTTCACTTAAAACACAATAAAAATTATTAAAATAAAAAAAAAGAAGCTGACCCATGATTGCTTCAACAAGCTCTCAGAACTAAGACTCAAGGAATCTTCTCGATGAAGGTGCAATCCTGGAATTACCGGATACAGAATACAAAAGATTAATATACAGAACTCTCAAAGATATCAGGAAGGAAATGAGGCAAAATACAGAACAAGCCAAGGAACACAAAGATAAAGCAGCTGAAGAAATTAAAAAGGTTACTCGAGCACATAATTAAAAATTTAATAAGCTGCAAGAAACCATAGAGAGACTGCAATCAGAAATTCAGAAGATTAACAATAAAATTACAGAGTTAGAAAACTCGATAGAAAGTAAGAAGAGCACAACTGAAGAACTGGAAGGCAGAATTACTGAGATAGAAGATAAAACTCTTGGGACCAATATATTTGAAAAGAAACCAGATAAAAGAATTTTAAATGAAGAAATCCAAAGAATCATGTGGGACTTTATCAAGAGAAATAACTATGAGTGATTGCAGTACCAGAACAGGGACGGCTAACAGAAAATACACAGGGAACTGTTGAAGATTTGTTGGCAGAAAACTTCCCTGATATCATGAAAGATGCTCATCAAATTCCACATAAGGTGATCTCAAAAGAAAGTGACCGAGACATATAATAATCAAACTTGCCAAAATCAAACATAAAGAGAATTTTAAGAGAGGCTAGGGATAAAGGAAGTCACCAAAAACGGAGAGTAGATAATAATAAACTTGGACTACTCAGCAGAAATCATGGAGGCAAGAAGGCAATGGGATGACTTATACAAAATATTGAAGGAAAAAAATTGCCAACCAGGAATCAAACCATAACCCTGGCCCTCCGGCCTTAGCCCTCTAACTCTAGCCCCTAAGCCCTAAGTCCCAATCCCCTAAGACCCTAAGCCCTTAGGTCCTAACCCCCAAGGCCCTAAACTCTAACCCTAACCCAAACTCTAACCCCTATACCCTAAACCCTAACACCTAACCCCTAACCACCCTAACCTTAACGACCCTAACCCTAACCCTAACACTCGAACCCTAACCCTCTAACGCTAACCTGAAACCCTAACCCTCTAACTCTAACCCTCTAACCCTAGCCCTCTAATCCTAGCCCTAAACCTAACCCCAACCCCCAAACCCAACGCCAAACCCTAAACCTCAAATCCCTAGCCCTAAACCTAAGAATGAGTCTAAGCCTAACCCTATCACTTAACCCTAAACTGTAAACCCTAACACTTAAAACCCTAACACACAAAACCCTAACACCCTTAGCCCTAACACATTCAACCCTAACACCCTAAATGCCAAAACCCTAAACACTAACACCCTTAACCCAACCCCTAAACCCTAAACTTAAATGTTAAACCATCTAACCCTCTAACCCTAATACCCTAACACTAAACCCTAAACCCTAACCCCAGCCCCCAGCCCTAACCCTCACTCTAAGCCTTAAACCCTAAACCTTAAGTCCTAAACCCTAGGCTCTAAGCCCTAAGCCCTAAACCCTAAGTCCTGAAACCCTAAACTCTAAGCCTTAAGCCCTAAACATAACCCTCTAACCCTAAACCCTAAAACCTTACCCCAGACCCATCCCACACCCCTAAACCTGAACCCCTAAACCCTAGCCCTAACCCCTAACCCTAAACCTCTAAACCATACCCCTAATCTTCTAACCCTAAACCTCCAACCCTAACCCTCTAACCCTAACTCTCTAACCCTAACCACAACACCAACCCCAACCTCTGAACTCTGAAACCCTAACCCCCTAACCCTAAGCCTCTGAACCCTAAGCCTAAACCCTCTAACCCTAAACCCTAACCTTCACCCCCTCACACCCTCACCTTCTCACTCCCTCACTCTATAATCTTCTCACCTCTAACCCCCTCACCCTCTAACCCCTCACCCTCTAACTCCCTCAATCTCTAACCCCCAAACCTCTAACACCCACCCTCTTACCCCAAACCACATATCCCAAACAAACTCAACACCAACCCCAACCCTAAACCTAAATCCTGACCCCTAAAACCTAACCCAAACCCTACTGACTAAACCCCAAAACCCTAAACCCCCAAAACTGTAAACCCCAAACTGCAACCCCTAACACCTAACCTGTAAATCCAAACTCTAACCTCAAACCCTAAACCTAACCCTAACACCTAACCCCAACCGAAAAACCCTAACCCAAACCCTAACAACCCTAACCCTAACATCCCTAACCCCAAAACCCTAACCCCAACCCCTAACCCCAAACCCTAACAACCAGAACTCTAACAACCCTAACCCTAACATCCCGAACCTCAAACCCTAACCCTTTTTGTTAGCAGCCGTAGCACTTAACCACTAGCCACCAGGGTTTCCATGAGCAGTCACAGGAATAGACATATGCACACCCGTGTTCACTGTGACATTATTTACAGTAGCAAAAAGATGGAAACAACCTAAGTGCTCATCCACGGAGGAATGGATAAACAAACTACAGTACATACACACAGTGGAACACTACACGACAATGAAGACCAATGATGAATCTCCGAAACACCTCACACCATGGATGAATCTGGAGCGCATCATGCTGACTAAGACAATCACAAAACGACATATACACTAAGAGACCACTATCATAAAAACTCATGAAAACATTTACACACAGAAACAATCCTTGATGTTCACCAGGCAGACGGAGAGTGGGTAGAGAAAAGCTAACTAAACAATAATCAAAAAAAACAAACCACCGCCGTCGAGTCGATTCCAGCTCATAGAGACCCTATAGGACAGATTAGAACTGCCCCATAGAGTTTCCAAGGAGCGCCTGGTGGATTCGAACTGCAGACCTTTGGTTAGCACTGGTGGGTCTTAACCACTATGCCATCAGGGTTTCCAACCAAATGACAGATATGTGGTAACTCTGGTGAAGGAAGAGAAGGTACACAAGACTGGGAATCAACCTCAGCCTCACTCTAACCCTAACCATAACCCTAAACCACTTGTGCCCTAGCCTAGTAACCCCAGCCCTAACCCCAACCCCCAGCCACCTAAAACCTATACCCCTAAACCTAACTCCCAAACCTCTAACCCCCCAACCTGAACCCCTAACACCAAACCCTAACCCCTAACCCTAATCCTCTAACCCTTCTGCATCTCTGGGCCTCTCGACTCTCCGTCTATTTTCTCCCTCCAAATCCTACTAACACTCAGTGGAATTTTGAAGTTTCAGCTGTGCTTTGCTTCTTGTTGTCTCCACCGGTCCCATCAAGGCACTGCATCATTTATTTGCTCTGCTTCACTATTGAGTTCCAAAACCATGGCTTAGAATCACCTGACAATGAACCTCAGCGATTGGGCGCAAGGCCGCGAGAGGGCGTGCGCACCGCCGGTTCTGTTCTGCCCACCAGACCCTCCGAGCATGGGAACCTCCTGGACCTAAGCCGGGACGACCTGGGTACCGCTCCAGTGGCGACAGCAGAAGCTTTTCTTCCCGAGGGACCCAACGCCCCAGGGCGCTCTCTCAATACTCCCATTAATGCTATGCTTATCCTAACCCACTCCTTCTGCGCGACCTAGTGGGTCCTCGACCAGGCCCAGCCTTCACGACCCGCACCCCCCTGCCGTGGTCATGTACAGGAACCTGCAGGGCCGCGCCCTCCCCGCCCAAGCTCTGCCCCTCCACACCCTGATGCCCTGCAGGCCTCTACTAGGTCCCCGCCCAGGGGAGCGTTGTCGCCCCGCACGGGATGGGGGGGGGGCCACGAGGAAACATTCGGAAACCACCCCCCAGGCACGAAGCCGACTGCCCCTATTGAGACCGTGTGAGCAGGGCTGCCCCGCCGACTGGAGCCTGCAGGGCATCACTCACGTTTGTCAGCTTCTCACCGCCCTCTGGGCTCAGGGTCCCAGAGCAGCCAATCCCCCCCGGGGGGGGGGGCGGTCGGTCCGCAGGGGCTGGAAGATCGGGTTGGTGCCCATGGCCGGAGCGCTTAAAACCCTTACAAGCCCTCATAAACCGTCAGCTCCAGACCTTCAAATGTCAGCCCGAGAGACACCTAATCTCCAACCTAAAAAAAAAAAAACCACACCTGTTGCCATCGAGTCAATTCTGACTCATAGCGACCCTATAGGACAGAGTAGAACTGCCCCACAGAGTTTCCAAGGAGCGCCTGGTGGATTCAAACTGCCAACCTTTTGGCTAGCAGCCTTAGCACTTAACCACTATGCCACCAGGGTAACCCACTGAACCCACTGCCACCAGGGTAGAGGCTCCAAATCCCACCAGTTTGAGGAACCCTCAAATCCCCTCAGCACCAGAGACCGCGTCCACAGCTACCGCTACACAGCGCCACACAAACGTTTAAGTTAACAAACAACATGGGCGCTCAGGACCCCTTCCTGCTACCCCCACCCCCGCCACCAAGAGGGGGAGCGGGACCCGGCATCCACACTGTTAACAGACACTGAATCGCTGCTGCTTCCACAAGGAGTAGCATCCCCGCGCTGCTCCACAGATTCCCAGGACCCCTTCTTTCCAGGTGGGGCCGAGGCCGCGCAGACGCCCCAGCCCCGAGAGTAGACCAGCCGGGCGCGGGCGCGGGCGCGGGATGCCTCAGCCTCCCAGGCACAGCGCCCAAAACAGTAAGGTGCAGCGGGGCCTTGGGCGGGGGATCCCTCTCTCCCCTGTCCCTGGCACCCTACGGAGTCTGGTGGGGGTGGGACGACGAACGGGGGCGAGTGCCCCGTCCTCAGTCTGGAGTCTCACCCCCCCGGGCGAACTCTGGGCCTTGGTTTCCCCCCGGCACAGGGAGCAGGTGGGGGGCGGGGGGGGCAGGAGCCCATCCCCCAGCTTGGCCCGCAAACCCGCCCCGGGCAGAGGAGGGACCTTGGCGCAGCCCTGGACACGGCCTTTCTCCCCAAATCCTTCAAGCCCCCAGGCCCGAGGGCACTCCGCAGCTGGATCCCGCGGCTGGACCCCCCCCCGCCACAAATCCATGGGGATGAAATTTCGCAGACCAGCTGCGTCTCCCGGGCCAGAGGCTCCCTCTCGCAGCCCTTAGAGTGGCTGCGTCCGCCCGGCCCCGCACCGCGTCCGCCCCTGGGGATCACTCGGGACGGGGTACGCCGGAGGGGGCGATGCCAGCTGCTAACCCAACCTCCGGACTCCCCAACCTCTGGAGCCCACGCGATGCTGGGACTGGGACCCGCCCTCCTGGCGCCTTCCCTCCACACCTTCGAGGGGCCGGGCTTGTTCAGTCTGGGAGCGGGTCCCTCCACCCAGCTGCCGGAGTTTCCTACCTTTCAGAAACCACGGCACGGAAAGCAGCACGAACACCATCCGCTCTAAGGCGCGCCATCCGGCCCGGGCCCCTCACCACCCGTCCCAGCGCTTCCGGGAGTAACTGGCTGGACGGCGTGGAACATAGCTGCCGCCCCGCCCAGCGGCCCAGGTGTGGGGCGGGCGTGGGGGGGTTGGGCCTCCAGATGGGAGGGCGGGGTCTAGAAGCAAGGACAACGCCAAGGTGTGCGGGGTGAGGAGACAGGAGACGTCAGGAGAGGGTCCTCTCGCGTGCAGAGTTAAGTATTGGAGGTGCAACGGTTAAGTGCTTGGCTAACTGAAAGGTGGGCCGTTGGAACCCACCAGCTCAGGGGTTGAAAAGATCTGGAGATGGGCTCCCATAAAGATTCTAACCAAACAAAATCCGAACCAGTTGCTATTGAATCAATTCCGACTCATAGTGACCCTATAGGGCAGAGTAGAACTGCCCCATAGGGTTTCTAAGACTATAAGTCTTTATCGAAGCAGACTGCCATGTCTTTCTGCAAATAACCAACTGGCGGATTCGAACTGTCCACGCTTTGGTTAGCAGCCAAGCTCTTAACCACGGTGCCACCAGGGCTGCGCCATAAAGACTGCAACCTAGGAAACCTTGTGAGGCAGTTCTAAGTTGTCATACAGGGTTGATATGAGTCAGAATCTCTTGATGGCACACAACCATGATTGTACTAAGAAAAATTCCTCCAAGCATCTGTCTACATGACCCCTGAAGCACATATGCATGCACGCTATCAAAGCAGTGCGGCCAAAGACAGGAAATTGGGATAGAGACATTATAGACTGCACACTGGAAAGTGATTTCTGAGGGGCATGCAGCTCAAGCAGAGGAGGTAGCATACAACTAAATGCCCTTCTCCTTCTATTGTTCAATGGTCTTGAGAAAGAATGTGTCCCAGGAATTAACTGTAGCCCAGGAGAACTTGAAGACAGCAAATACAGAGGACCGGTCAGGATGCTTCTGCAGTGGTCAGGGTGAGGAGTGATGGTGGAAGTGCAGGTGGGAACAGTGGGCAGGCTTGAGGTGTACTTTGGAGCTTGAGCTGCCAAGAATTGCTGGTGGATCAGACGTATGGGATGAGGGGAATGGAGAATCAAAGGTGACTTCTAGAATTCAGGCTACCATGAGCGCATGGTCACCAGAGCCATTCTCTACCATGTGGAAAACCATGGAGGAACAAGCTTGAGAAAATGACCAAAAGATTTTTTTCTATACATGTTAGATTTGTATGTCTGAGGTCATCCAAGTGTGGAGAACAGTTCCCAGCTGTGGATACCACTCTGAGGTAGAGTAGTTTTCTGGGTTCTAAGAATTTGAAGATCATCAGCCTATAGCTGATTTGAAAGCCACTGGTGGTGCAGTGGTTATGCATTTGGCTGCTACCAAAAGGTCTGCAGTTTGAATCTACCAGTCGCTCCTTGGAAACCCTGTGGGGAAGCTCTACTCTGTCCTATAGGGTCCCTATGAGTGAGAATCCACTCAATAGCGACTTTTTGTTTTGTTTTGTTTTAATACTAAGCTCAGAAAAGTTGTGTGTCAGGGTTGTATTTTTTCACGATACTTATTCAAGCAGTTCGAATCTACCAGTCACTCCTTGGAAACCCTATGGGTCAATTCTACTCTGTCATTTAGGGTCGCTATGAGATAGAATTGACCCAACAGCAATGGACTTAGAACTTGGACTTAGAGGAGCCCTTTCTTTCTCAAAGCTGAAAGTTTTACTTCATACTTTTTAAAAACTGCCATGTCTCATGTTACGTGGCTACCCTTACAGGAGTATTTTTGGTGCTAACTTGACTTGTTCTTGGTGAAGGGCTCTGTATTCATTTTCTAGGGCTGCCATAGTAAATTACCAAAAACTCAGTGTCTTTAAAAAAACATATAATCCATACAGTCCAAGAAGCTGGATCATATGAAGAAGAAGGGGCACCAGGATTGGAGGAAGACTCATTAACAGCCTAGACATGCAGATGACACAACCTTGCTTACTGAAAGTGAAGAGGACTTGAAGCACTTACTGATGAGGATCAAAGACTTCAGCCTTCAGTATGGATTACACTTCAACATAAAGAAAACAAAAATCCTCACAACTGGAACAATAAAAAAATCACAATAAAGAGAGAAAATACTGAAGTCGCCAAGGATTTCATTTTACTTGGATCCACAATCAATACCCATGGAAGCAGACTTCGAGAAATCAAATGACATATTTTATTGGGCAAATCTGCTACAAAAGACCTCAAAGTGTTAAAAATCAAAGATGTCACTTTGAGGACTAAGGTGTGCCTGAACCAAGCCATGATATTTTCAGTCACCTCATGTGCAGCTAAAGCTGGACAATGAATAAGGGAGACAAAAGAACTGAAACTTGAATTATGTTGTTGGTGAAGAATAATGAATATACCATGGACTGCTAGAAGAATGAACACACCTGTCTTGGAAGAAGTACAGCCAGAATGCTCCTTAGAAAGGTGGGTGGCAAGACTTGGTCTCACGTACTCTGGACATATTATCAGGAGGAATCAGTCCCTGGAAAAAGACATCGTGCTTGGTAAAGTAGAGGGTCAGTGAAAAAGACAAAGATCCTCAATGAGACAGATTGAGACAGTGGCTGCAACAGTGGGCTCAGACATAGCAATGAGAAAGGCCCAGGCCTGGGCACTGTTCCGTTCTGTTGTACACAGGGTCTCTATGAGTCGGAACTGACCCAACAGCACCTAACAACAACATCATAAACTCACTAGATCTCCTGGGGATAGAATGTCATATTCACTGTGGAGTAGATAGTTTGTCTGTTTGTTTACCATATTTACTAATACTATGATTTACATTTGATAACTTCCACAGTCTGTTGGATCGCTTTTCTTTGGAATGGACACAAACATGCATCTCTTGCAGTCTGTTGGCCAGGTAGCTAGCTTCCAAATTTCTTTGCATAGTGGAGTGGGCATGTACAGGGCTGCATCTGTTTGTTGAAACAACTCAGTGGGTATTCTCTCAGCTCCTGGAGCCTTGTTTTTCGCCAGTGCCTTCAGTGTAGCTTGGACTTCTTGCTTCACTACTACCAGTTCTTCATCATATGCCACCTCATGAAGCAACTGAGAGTCGACCATTTCTTTTGGTACTGTGACTCTGTGTATTCTTTGCATCTTTTGTGTGTGTGTGCTTTAAGTGAAACTTTACAAATCAAGTCAATCTCTCATACAAAAACTTGTATACAGCTTGCTATGTGCTCCTAGTTCCTCTCCCACTAATGAGACAGCACACTCCTCTCAGCCCTGTATTCCCCGTGTCCATTCAGCCACTTTCTGTCCCTCTCTTCCTTCTCATCTCCCCTCCAAACGGGAGCTGCCCACATAGTCTTATGTGTCCACTTGAGACCAGAAGGTCACTCTTCACCACTATCATATTCTATCCTATAATCCAGTCCAATCCCTGTCTGAAGAGTTGGCTTTGGGAATGGTTCCAGTCTTGGGCCAACAGAAGGTCTGGGGACCGTGACCTCCAGGGTTCCTCTAGTCTCAGTCAGATCATTAAGTCTGATTTTTTTATGAGACTTTGAGGTCTGCATCTCACTGTTCTCGTGCTCCGTCAGGGATGCTCTGTTTCGTTCCCTGTCGGGGCAGTCTTCGGTTGTAGACGGGCACCATCTAGTTCTTCCGGTCTCAGGCTGATGTAGTCTTGGATTTACGTGGCCATTTCTCTCTTCTGGACTCATAATTACCTTGTATCTTTGGTGTTCTTCATTCTCCTTTGCTCCAGGTAGGTTGAGACCAATTGATGCATCTTAGACGGCCGCTTGATAGTGTTTTTAAGACTGCAGATGCCACTCACCAAAGTGGGATGCAGAATGTTTTCTTAATAGATTTTATTATGCCAATTGACCTAGATGTCCCCTGAAAACATGGTCCCCCAACTGCTGCCCCTGCTACTCTGGCCTTTGGAGCATTTGGTTTATTCAGGAAACTGCTTTTCATTTAGTCCAGTTATGCTGACCTCTCCTTTATTATATGTTGTCTTTCCCTTCACCTAAAATAGTTCTTGTCTACTATCTAATTTGCAAATATCCTTCTCCCTCCCTTTCTCCCCACCCTCATAACCATCAAAGAATATTTTCTTCTCTGTTTAAACTATTTCTTGAGTTCTTATAATAGTGGTCTCATACAATATTCGTCCTTTTGCAACTGACTAATTTCACTCAGCATAATGCCCTCCAGATTCCTCCAAGCTATGAAATATTTCACGGATTCATCATTGTTCTTGATCTGTGTGAAGTATTCCATCGTGTGAATGTACCACAATTTATTTATCCATTCATCTGTTGATGGGCACCTTGGTTACTTCCATCTTTCTGCTATTGTAAACAGTGCTGCAATGAACATGGTTCTGCATGTATCTGTTCATATAAAGGCTCTTATTTCTCTAAGATATATTCCAAGGAGTGGGATTGCCATATCCTATGGTAGTTCTATTTCTACCTTTTTAAGGAAGTGCCAGATTGATTTTCAAAGTGGCTGCACCATTTTAAATTCCCACCAGCAGTGAATAAGTGTTCCAGTCTCTCTACAACCTCTCCAACATTTATTATTTTGTGATTTGGGATTAATGGCAGCCTTGTTGGAGTGAGATGGTATCTCATTGTAGTTTTGATTTACATTTCTCTAACGGGTAATGATTGTGAGCATTTCCTCATGTATCTGTTACCTGCCTGTCTTCTTCGTTGAAGCACCTGTTCCTATCCTTTGCCCATTTTTTAAATGGATTATTTGTCTTTTTGTTATTGAGTTTTTGCAATATCATGTAGATTTTAGAGTTCAGATGCTGATCAGAAATGTTATAGCTAAAAACTGTTTCCCAGTCTGTAGGCAATCAGTTTACTCTCCTGGTGAAGACTTTGGATGAGCATAAGTGTTTGGTTTTTAGGAGTTATCTAATTTCTCTTTGGGTACTTGTACATTGTTAGTAATGTTTTTGTTACAATCCCACCCTAATCCTCTTTAACATAAAATTACAATCACAAAATGGAGGACAACTACAGAACACTGGGAATCATGGCCTAACCAACTTGATACACACATTTTTCGGGGGGGACATAATACAATCCATGACATCCACCTTTTAGTATATTTTGGGGACTGGCTCTTTTAGTCAGAAATAGGTTGAATAAAAGTGCTTACTTACCAGTAGTTTACCAACAGTGTTGATGATGGATCCCCAGTTGAATATACATAATCACACTGACGTCATTTGCGGTGCCTCAGCAAGTCCCACTTGCCTTCATAACACTGATCTCTAGAACAAAACACAGCTCTGTAAGCAAGTCAGTTAAAAATAAAGGCATTGGATATTGAACATCACTAAAGACATAAGTGCATATTGGTTCTGTGTTGGTTGCCAGAATCTAATTCTCTTAATTAATTCATATTTTTGTAGGTATTTTTCTTGCTCCATATACCCAGAGTTCTGTGTACATATAATGAACATTCTACACGTAGTTTTCTCACAAATATTACCCAATATCATTCATTTTTTTGACCATTCACTCAATGTTCAAGAATAAATTGAAGTATAGGAAATATTCTTATGGTTATTTAACTCTAAGGATGAAGAAATTGCATAGTGGGTCTTGGCTCCCTTTAGAAATTCTCTACCTGATGCAGTTCCACACAGCAACACGGACCTTCATCTCAGCACAGGAAGAAAGACAGCTTTGTCTCAGTATTTGCCACTGCTCTTCACCTTCTACTAAGGTAAAAATTCTTCAGCCTGCCAAGAGCATTGTTCAAGAATTGGCTCCAAATCTCTCCTTGAAAAGTACAGTGAAAAATCTTATAAAAATGTTAAGTTTTATTATTAGGCAAACCACTATTTCATCAAATCATCATCTCTATATAAATTTTTCACCACTATGTTTTTTTTTTTATGTGGCTTAAGACAACAATCAGGTGTGTAATAATGTGTATAACACTACATTTCAAATTATAAAGTGATGTTCCAATGGTTTAAAGAGTTGGAGGGACTATTGTGGCTAGGGAATACTGAATCAAAAAATATTTTGACATGAAAGTTTCAACAACAAATATGTTCCATAACTATAGGTGTACTTGTAGGTAAATGTTTAATGTAATAATTCGGATGGTTAAAAAAGACAAAAACAAATAAAAACACATTAAACAGCAGACTAAGTCAATAGATATCTATTGTCACGACAGATACAAACAGAAAACAAAGAATAAAAAATAAGTGCAGCAGAGGTTACCAGCGTTATGTAAAAG
Source organism: Loxodonta africana (assembly GCF_030014295.1). NCBI lineage: Eukaryota > Metazoa > Chordata > Mammalia > Proboscidea > Elephantidae > Loxodonta > Loxodonta africana. The sequence continues at coordinate 226,663 of NW_026974974.1, forward strand.
AGAGGAGCATCTTGACACCGAAATAAAATAGCTAGATGCTTCAAAATGTGCATCCAGCAGCTTTTCCCTTTAGCAGGTGTTGCAATTTCTGATTTATTGGAATTAAACTAGCTGTCCATGTCATTCAAGTATTATTTTAATGCAATAAATCATTTTACAAGTCCCATGCTGTAGAAAAAATGCTTAAATCATTACATAAACATAGCTTTGCTCACAACTCTTCCCATTCTGAATGCATTACTTTCCCTTTACCACTTCCTAAATAGCTTTGAAAATCTTCACAGTGCTGTAAACCCAAGTTCTAGTCCCACCACCATTTTATGTGATACTGATCACTGTGTGTCCCTGTGAAGTCTTTTTTTTTTTTTTTTAACATCCTATATATATTTTTTTTTTATAGCACTATGGTCACTATTGTCGACTCAACATGTTTACTGCCTTATTGCGCTCTTTACCTGTTGTTGAAGCCTTGTTATTTACTTTTAAATGTCTTTCTTATTTCTCTACCTTAACACTTAAAACAGTGTTTCATTTTATTTGCTGTTGTTTTTTTCTTTTATTATATTCTTGTCCACTCAGAGTTCAGGCATGATTAAAAAGTAATTACATTTTTGTGGAGACAGAATGGGATTTAGAATCAAGTTTCAATTACCTGGGTTTTACTTCCTTCATTGACTAGCTGTATATCGGCAATACTTACTGACTATAAAACTTAATTTCAACATTTGTATACGTGGTATGAATCCCACTTGGTCATGGTGAATTATTTTTTTTTTGATATGTTGTTGAACTCTATTGGCTAGAGTTTTGTTGAGGATTTTGGCATTTAAGTTCATGAGGGATATAGGTCTGTAATTTTTTGTGTGTGTGTGTGATGTCTTTACGTGGTTTTGGTATCAGGGATATGGTGGCTTCATAGAATGAGTTTGGGAGTATTCTGTCCTTTTCTGTTCTCTGAAATACCTGTAGTAGTAGTGGTGTTATCCCTTCTCTGAAAGTTTGGTAGAACTCTTCAGTGAAACTGTCCGGGCCAGAGCTTTTTAGGGGAGGGGGGCAGTTTTTTGATTACCCTTTTCGCTTCGTCTTTTGTTATGGCTCTATTTAGTTGTACTATCTCTGTTTGTGTTAGTTTAAGTAGGTAATGTGTTTCTAGGAATTCATCCATTTCTTCTAGGTTTTCAAATTGTTAGAGTACAATTTTTCAGAGTAATCTGATATGATTCTTTTAATTTCAGTTGGGTGTGTTGTAATATCGCCCATCTCATTTCTTATTCGGGTTATTTGCTTCCTCTCCTGTTTTTCTTTTGTCAGTTTGGCCAGTAGTTTATCAATTTTGTTGATTTTTTTCAAAAAAACTAGCTTTTGGTCTTATTAATTCTTTCAATTGTTTTTCTGTTTTCTATTTCATTTAGTTCTGCTCTAATTTTTATTATTTGTTTTCTTCTAGTGTCTGTGAGTTTTTTTTTGTTGCTCTGTTTCTATTTCTTCAAGTTGTAGAGATAATTCTTTCATTTTGGCCATTTTTTCTTTTTGTATGTGTGCATTTATTGATATAAATTGGCCTCTGAGCACCGCTTTTGCTGTGTCCCAAAGGTTCTGTTAGGAAGTGTTTTCATCTTATTGGATTCTATGAATTTCTTTATTCCATCCTTATTTTTTTTTTTTTAATGTCTTCTATAATCCAATCTTTTTTGAGCAGGGTATTGTTTAGTTAGTGTTTGATTTCTTTTTCCTGCTTTTCCTGTTATTGATTTCCACTTTTATGGCCTTCTGGTCAGAGAAAATGCTTTGTAATATTTCAGTGTTTTGGATTCTGCTAAGGCTTGCTTTATGACCTAATATGTGGTCTATTCTAGAGAATGTTCCATGTGCACTAGAAAAGAAAGTTTAGTTGGTTGCTGTTGGGTGGAGTGTTCTGTATATGTCTATGAGGTCATGTTAGTTGATTGTGGCATTTAGATCTTCTGTGTCTTTACTGAGCTTCTTTCTGGATATCCTGTTCTTCAGCGAAAGTGGTGTGTTGAAGTATCCCAGTATTATTGTGGAGCTATCTATCTCACTATTCAATGCTGATAGAGTTTGTTTTATGTATCTTGCAGCCCTGTCATTGGGTGTGTAAATATTTAATATGGTTATAGCTTCTTGGTGTATTGTCCCTTTAATCATTATATAGTGTCCTTCCTTATCTTTTCTGATGGATTTAACTTTAAAGCCTATTTTGTCAGAAATTAATATTGCTACTCCTGCTCTTTTTTGCTTATTGTTTGCTTGATATATTTTTTCCATCCTTTGAGTTTTAGTTTGTGTCTCTAAGTCTAAGGTGTGTCTCTTGTAGGCAGCATATAGACAGATCGTGTTTCTTTATCCAGTCTGAGACTCTCTGACTCTTTATTGGTGCATTTAGTCCATTTACATTCAGAGTAATTATGGATAGGTGTGAATTTAGTGCTATCATTTTGATGTCTTTTTTTGTGTATTGACAGTTTCTTTTTCCCACTTGATTTTATGTGCTGAGTAGATTTTCTTTATATATTGTCCTTTCCTCATATCTGTTGTTGTTGATTTTGTTTCTGCTGAGTCTCTATTTTTTTTTTTTTTTAATGCGTAGGGTAGCTTGTCTCCTTTGTCGTTACCTTATTATTTACCCCTATTTTTCTGAATTTAAGTGTAACTTTTATTTCTTTGTATTGCCGTATTTTCCACTCCATATGGAAGGTGTATGATAACATTTCTTACTCCCTCTTTATTATTCTAATGTTGTCTTCTTTTCTATGATAACATTGCTGTTACCCTGTTTTGAGTGTTTTTTTTTTTTTAATAATCTTGCTTTGTTTTTTTGGATTTCCCTATCTGGGTTGACTTCTGGTTGCTCTGCCCAGTGTTCTAGTCTTGGGTTGATACCTGATATTATCAATTTTCTAGCCAAAGAACTCCCTTTAGTGTTTCTTGTAGTTTTGCGTTGGTTTTTATGAATTCTCTAAACTTCTGTTTACCTGGAAATGTCTTAATTTCACCTTTATATTTGAGAGACATTTTTGCTGGATATATGATTCTTGGCTGGCAATTTTTTCCTTCAACTTTTTATATGTCATCCCATTGCCTTCTTGCCTGTGTGGTTTCTGCCTAGTAGTCCAAGCTTATTCTTATTGGCTCTCCTTTCTAGGTGACTTTTCCTTTATCCCTAGCTGCTCTTAAAATTCTTTCTTTATCTTTGGTTTTGGCAAGTTCAAGTATAATCTGTCTTGGAGACTTTCTTTTGACATCTGCCTCATGTTCAGTTAGACGAGTATCTTGGATAGATATCTTCTCCTCTTTCATGATATCAAGGAAGTTTTCTGCTAAAAAATCTTCAACAATTTTCTGTGTATTTTGTGTTATCCCTCCCTGTTCTGATACTCCAATCATTCGTAGGTTATTTCCCTTGATACAGTCTGCCATGATTCTTAAGCTTTCTTCATTTTTTAAAAATTCTTTTATCTGATTTTTCTTCAAACATATGACTGCCAAGTGCTTTATCTTCAAGTTCAGAAATTCTGCCTTCCATTTGCTCAAATCTGCTTCTCTCGCTTTCTATTGAGTTGTCTATTTCTTTATTTTTATTGTTAATTTTCTGAATTTCTGATTGCTGTCTGTCTATGGATTTTTCCAGCTTATGAAATTTTTCATTATGTTCCTGAATAATCTTTTTAATTTTTTCAATTGCTTTATCTGTATGTTCCTTGGCTTGTTCTGCACATTGCCTTAGTTCCTTCTTGATGTCTTGAAAGGTTCTGCATATTAATGTTTTGTTTTCTGCCTCTGGTAATTCCAGGAATGCACTTTCATCTAGAAGATCCCTTGATTCTTTGTTTTGAGAGTTTGTTGAGGTAATTATGGTCTGTTTCTTTATGTGACTTGAAATTGACTGTTTTTTTTTTTGAGCCATCTATAAGTTATTGCATTAGTTTATTTTATGTTTGCTTACTGTGTCATAGCTTCTTGCTTTGTTTTGTTTTGATATGCCCAGATGGTTGCTTGAGTGAGCTAACTTGATTATTTTCACTTTTGGAGCTCAGATGTCCTCTCACCAGATGGTTAGAGCTGTTATCAGGTAGATCAGTGTAGGAGTGCATTCAGTTTTCTTGTATGAATTCCGCTCAGGTGTCTAGGTAGCTGATCATCAAGTGTGTGGTGCAGGCTGTGTCCCACACCCTTAGAGGGGCAGGGGTGATTGGTGCAGGTACCTGTATCTGGTTGTAGCAGATGGTCATACTCTGAACAAGGCAGGGGGCTGAGAATCATCCCCCAAGTGTCTCTGAGGAAAGTGTGCCCCTATTCCCTAGAGTGTACAGTTGGGTGGGTTCTTCAGACGGACCATGGGCACCCAATATTTTTGGTTGTAAGGACTGAGAAGTACCAGTTATCCTCGGACCCCTTTGGCGGGTGGCTGGGTGACCTGAGTGGAGCCATCTGTCTTTAGGCCCCTGATATGGGTAGGTGATGACCCTGTTTAATAGGCAAAGCAATGTCAAACATCAAACACCCACCTCTCTACCACACAGCTGAAATAGTTGGTGTTTGCCAACAGGGGCCTATTCTCCTGAAATAGGCCCAGACAGATCCATGCAGAGGGGAAAGGTTGTTAAAGTCCACAGACCGTTTATGTCTGATCAGGAGCTGCTTCTGTCCTGAGCTTCCCCAGTTAATGGAGGTGGTAAATTATGTTTTTCCCCAATTGCAAATTTATTCCTTCTCAAAGCCCATGAGGATAGGTCTAGGCTCTCAACAGGACCTATCTCAGGCCCAGGGAAGTCAGCCACTGAAGCCATCTTGGGAGTAGGGGGGGCGGGGGGGCAGAGTGGGGGGTGCAGTGAAATATATGCAGGTAATTAGCTTTTGCTGAGAGCGCCATTCTTCTCTGGTTCCAGAGGTCTGAGTAGGCTGTATGGCTGGCTGCTTCTCCCTGAGGAAACTGTGGCCGAACACTAGTACCAACCCGCCACTGCAGCTCCTGGGAATGGGGCCTAAGGGCTCCCCATGATTCAGGTCTGGTAACTCCTCTCCACTTCTGAACCATCTCTTCCTCCCCCTGCCCCTCAGTTCTTTTTCTAAGCTTGCCTTTGATACTCAGGGCTCCTAGCTTGTCATAAATATACTTGTTTCACTTGTTTTTTTTCAGGTGTTTGTTGTAAAGAGAGCTCACTGGAAGCGCCTGTCTATTCTGCCACCTTGGCTCTGCCTCTGGAGATAGCATCTTTTGATTTCTTGATTGCTGCTGCTATGGTATTGATTGTGGATCCAAGTAAAATGAAATCCTTGACAACTTCAATCTTTTCTCTGTTTATCGTGGTTTGGCTTATTGGTCCAGTTGTGAGGATTTTTGTTTTTTTGTGTTGAAGTGTAATCCATAATGAAGGCTGTAGTCTTTGATTTTCCTCAGTAAATGCTTCAAATCCTCTTCACTTTCAGCAAGCAAGGTTGTGTCATCTGCATAATGCAGGCTGTAATGAGTCTTCCTCCAATTCTGATACCTCATTCTTCTTCATACAGTCCAGTTCCTCAGATTATTTGCTCAGCATAGAGATTGAATAGGTATGGTGAAAGGACACAACCCTGACATTCATCTTTCTTCCCGGTAAACTACTCAGTCTCCCCATGTTCTGTCTGAACAATTGCCTCTTGATCCATGTACAGATTCCTGATAACACAATTATGTGTTCTGGAATTCCCATTCTTCACAATGTTATCCATAATTTGTTATGATCCACACATAGTCGAATGCCTTTGCATAGCCAGTAAAACACAAGTAAACATCCTTCTGGTATTCTCTGCTTTCAGCCAGGATCCATCTGACATCAGCAATGATATCCCTGGTTCCACTCCCTCTTCTGAATCTGGCTTGAATTTTTTGCAGTTCTCTGTTGTTATACTGATATTCAAATCTATTAATGTCCCGTTTATCTTACCATTAATAAGGACCAGTTATAAAAATATATAAATGGTCACCTAATGGTATTAAAAATATGATATTCAAGTCAGCTATTATAGGGACATCTTTGGTTTAGGGTCTGTCAAAACCAATATGCCTATTGTTCATAGGAGACACCTGTGATATCTCACTGGTTTCTAGTCATGCTTGTAGAGCAAGTCAAAATTTCACCCAAGCTCCTGTCAGTATTAATTATATAAAATACATATGGTTTGGGACGGGTGTATATCATCACCATTATCATCAGCAGCAGCACTTTTTTTGCATTATCACTAAATCAGTTAAAATTTGTGTTAACTGGGTTAAAAAAAAAAAACCTGAGTTCAAACTTGTATAATAATTACAGGTGCATGAACCCCTTCTAGAATAAATAAACAGTTGACCTAATTAGACAACATCTGGTTTAATTCATGCTCCAGAAATAATCACGACAAATGGGATTACTGTTATTGGTGAAATGGTTGGGTTATATCCTTGGAACTGGGCTTGAACTCTATCCTAGTTGATTGACAATCCACAAGTTTCATTGACTTAAAATGTGGGGATATTTCTCATTTATAATACCTCTTGGGTGTGAGTCAAGTGCAAATCTGCTCTGTATTATCATCTTTCCTATTTCATTTCTGGTTAGCAGCTCTTATGTTAGTCACTATCCTGGCAAATGCATAGGAATATGGATGGAACCAGGTAAATGGCACTTAATTCTTCTGTTTGAATGTGGAATCTTTCACTTCACTCATATTCCATTTGCCCAGCAAGTCATATGGCAAATCCTGATGTGGAAGAGATGAGAAATACCCCGCTACTCAGGATGCACCAAGGATAACCCTTTCCCTTGTTTCTAGGTATAGTGAATTAATCATATACTTTATATACCATTAGGTCTGTATTTGGCTTCCATATCATGTTCCTATATTAGTCATGGAATCGACTCGAAGGCACTGGGTTGGGATATTAGTCAGAATTTTACTACAATAATGATGCATAAAAGACAACCACAAAATCTTAGTGACATGTAATAAAAAGTATTTCATGCAACTCTACAGATCAGCTAGGTTTTGAGTTCAGGTTGTTTCCATGCATCTCTTAATTTCCTTGGACAAGTTGAAGGGGCGGCAGACACTTGAGGCAAGTTCATCTCATGGTAGAACTTCAAGCTTTCAGAGGAGAAGTCTCTTACAGACTAGGCTGGGAAACACCACACTCACACTCATATCCACATTCCATTAACCAAGTAACATGGCCAAGACTAGTGTCAATGGGTCAGGAAATATACTCCTCCCATGGAGACAGTGTAGGTCTGTGTGTGGGGGGGGCAAGCAGGGGAATAATGTCAATATTTGGTGACTAATAATCTAATCTACACAAGTTGCATTCACTCATCCAAGAAATACTTTCTGGACACAAATATTTTTTTCAGATACCAAAGCAGGATTCAAAGTATATGCATTCTAGTTGTCGTTAGCTGCCATCAAGTTGGTTCCGAGTTACGGTGACTTTATGCATAATAAAATGAAAGATTGCCATGTCCTGTAACATCTTCATGATCTTTGGTATTTTGAGTCCATTGTTGCAGCTATTGAGTTATTCCGTCTCACTGAGGGTTTCCCCCATTTTGGTTGGCTCTCTACTTTACCAAACATGGTACCTTTTTCTAGCAATTGGTTTTTCCTGATGACACGTCCAAAGTAAGCAATTTGAAGTCTCACCAGCTGTCATGGATTGAATTGTGTCCCCCCCCAAAATATCTGTCAACTTGCCTAGGTCATGATTCCCTTGTCCGATTCTATGATTGCCTATCATTTTACGATCTGATGTGGTTTCACTAAGTGTTGTACACCCTATCACTATGATGTAATAAAATGTATTAGCAGAAGTTATGTTGATGAAATCTATAAGATCAGGTAGTGTCTTAAGTGGATCTCTTTTGAGATACAAAAGAGAGAAGTGAGAAGAGAGACATGGAGGCCTCATACCACCAAGAAAGGAGTGCTGGAGCAGAGCATGTCCTTTGGGTCTGAGATTCCTGCACTGAGATGCTCCCAGACCAAGGGAAGATTGATGACAAGGGCATTCCTCCAGGGCAGACAGAGAGAGAAAGCCTTCCCCTGGAGCCGACGACCTGAATTTGGACTTGTAGCCTACTAGACAGTGACAGAATAAATTTTTCGTTGTTAAAGCCATCCTCCTGTGGTATTTCTGATATAGCAGCATTAGATGACTAAAACACCGTCCTAATTTCTAAGGTATATTTTGGTTGTATTTCTTCTAAGACTGCATGAGTAAACATTCATTCTATTGGGAGTCTATGGTATATTCAATATTCTTCATCAACGCTGGAGTTTGCATGCATCAATTCTTTTTCTAGTAGTAGACAGAAATAGATACACATAATTACATATATAGTTAGATGGTGCCTTGCTCTCTGAAGAAAAATTTAAAAAGTAGGGTAAAGGACAAGATAGTAACTGGTTCAGGGATGAAGTCTCTCTATCATTTCTAGAAGCAGACTGCTCAAAGCAAATGAACTGGCTAAAGCCCTGAAATAAGAGATGAGTTAGTATCCAAAGAAGAAACCTCAGCAAAATATAGCTGTAATACAATGAAAGAGCCCAGTGATGTAATAGGAATTGAGGAGCACACAACAATGGAGGCCAGGTGGAGTTGGGCCTTGAGTTTAATTTTAAAAGCTTTCCATTCAACTCAGGTTTTTGTAAAATTGAATAGAACCGTAATAAAATCTAACATACTTTAAATGGATTATTCCATGTGCTTTATGGTACAAAGATGGGCACAGTAAGACAATTTAGATAGATATTACAAAAGTACAGGTGAGTAAGCATGATGACTTGAACCATCAAGTATGGAAAATAGCAAAAGTAGCAAAATCCTGAAGACAATGAGCAAAAGCTGAACAATGCATTCTTTGAGAGAACAGTGGAGTCAGGGATGCTACTAAAGCTTTGGTTGAATAAAGGCATCATTTATTGATAGGATGAAGATTGAGCAGAAAAATATCTTGGAGAGCCTAATCAACCTTTAAACTTCAAGTACGTCAACTTTGAATACTTAACATATATCCTCATGGAGAGATTAACTTGGAAGTTGATATTCAACCATAGATTTCAGGGAAGAGATTCTATTTGGAGATATAAATTTGGTAGTTGTAAACATAGAGATAGAAATTAAACAATGACATAAACGATTTAGTCAAATGAGAAGTCTGTTTATTTAAATAAGGACACAGCACTGTTCATTTCTTACAAAATGTCAGGTATCTGGTAGGGGCTGTTACTTATTTTTTAGTACTACTCTAGCTACTATTGGGCCTTTACATACCTACGTAAGTTTTAGAATTAGTTTGTCATTTTCTTTACAAATTTTGTTGTGATTTTTATTAGATTTGCATAGAATATATAAACAGTATTGATGGAATTTAGTCTTCTTAACCATTAACTTTCTATATCTCAAGAATTATTGAGATCTACCTTCATGTCAATATTATAATTTTATCCGTGAAATCCTTGAGTGGATATGTGTGTTCATGAGTGTAGGAGTGTGTGCATGCATGTGTGTGTTCATATACACGCGTGTAAGTCTGTTCACAGATATACATTAACAAAATATAATCAATAAAACACAAAAAAAAACACTGAATAGAAAATACCTAAACTAGAAAGCTACTGAACCATTAAAATCCAAAGCAAATCACTGTCATATAATTTTTATGTTACTTTTACCAAAATAGCAAGAAACTTGCAATTCTTATACTTTGTAATATATTGCAGACACAGGGCATAGTGAGGGTAAGGAGTTTCCAGGGGCAATCTCTAAGTTCAGTCTTTCCCTATCCCAAATTTCAAGATGAATAGATGTTGATGAGTCAGCAGAAATGTCTTCCCCCTCTTGTCTGGCTGTCATATTTGTGGTGCCTAAAAGTATTCTGTACCTTGTCTGCTGCACCCTTGGACTTGGACCCTGGGGCATCTGCCCTCCTCTGCTCCCCTTTTGCGATGCTTCTGTTTAGACAATGGAGAATATAAAATAGAACAAAACCGTGTGATTAATAATAATCATATGAATTCTAGTTGCATGACCAAGAACAAGTTACTTAACCTCTCTGAGCCTCAACTTTGTCATCTGTACAATGGCAGTAACAACAGTAACAGATTCAATAGAAGTAATAGGTTTTGATGTTGTGAGGATTAACTAGTTGCCATCCAACTGATTTCATCTCATGGCAAACCCATACCCTGTAGGGCTTTCAATTGCTGTGACCTTTTGGAGGTAGATCACTAGGTCTTTCTTCTGAGGTGCCTCTGGGCAGACTGAAGCCACAAATATTTTGGTTAACAGCAAAAAAAAAAAAAAAATTTTTTTTTTTTTTTTTAGTGCAACTAGGGACTCCCTGTGAAAGTTAAGTGACTTATTATAAACAAAATGTGTAGAACACTGCTTGGTATATTGTAGTTGCTACTTAATTGTTATCAGAAATTGTTATCAATATATCATGAATATTTATGGCATTATCACTGAAACATTTGATAAAAAGAACAAAAATATAAAGTTGGACAAGCCTCACTTATGCATATTATTTAATACCATAAATCAAATCCCAGAAAATGAATGCTGTCAGTAGATAAAAAAGATACTGTATTTTAAACATATATTTGTAATTACAAAATTCCTAAGATGGCCCTACAATAGGACCAGTACAATAATCCATTCATTAAAAAATATTAAGGAAGTGCATATTGTTTGTCAACTGCTGTTTCAGGTCCCATAGAAATGGAAGTAAACCATCAGACAAATCTCTGCCCATCAGAAACTTACATTCCAATGTAGAAATACACAAAAAATGCATATACAAATAGAGATACAGTAAAATTCAAAGTAATGCTAATGCTTACAAAATGAGCAAGGCATTGAAGTAGAATGTTAATTTATAGGTTAAATTAGTTGGTCAGCAAAGTCCTTTCTTAAGAGTGATATCTGAGCAGAGATCTGAAAGAAAGGGGAGAGACAACCAACAGGAAAATATGCAAAAAAAAAGAAAAAAATGCTAGGAGAGAGAACCAACCCCAGTCCAAAGGCCTGGAGGCAATGAAACAAAACAAGGAGGATGCACAACAGAAATCAAGGGAGAGAGGGGTGCCCTGTAGTGAGGTGAGAGATATGTCCAAAAGACTATCATGGCAGCCTAAAGGACTTGGATTTATTTAAAATCTTTGAAAAGATTTGATCAGAGAGACATGTCACCTGAGTAATGTTTTAAGAACTTCCCCCTGGTTGTTGTCTGATTAGACTCTAGAGGGAAAAATTGAAGGTTGGGAGAGCAGTTAGGAGGCCCTTGCAGTGTCTGAGCAAGCTGTAATGGCAGCCAGGCCCAGGGTGTTGGCAAGGGAGTAATTTAGAAGTGGGCAGATATGGAATCTATTCTGAAGATACAACCAACAGAAAGTGTTGTATATAAGATGTTAGAGAAAGAGAGAAGTCAATGATGACTCCAAATTAGAGAAAAACCCTGACATCACATAAGTGGGGGATAAACATTTTTGGTAAAAAATAATACAAATTCCCATAGAACACTAAATACAAACATACTAATTTTTTTTTTGATAGTCTAGAAGAGGCAGAAAAAAATCTGTAATATGATAAAATACATACATAGTTTAAATGGAAAATAAAACACTGTTAATGTTTTCCATCAATGTTACAATCAAACATTAAGGATCAAATACTCAACATTTTTCTTGGAAATTGTAGACCTGGATATCATGGCAAACAACACTGGAACCAAAAATATCTTACCTTTGAAAAGCTAGCAAAAATGAATGGTATTTACGTATGATATAATCAACCTGAAACACTATTAGACTCAACTGAAAAATCATATGAACTAAAAAGAATGCTCAGAAAGTATAATTGGCACCCCATTAATATAGATAAAGTATAACCCTGAAGAGTTACAAATTTTATTTTCTCATAAATAAAAAATGCAACAAAATTTATACATTTCCTAAATCTAAATTATCAATTTAGATTTAGGAAATGTATTTTGTGATATTTATATAGAACATTTTTTCCTTGAACTCCAATGAAACCCATTGTTATTGAGTTGATTCCAACTTACAGCAACCCTATAAGAGAGATGTAACTGCTCAGTAGGATATTCTTGCTGTACTTCTTCCAAGACAGATTTTTTTTCTCCTTTTGGCAGTCCACGGTACATTAAATACTCTTCACTAAAACCATTATTCAAAGGCACCAACTCTTCTTTGATCTTCCTTACTCCTTGTCCAGCTTTCACACACATATAAGGCAGTTGAAAACACCATGGCTTGGATCAGGCACTCCGTGGTCCTTAAAGTGACATCTTTGCTTTTTAACACTTTAAGGAAGTCTTTTGCAGCAGATTTGCCTAAAGTAACACGTCATTTGATTTCTTGAATGCTGCTTTGATTGTCACTCCAAGTAAAATGAAATCCTTGACAAGTTCAATATTTTCTCCTTTTATCATGACGTTTCTTAGTGGTCTGGTTGTGAGGATTTCTGTTCTCTTTATGTTGAGGTGTAATCTATAATGAAGGCTGTGGTTTTTGATCTTTATCACTAAGTACTTCAAGTCCTCTTCACTTTCAGTAAGCATCGTCTTGTCATCTGCATATCACAGGTTGTTAATGAGTCTTCCTCTAATCCTGACGCCAAATTCTTCTATACAGTCTGGCTTCTCAGGTTACTTGGTCAGCGTACAGATTGAATAAGTATGGTGAAAAGATACAAACCTGATGCACATCTTTCTTAACTTTAAACCATGAAGTATCCCCTTGTTCTGTTGGAACGATTGCCTCTTGATCTATGTCCAAGTTTCTCATGAGCAAAATTAAGTGCTCTAAATTCCCATTCTTTGCTATGTTATCTGTAATTGGTTATGATCCACACAGTCGAATGTCTTTGCATAGTCAATAAAACACAGGTAAACATCTTTCTGGTATTCTCTGCTTTCAGCCAGGATCCGTCTGACATCAGCAATGATATCCCTCATTCCATATCCTCTCCTGAATTCATCTTGAACTTCTGGCAGTTCCCTGTCAATACACTGCTACAGCCACTTTTGAATGATCTTTAGCAAAATTTTGCTTGTATGTGATATTAATGATATTGTTCAAGAATTTCTGCATTTGATTGGACCTCCTTTCTTGGGAATAGGCATATATATTGGCTCTCTTCCAGTTGGTTGGCCAGGTAGCTCTCTTCCAAATTTCTTGGCATAGACAAGTGAGCACTTCCAGTGCTGCATTTGTTTGTTGAAACATCTCAATTGGTATTCTATCAGTTCCTGGACCCTTGTTTTTTGCCATTCCTTTCAGCATAGCATGGACTTCTTCCTGCAGTACCATTGGATCTTGATCATATGCTACATCCTGAAATGTTGAATACTGGCCAATTAGTTTTGGTATAATGACTCTGCGTATTCCTTCCATCTTTCTCTCGATGTTTCCTGAGCTGTTCAATATTTTGTCCATAGAATCCTTCGATATTGCGACTTGCAGCTTGAATTTTTCTTCAGTTCTTTTGGCTTGAGAAATACTGAGAGTTTTCTTCCCTTTTGATTTTCTAGCTCCAGATCTTTGCACAGTTCATTATAATATTTTATTTTGTCTTTCAAGCTGCCCTTTGAATCTTCTGTTCAGCTCTTCTACTTCTTAATTTCTTCTATTCCCTTTAGCTACCGGATATTTTAGAAAAAGTTTCGAAGTCTCTTTTGACATCCATTTTGGTCTCTTCTTTCTTTCCTGTCTTTATGATACATATAAACCAAGTCATTGAGTCAATTTTGACAGAGTGGAACTGCCCCATAGGGTTTCCAAGGAGCACCTGGTGGATTCAAACTGCCGACCTTTTGACTGGCAATCATAGCTCTTAACCACTATGCCACCATAGCACTCCTCAAATCAACATAAAAGTATAAAAATGAGCAAAATATATGTCAGGAGAGTCCAGTAGAAGATAAGAAGGCACTAATATATTCATGGAAATTTATCTAATTTCACTAAAAAATAAATTTAAATTAAAATGGCAGCTGGAATTCATCATTTTTCCAAATGGTTTATCAGCTATTGGAAGACTTAAAAATAGTAATAGAAATGGTCCAAGGGAAAGCAGGTGCCCTCAACCATTGTTGCAAATATGGATTGTGAAACTTTGTGATGATATATTTGCAGTTGTTTTCAATATTTATATTTATGCTAGAAATAATCCAAGTTAGGAATTCATAAAATGCAAATAAACAATTTTACATACTTTTCTTCATTACATTTTATAAGAGGATTTTTTGAATCAAAAAAAAAAGGAAAGAATTCCCATGACTGTGAATTTCCATCAGTCAGGCATGAGAACATAATGTCTACTTTGAAAGCATTAGGAAAACTTATGTTCTAACCTAGAAAAGTATCTATCAAATATAGCTAGACAAGAATGCATCAGATGCAGGCAGGGCCACGACAGTGGAGTAGTCAGATGCTTCTGATAGTCCCTCTTACAACAAAGACCTGAAAAAACAAGTAAACTGATTATATATATGACAAGCTAGGAGCCCTGAACATCAAAGGCAAAGTTAAGAAATTGGACTTAGCAACAGAGGGAGGGAGATACGGTTCAGAAGCAGCAAGAAGTTGCCGGACCTAACTCAGTGTGAACCAGCGCCCCTCATCCCTGATCTGCTGGTGTGACTGCAGAGGGGCTGGCAGTAGCTTTCTGTACACGGTTTCCCTAGCCACAGAGAGCCAGTGGCACAGAGTCTACTCATGCCTCCAGAATCAGAGAAGAACAGCGCTCCCGGCATAAGTGCTAGCATTTAATTCACTGCACAGATCATATACCTCCCCTTTCAAAAGAACTCTCTCCCATTTATCTGATCCCTCACCCTCTGTCCCAGGCCCCCAAGCTGGCTTCAGTGACATTCGATTTCCCTGGGCCTGAGATAGGTCCTGGCATGCAACCAGAGCCATTGGAGAAGGAGCAAATTAACAAACAGGGAAAAAATAATCTGATGGCTCCTCTAAGCTGGAAACTCAGGGCAGAAGCAGCTCCTGTCCAGGCACAAGTGGACCATAGACTTTGAATGGCTTTCACCCCTGCATAGAACTGTGTGGCCCATTTCAGGAGCTGGGTTCTTGTTACAGTGCAAGGGTGTGTGGCCTAAGGTCTGACTTTAACGGTTTCAGCTGTGCAGTGGCGAGGTGGGTTCTTGATGCTTGACACTGCTCTAATAAGCAGGGTCCTCACCTACCCAAATCAGGGGCCTGAGGACTGGTGGCTCCACCTGCACCACCTAGCCACCCATGTCAGGGGTACAAGGATAAGTGGTGTCTCCCAGTCCTTACAGTTAAAAGTATCGGGTGTCAATGGTATGGCTGCAGAGCCCACCCACTTGTGCACTCTAGAGAACAGGGACATGTCTTCCTCACAAACACTCAGGGAAAGGTTGTCAACCCCCTACCTTGCTCAGAGTGTGACCACCTGATGCAACAAGAGACCTGTGCATACACCAATCACCACTGCTCCTCAAAGACAGTAGGTGAGAGCCTACACCACACACTTGGTGACTAACTACCTGGAAATATGAGCTGAATCCTTACAAGAAAACTGAATGGACTTCTAGGCTCATATATCTGATAACAGCTCTAGCCATCTGGTGACAGGACGTTAGAGCTTCAAAGGCTCCATTAATCAAACCAACTAATTTGAGCAGCCTATTAAGTATTTCAAAACAAAACAAAGCAAGAAGCTAGGACACAGTATGCAAACATACAGAGACAACAGTCAATATCAAATCACATAAAGAAGCAGATGATGATCATGTCAGCAAGCTTCCAAAGCAAAGAATTGAGGAATCTTCCAGATGAAGATATATTCCTAGAATTACCAGAGGTAGAATACAAAATAATAATATACAGAACTCTTCAAGATATCAGGAAAGAAAAAAAAGAGCTCAGGCAAAATGCAGAACAAGCCAAGGAACACACAGATAAAGCAGTTGAGGGAATTAAGAAGGTTATTCAAGAGAATAACGAAAAATTTAATAGGCTTCAAGAATCCTTAGAGACACAGCAGTCAGAAACTCAGAAGATCAACAATAAAATTTCAGAATTAGACAACTTAGTAGAAAGTCAAAGGAGCAGAATTCAGGAAAGTGAAGTCAGAATTAGTGAGACTGAAAATAAAATACTTGGCACCAATATATTCAAAGAAAAATCAGATGAAAGAATTTTAAGAAATGAAGAAACCCTAAGAATCATGTGGGACTCTATCAAGAGAAATAACCTACAAGTAATCAGAGTACCAGAACAGGGAGGAAAAACAGAAAATACAGAGAAAATTGTGGAAAATTTGTTGGCAGAAAACCTCCCAGATATCATGAAAGACGAGATATCTTTCCAAGATGCTAATCTAACCCCACAGAAGGTAGATCTCAAGAGAAAGATATCAAGACATATTATAGTCGATCTTGCCAGAACCAAAGATAAAGAGAATTTTAAGAGCAGCTAGGGAAAAACAAAAAGTCACCTGTGAAGGACAGTCAGTAAGACTAATCTCGTACTACTCAGCAGAAACCATGCAGGCAAGAAGGCAATGGGAGGACATATATAAAGACTTAAAGGGAAAATAATTGCCAGCCGAGAATTATATATCCAGCAAAACTGTCTCAGATATGAAGGTGAATTATGGCATTTCCAGATAAACAGAAGTTGAGGGACATTGCCAAAACCAAACCAAAATTACAAGAAATTCTAAAGGAAATCCTCCAGTTAGAAACTCAATAACATCAGATAACAATCCAAGACAAGAACAGAGGACAGGGAAACCAGATATCATTCAAGACAGAGAAATCACAAAACTAAATCAAAGTTAAAATGCTCAGAACAGGGAAACAGACATCATGAAGTAAAAGATGACAACATTAACTCAAAAAAGAAGAACTAAAAGATATAGTCATAGATCTTTCATATGGAGTATGAAAATAGGGGTAAATTTATCAAGGTAATCACAAAGGAAAATAACAATCCTGCACATCAAAATAATAATAAAAAAGAAAAACATGAAGACAGCAAAAACAAAAGCAACAACACTGGAAAAGAGGAAAAGATAATACATAAAGAGAAATTACTCAGCACAGAAAATTCAGTGGAAAAAAGAAACTGTCAACAACCAAAAAAAAAGGCATCAAAATGACAGCACTAAACTCATACCTAGACATAATTACGCTGAATGTAAATGTACTAAATGCACCAATAAAGAGACAGAGAGTGGCAGAATGGATTAAAAAAACAAGATCTGCCTATATGTTGCCTACAAGAGACATACCTTAGACATAAAGATACAAACAAACTAAAACTCAAAGGATGGAAAAGAGATACCAAACAAACAACAACCAAAAAAAGAAGAGTGGCAATATTAATTTCTAACAAAATAGACTTTAAAGTAAAATCTACCACAAAGGATAAGGAAGGACTCTTTTGTGCAGCCAATGACAGAGCTCCAAAATACATAAAATGAACTCTAAAAGCACTGAAAATAGAGATGGGCAGCTCTACAATAATAGTAGGAGGCTCCAACACACTACTTTTGGTGAAGGACAGAACATCCAGAAAGAAGCTAAATAAAGACAGTGAAAGTCTAAATGCCGCAATCAACCAACTTGATCTCATAGGCACATACAGAACACCCCAACCAAAGGCAGACAAGCATATTTTCTTTTCCAATGCACATGGAACGTTCTCCAGAATAGACCACATATTAGGTCATAAGGCAAGTCTTAACAGAATCCAAAACATCAAAATATTTCAAAGCATCTTTTCTGACCATAAAGCCATAAAAGTAGAAGCCAATAACATAAAGCAAGTGAAAAAAAAAACAAACACACAGAAACTGAGCAACACCTTGCTGAAATACTACTGGGTTATAGAAGAAATTAAGGGTGGAATAAAGGAATTCGTAGAATCAAATGAGAATGAAAACACTTCCTACCAGGACCTGTGGGACACAGCAAAACAGTGCTCAGAGGTCAATTTATAGCAATAAATGCACACATCCAAAAGAAGAGAAGGCCAAAATCAAAGAATTATCCCTACAACTCAAAGAAATAGAAAGAAAGCAGCAAAAGAAGTCCTAGGGTACCAGTAGAAACAAAATAATAAAAATTAGAGCAGAATTAAATGAAATAGAGAAAAGAAAAACAATTGAAAGAGTTAACAAGACCAACAGCTGGTTCTATGAAAAGATCAACAAAATCGATAAACCATTGGCCAAATGGACAAAAGAAAAATAGGAGAGAAAGCAAATAACCCGAATAAGAAATGAGATGGGCAATATTACAACAGACCCAACTGAAATTAAAAGAATCATAACAGAATATTATGAAAAATTGTACTCCAACAAATTTGAAAACCTAGAAGAATTGAATAAATTTCTAGAAACACACTACCTACCTAATCTAACACAAACAGATGTAGAACAGCTAAATAAACCTATAACAAAAGAAGAAATTGAAAAGATAATTAAAAATTCCCAATAAATTAAAGCCCTGGCCCTGATGACTTCACTGGAGAATTCTACCAAACTTTCAGAGAAGTGTTAACAGCACTACTACTAAAGGTATTTCAGAACATACAAAAGGATGGAATACTCCCAATCTCATTCTATGAAGCCAGCATAACCGTCATAACAAATCGAGGTGAAGACACCACAAAAAAAGAAAATTACAGACCAATATTCCCCATGAACTTAGACACAAAAACCCTCAGCAAAATTCTAGCCAACAACATATTGAAAAAGTAATTCACCTTGACCAAGTAGGATTCATACTAGGTATGCTGGGATGGTTTAACATTTGAAAAACAATCAATGTAATCCATCATATAAATAAAAGACAAGAACCACATGGTCTTATGGGTTGATGCAGAAAAGGCATTTGACAAAGTCCAACATCCATTCATGATAAAGACTCTCAGCAAAATAGGAGTAGAAGGAAAATTCCTCCACATAATAAAGGACATTTATGTAAAGCCAACAGCCAACAGCACTCTAAATGGAGTGAGTCTGAAATCATTCCCCTTGAGAACGGGAACCAGACAAGGATGCCCTTTATCATCACTTTTATTCAACATTGTTCTGGAGGTCCTAGCCAGAGCAATTAGTCTAGGGAAAAAAAAAAAAAAGCATCCAAATTGGTAAGGAAGAAATAAACTATCTCTATTTGCAGATGATATGATTTTATACACGGAAAACCCTAAAGAATCCACAAGAAAACTACTGGAACTAATAGAAGATTTCAGCAAAGTATCAGGATACAAGATAAACATGCAAAAACCAGTTGGATTCCTCTATATGAGCAAAGAGAAAGTCGAAGAGGAAATCATGAAATGAATACCATTTACAATAGCCCCAAGAAGATTAAATACTTAGGAACATATCTAACCAGAGACATAAAAGACCTATACAAAGAAAACTATGAGACACTACTGCAAGAAACCGAAAGAGACCTACATAAGTGAAAAAACATACCTTGTTCTTCAATGGGAAGACTCAAGATTGTGAAAATGTTTATTCTACTCCAAGCAATCTATAGATAAATGCAAGCCTGATCCAAACTCCAATGGCATTTTTTAATGAGATGGAGAAACAAATCACCAAGTTCATATGGAAAGGGAAGAGGCCCTAAATAAGTAAAACAGTACTGAAAAATTAGAACAAAGTGGGAGGCCTCACACTACCTGATTTTAGTACATATTACAACACCAGGGTAGTCAAAACAGCCTGGTACTGGCACAACAGCAGGTACATAGACCAATGGAACAGAATTGAGAATTCAGACATAAATTCATCCATGTATGAGCAGCTTGTATTTAACAAAGGCCCAAAGTCCATTAAATGGAGAAAAGACAGTCTCTTTAACAAATGGTGGTGGAATAACTGGATACCCATCTGCAAAAAAATGAAACAAGACCCATACCTCTCACACCATGCAGAAAAACTAACTCAAAATGGATCAAAGACCTAAATATAAAATCTAAAATGATAAAGATCATGGAAGAAAAAATAGGAAGAACTCTAGTAGCCCTCAAACATAGCATAAACAGTATACAAAACATTGCCAGCAATGCACAAACACTGGAAGGTGAAGTCGATAACTGGGAGCTTCTAAAAATGAAACACTTATCCTCATCCAAAGGCCTCACCGAAAGAGTAAAAAGACTACCTATAGACTGGGAAAAAAAATTTGGCTACAACAAATCCGATCAGTGTCTAAATCTTTAAAATCTACAAGATACTGCCAAACTTCAACAACAAAAAGACAAATAAACCAATTAAAAAATGGGCAAAGGGTATGAACAGAAACTTCACCAAATAAGACGTTCAGGCAGCTAACAGCTACGTTAGGAAACGCTCATGATCAATAGCCTTTAGAGAAATGCAAATCAAAACTACAATCAGATACCATCTTACCACAACGAAGCTGGCTCTAATCTAAAAAACACAAAATAATAAATGTTGGAGAGGTTGTGGAGAGACTGGAACACTTATACATTGCTGGTGGGAATGTAAAATGGCACAACCACTTAGGAAATCGATTTGGCGTTTCCTTAAAAAGATAGGAGTACCATACGATCCAGCAATCCCACTCCTTGGAATATAGTGTAGAGAAATAAGAGCCCTACAAGAATAGATATATGCACACCCATGTTCACTGCAGCACTGTTACAATAGCAAAGAGATGGAAACAATCAAGGTGCCCACCAATGGATAAATGGATAAACAAATTATGGTATATTCACACAATGGAATACGATGCAACAATAGAGAAAAACAATGAATCCGTGAAACATCTCATAACATGTAGGAATCTGGAAGGCATTATGCTGATTGAAATCAGTCAGTCGCAGGACATATATTGCTTGAGACCACTATTATAAGAACTCAGGAAAAGGTTTAAACACAGAAGAAAACATTCTTTGATGATTACGAGAATGGGGAAGGAGGAAGAGGGATATTCACTAATTACAGAGTAGACAAGAATCATTTTAGGTGAAGGGAAGGACAACACACAATACAGGGGAAGTCAGCACAACTGGACTAATCCAAAAGCTAAGCAGTTTCCTGAATACAACGAAACACTTCGAGGGACAGAGTAGCAAGGGTGGGGGTCTGGGGACCATGGTTCAGGGGACATCTAGGTCAACTGACGTAACAAATCGTATTAAGAAAATATTCCACATCCCACTTTGATGAGTGGTGTCTGGGGTCTTGAAAGTTAGCAAGCGGCCATGTAAGATGCATCAATTGATCTCAATCCGCCTGGAGCAAAGGAGAATGAAGAACACCAAGGACTCAAGGAAACATGAGCCCAAGAGACAGAAAGTGCCACTTAAACCAGAGACTCTAACAGCCTGAGACTGGAAGAACTAGATGGTGCCCGGTTACCACCAATGACTGCACTCTAAGGGAACACAACAGAGAATCTCTGATGGAGCAGGAGAAAAGTGGAATGCAGACCTCAAATTCTAGTAAAAGAGACCAGGCTAAATGGTCTGACTGAACACTGGAAGGGCTCCAGAGGTCATGGCCCTTGGACTCTCTGTTAGCCCAAAACTAAAACCATTCTGAAGCCACTTCTGCAGACAAAGATTAGACTGGACTATAAGACATAAGATGAAACTGGTGAGGATTGTGCTTCTTAGCTCAAGTAGACACATTGTGACTGTGTGGGTAAAGCCTCTCTGGAGGCGAGATGAGAAGGCAGAGGGGGACAGGAACTGGATGAATGGACACAGGAAATACACAGGGGAGAAAGAAGGAGAGTGCTGTCACATTGTAGGGAGAGCAACTAGGATCACCTTAACCATGTCTGTATAAGTTTTTGTATGAGAAACTTACTAGAATTGTAAACTTTCACTTAAAGCACAATAAAAAGAATACTTAATATTAAAAAAAAGAATTGTTATCCATACGCATTTGCTAAATATTTACTTCTGAAAAGCTTCCATATACCATAACTTCCCCATTACCCTCACTCTATTTATGATTTTTAAAATAAGCTTAAAAATTTCAATTTAGAACAATTTTATATCTTGCTATTATGATTTCACTTAAAGTAAATTTATTGCCAATCATAGCTTTTATAACAAAATATTAATTCTTTTTCCCTTGCAAATAATTCATTTGATTGGACTATATATATATATATATATATATATATACATTTTTTCTCAATGAGTCCATGTTTAAATTTCTTGTTTATAATTTCTTTTCTTATCCACTCCAAGCCTGGAAATACAATTTACAGAATGTAGTAGCAAGTTTTGATATAAGACCGTGGATTCACTTTGGAAACCCTGGTAACATAGTGGTTAAGAGCTACAGCTGCAAACCAAAAGGTTAGCAGTTCAAATCCACCAGGTACTCCTTGGAAACCCTATGGCACAGTTCTACTCTGTCGTATAGGGTTGGTCGGAGTCAGAACCCACTCGATGGCAACGGGTTTTAGGGAACTTACTTTATGCTACATAAAAAAAGAAAATATAGCCATCAATTTACATATTATTTAGGTCAACAATTAGGTTATCAAACACTTATCATTTATTAGTCACCGTGCAGGTCATGGTGCCATGAATAGTGATGTTTATGGTCTCCAGATACCAAAAGAAAGATGAGTAGTGATGGTGAACATTTAGAAATTTATTTCACCTAATAAAAAGGAAATACTTTTTTTCTGATTTTTGATGCTCTACCCACTTTTTTTTTTTTTTTACCCACTATCATCAGATGCCTACAGCCACGTTTTCTTAGCATTAGAAATATTTGTTTGTTTTTCTGTGAAAGTAATTTACAAGTGAGAACAACTTTCGTGAGGGAAGGGGTCATGTGCATCCTCTGAGGGAGGCTGAGGAATATACTCAGCATTGCATAATCCAGTATATTGGCTGATGCCTTATTGCTTTCCTTGGCAATTTTATTGCATACTCCCAGAAATAAAACAAATTAAGAGAACAGTTTATTGTGATACACTCAGTGATTATTTTTGAAAGCTGGAAGGATATATTTATTTTTACCTTTCAAATATTTTTGATATGAAAATAAAATGGCAGAAATCTTAATGAAAAGTATAATTTCTGAGATTATTCTATAAAATATGAGAAGAACAAAAGAATTTATTTTGTATTCCCCTATGTAATTTCCATCTATCCTATATCAGTATTTTTGAAGATTGGGTTACTTCAGAGTCTATGTCTTATTTTGTTAGAAAAAAATTTTAAAAACTACCAAATTATTTTAACATTGGTCTTTACCACTTATACACAAATCTAATTCCCCTTCAACACTGAAATTTTACCCTCTGTGTACGTAGCTACATTCCCAAATTTCTCACTGGAATGACAAGATTTTGTTAATTTTAGATGAGTGGAATCACAAACATGAATTTTTGTCTAGAATGTGGGCAATTAGTTATAATATTCTAGTTTATGCTGTAGTATAACACCAGTGATTAAAAAAAAATCTCTATCATAAAACCACAATAGTGGATTTCTGGATCACGCTGCATGTTATCTTGGGATTTGTCCTCCCTCAGGGACACAGGCTGATGGTGCTTCCCTCATTGTGAAGCAACAGCAATTTCTGGAAGATGGAAAGAACATGGAATTTCACTCGCTGGCTCTAAATTCTTGCCATGGGTTACGCATGTCACTTGCACTAATGTTTCACAGTCCACACCTAACTTCAGAGAAAAGGGAAGTGCAATCTAAACTCGAGCCAGGAAGGATGAAGATCAGATGATTAACCAACATTCCTAATCAAGTAGTTCACCCTTCTGGGTCCCAACTCCTCTCCAAAGGAGACAACCAAATGTCCCGTTCAGTCATGGAATAAGCTCAAAGCCCAGGATCTCTTGGTGATAAGCAGTCACCAATAAGGTCCATCTTTTATCTGATGACCTGTGAATTATCTAAATTTCCCAGTTATCCAAATATCCAGCATGTCTTGGTTGGACAGGGACAGGATAACGGAAATAAACACTGGTATTAGGAAAGAAAGAATGAGATATCCACAAGAATCATGAGCCCCCAGAAGTTCTGAAATTCCATTAGGCAGACATTTAAAGGCCCACTATATTTCTGATGAGGAATAGTCACTGATAAGGCCACTTTTCTGCCTCCTTGGAGTAGTTTTCACATTCATTTTTTTGATAGCATAGCCCCTGGATCTTCTCTCTGAGATATGCTTTTTAAAAGATTCATATTGCCTTATCTGCCATGATGCAAAACCCCAAAAAACCCACTGCTGTTGAGTCGATTCTGCCTCATAGTGACCCTATAGGACAGAGTACAACTGCCCCATAGAGTTTCCAAGGAGCGCCTGGTGGACTCGAACTGCCAACCTTTTGGTTAACAGCCATAGCACTTAACCACTACGCCACCAGGGTTTCCTATCTGCCATGATAATTGTGGAATATACTCTTATGGTTGCTAAAGAGTTTTTTCAACTAACTTTCTGCCCATGGTGTTTGGAGTCTGTGATAAAGAGACTATCATTTGACAAGTATTTACTGCCTTCTGCTGATCACATGAGGAGCACACTTCTTCACTCCATCACACGTTAACCTAGTGATTTGATAAACTTTGCTCAATAGCATGTGGCTGAAAGTGTCTGTATACCACTTCCAAGCCTAGAGTTTCAGCGATATTATATTTTCATATTTCTCTATTGTTTCTTCCATCATCATGAGAAGAAAATGTCTCCAGTAGGTTGTCTCTTTCAAAAACTTTTTTCTAAGCCTAATTTCCTCATCTAAAAATCAGTTATCAGGAGAGAGATCACTAGCTATTTCAAAAGAGAGAACAGAATTCAGATAAGTACTTCAATAGGAGATGAAGGAATCAAGGAACCAAACAAGGGAAGCTGAATCAACTTAGAGACTCCCATCAGTATGTTGCTTCCAACACCCAGAAAACTGTCAAACAGCAGGACAAGATGGCTTCCAGGACCCCATGGGTGGGGCCCTCATGCAGAACCCAGAACCAAGGTGAGGACCAGCAGACAATATTTGAAACCATGAAGATTCAAAGTGAAATCATGGCGAGCCACGGTTACTTCCAGGAACTATAGTTGAAGTGGGGAAAGAGAGAAGGAGAAATTTGCTGACTTCTGTCCTATAGCCTTTCTAATCTTCTGACAGTCTTACATTGTGATTTCCTACAAGAAATATGCTGGCAAAGGATCTTGGGAAATGTAGTTCTCCTTGGTATAGAGTCAAATAAAGTCAGTGAAAGTATCTGAAAACCAAGGAGCATTACAAAACATGCTGGCTAATATGAAAAAATAAAAACCAATCATGTTGAGTCAATTACAACTCATAGCAACTCTATAGGGTGAAGCAGAACTGCCTTGTAGGGTTTTCAAGGAGCAGCTGGTGGATTTGAACTGCCAACCTTTTGATAAGTGTCAGCTTTTAACCACTGAACCACCAGGACTCCAAGCTAATAATCCAAAAAAAAATAGAGCCTGTCTTATATGGTGTGTGTGAACATCTTCATATCTGGAGTTTTTTTTCTTAAAATCTGCTTTGTTTAATATTTTATAGCTAAACCATATTTCCTTTTAATTAATATTTGTCTTACGTATCTTTTTGACCTTTTAAATTTCATATATTCTTTGTCTTTATATTTAAATATGCCTCCTTAAAATTTCACTCAAGTAAAATTTTGCTGAAGATAATTAAAAAATGGCTGTGGCAGTACATCAACAGGAAACTGACAGAAATTCAAGCCGATTCAGAAAAGGATGTGGAAACTAATGGGCCACAACTACCACAGCCTCCACCAGACTGAGTCCAGCATAACTAGATGGTGCCCAGCTACCACCAACGACTGCTCTGACAAGGATCACAATAGAGGGTCCAGGACAGAACTGGAGAAAAATGCAGAACAAAACTATAACTTACAAAAAAAGACCATACTTACTGGTCTGACAGAGACTGGAGAAACCTCAAGAGTATGGACCCTAAGTGTCCTTTTAAATCAGTACTGAAGTCACTCCAAAGGTTCACCCTTCAGCCAAAATTTAGACAGACCCGTAAAACAAATCAAGACTAAATGGGCACACCAACCCAGGGGCAAGGATGAGAAGGCTGGAGGGAACAGGAAAGCTGATAATGGGGAACCCAAGGTTGACAAGGGTAGAATATTGACATGGTGTAGGGTTGGCAACCAATGTCACAAAACAGTATGTGTATTTATTGCCTAATGAGATATTAATTTGCTCTGTAAACCTTCATCTAAAGCATAATTAAAAAAAAAAGAGAGAAAAATCAAAATATCTACCTGATACCATTTGGGAATTACTGTTATTTCCATCATTGCTATCACATAATAACAATTATAACATGTTTATTGTTAATCATAATTACAACATTTATTGTGCACTGTCAGGAACAGTACCAAGTACTTTTCATACATTGCTCATTCCATGCCCATATTAACCCCATGAAGTAGGTGCTATTATCACATCCAGAGTCCTGTGGATAGTAATGGGTAGGAATGTAAACCTAGGTTGAAATTCTTAACCACTGTTACATTAACTTCAGTTCTACTTCTGGCCACGGTGGTTCTGTTTTTATATATTAATTGATTAAATGTATTGAGGAAGACTGAGACTATAAACCTAGAGAGATAAATTTGAATATGTAAGTATATAGCCAGTGGAAGGATTTCAAAGGGTAATGGAATCAGGGTATTATAATGAAGAAAGATCTGGATCATTGGGATGGCAGACCAAAGAGTAAGAAACACTAACTCTTCAGATGAACTATGTGAGCACTACCCAACTGGCACAATGGTAAGTTCCATCACTTGTCTTGTCAAAGAAGATATGACATAATGAAGCCATATACAGCTGTATTTCTGTATGACTTGATTCTGATCCATTGGGCAGACAACCATGTATAATGACTCTGATCTACAAGAAACATGTGCTCTGTGTGCTAGGCTTTGGGTACACAGATATATGTTCCCTTTCTTTTCTTTTCTTTTTTAAAAATAAGTTGTGGTTAAATAAATATTAAAATAAAAAAATCCTGATTTGAAAGAAAAAAAATAAAGAAAATGACACGGAAGGAGGGATATAATTGCTGATGTCTGGTGGATCTTGGCTAAAAGCTGAGAATACCAGAAAGATGTTTATTGTTGTTGTTATTAGGTGCAGTGGAGTCGCTTCCGACTCATAGCGATCCTATGTACCACAGAAAGAAACACTGTCCGGTCCCATGCCATACTTACACTCGTTGTTATGCTTGAGCCCATAGTTGCAGACACTGTGTCAATCCATCTCATTGAGGGTCTTCCTCTTTTAAAAGCTGACCCTGTACTTTACCAGGCATGATGTCCTTCTCCAGGGACTGATCTCTTCTGACAACACGGCCAAAGTATGTTAGATGCAGTATCACCATCCTGGCTTCTAAGGAGCATTCTGGCTGTACCACTTCCAAGACAGATTTGTTTGTTCTTTTGGTATATTAAATATTCTTTGCCAACACCACAATTCAAAAGCATCTATTCTTCTTCAGTCTTCCTTATTCATTGTCCATCTTTCACATGCATATGAGGCAATTGAAAATACCACTAATGCTTGGAACCTGAAATATACGAAGTATGAATCTAGGAAAATTGGAAATCTTCAAAAATGAAATGGAACACATAAGCATCGATATCCTAGGCATTAGTGAGCTGAAATGGACTGGTATTGGCCATTTTGAATCGGACAACACATAGCCTACTACGCCAGAAATGACAACTTGAAGAGGAATGGTGTTACATTTATGGTCAAAAAGAACAATTCGAGGTCTATCCTGAAGTACAGTGCTGTCAGTGATAGGATAATATCCATAGGCCTATAAGGAAGACCAGTTAATATGACTATCATTCAAATTTACGCAGCAACCACTAAGAACAAAGTTGAAGAAATTGAAGATTTTTTTCAGCTTCTGTAGTCTGAAATTGATTGAACGTGCAATCAGGATGCATTGGTAATTACTGGTGATTAGAATGTGAAAGTTGGAAACAAAGAAGAACAATTGGTAGTCGGAAAATATGGCCTTGGTGATAGAAACAATGCCGGAGATTGAATGATAGAGTTTTGCGAGACCAATGACTTCTTCACTGCAAATACCTTTTTTTCACCAACATAAACGGCAACTATGCACATGGCCCTCGCCAGATGGAATACACAGAAGTCAAAATGACTACATCTATGGAAAGAAACAAAGGAAAAGCTCAATATCATCAGTCAGAACAAGGCCAGGGGCTGACTGTGGAACAGAAAGATCTTTCTGTGTTAATTATTGACTATTCAAAGGCATTTGACTGAGTAGATCATAAGAAATTTTGGATAACATTGCAAAGAGTGGGAATTCCAGGACACTTAATTTTGCTCATGCGGATTCTCTACATAGACCAAGAGGCGGTAACTGGAACACAACAATGGGACACTGCTTAGTTTGAAATCAGAAAAGATGTGCATCAGGATTGTATCCTTTCACCATACTTATTCAATTTGTATGCTGAGCAAATGATCTGAGATGGACTATATGAAGAAGGCAGCATCAGGATTAGAGAAAAACTCATTAACAACCTGCAATATGCAGAACACACAGCCTTGCCTGTTGAAAGTAAAGAGGACTTGAAGCACTTGCTGATGAAGATCAAAGACGTCAGCCTTCAGTATGAATTACACCTCAAAATAAAGAAAACAAAAATCCTCAAAACTGGACCAGTAACCAACATCGTGATAAATGGAGAAAATGCTGACGTTGTCAAGGATTTAATTTTACTTTGATCTACAATTAACTCCAGTGGAAGCAGCGGTCAAAAAATCAAAGGATGTATTGCATTTGGCAAATTGGCTGCAAAAGCCCTCTTTAAAGTGTTAAAAAGCAAAAATGTCGCTTTGAGGACTAAGGTGCACCTGACCCAAGCCATTGTATTTTCAGTTGCCTTTTGCCACTTCTGCATGTGAAAGATGGACAACGAGTAAGGAAGACCAAAGAAGAATCGATGCCTTAGAATCACGGTGTTGGTGGAAAATATTGAATATAAAATGGACTGTCAAAAGAATGGTCAAATTTGTCTTGGAAGAAGTACAGCAAGAATGCTCCTTAGAAGCGAGGATGGCGAGATTTCGTCCCATGTAATTTGGACATATTATAAGGAGGAACCAGTCCCTGGAGAAGGACATCATGCTTGGTGAAGTAGAGGGTCAGCAAAAATGAGGGATTAACACAGTGGCCGCAATAATGGGCTCAAACATAGAAATGATAGTTAGGTTGGGGCAAAATGGGGCAGTGTTTCATTATGATGCACATAGGGTCGCTCTGAGTAGGAACCCACATGAAGGAACCTAACAACAACAATTAAAATACGAAAAGGTTTTCTCCAGTCTAGATTCTTTGCTCGGAATATTTAGTCTATTTACATTTGCTGAAAAACTTATGTTTTTCAGCTTATTAGTTTTTTTATTTTAAATTAAAAAAAACTTTATATTATTCAATGTAGTGATTTTTAGTTACTTATTTTCTCTGTGTCCCCCCTTCATCTCATTCCTGTCTTCTTTGGATTGATTATTTTTTTGCATTTCACGATTTCTTTGTGTCATTTAAGACAATATGCACTTTACTTCTTTATGTTTAGTGATAATCTAGGACAATGTACCATACACTTAATTAATCAAAAACTAATTTTATTACAACTTCATCTACTCAAACAATAAAAGGTATTATATATTTTAACTCATATCTTCACAGCTATTGCTGTCTAACAAAACACCACAAAACTTGGCAGTTTAAAACAATAAGTTATTATCTCCCCAGGATTCTGGGTTGAGTGGGTTGGTTCTCTGCTAGAATGTCCATTTTGAAGTTGCAATCAGATACTGGCTGGAGTCATCTGAAAACCTATTGGGCTGGATGTCCAAGAATACTTCTTCACTCCCATGTCTAGTGCCGCAATGCTGCTCCATGGGACCTCTCTCTCCAGCAGACAATTATGGGCTTTTTATGTGACCTACAAGTTCTTGACCGAGTTCTCAGCCACTCTACTTGGTGCCATTCACTGAGAAAGAATTTTCTGTAGATTTCCTGGACCTACTTGAGGAGCTGGGAGGTTAATTTCTAGCTAACTCAGACAGAATTGTGTTGTCCCTTACATTCCCTGGTTTATTCAGAGTTCTTCTGAATCCTCACCTTTAGGGGCCTTGTAGTTTATCTCCTGTTGTCCATGAAACACAGAGCCATGAAAGTTGATACAGCATTGTTTTTTTATTTCCTTTGACTAATATTCTGGTAAAGAAGCTACTTCCTTCTGCCTTATTTTTCTAATTACTGTTTTTATTTGTGTATGTGTGTGTCTGTGGTATATCTATGCAGTTCTTTAATGCATGAAAGAAAAATCTCTTTCCAAGTCTGTCTATCTATCTATTCAACTAGCTCTGTGTGTTGGTTATGATACCTCATCTGCCATGTTTCCAGGCACTGAAGTCTCTGTCATGTTATTTTCACATTACTAACTTAAATTAATCTTGATAATACATATATTTTTAATTTTAGGAATGCTGTTTTTATAGACAGAATAGCTGTATATCAGAGAAGCTAACTTACCCAAGGTACATGTTCTTAGTTGACTGATCCCAGACGGCAACCCCTGGCCCTCTCACAGAAAAATCTAAGTGGTTTTCCTCAACCACATTGTTTTTGATTTTTCACTTCTAGAACATCTTAAAACTTTAATCAAAGCCGAAGTGGTAAGACTTCTCTGTAATATAAAATAATTCTAAACAGATAAAAATATTATTTTCAGAACAATGGTTCCAGATTATATGAAGTAGGTTAAGAGAATTATAACCCCTTTTATTCAAATGTAGTTCATATCTTTATTATGGGTTTTAGGTAACACATATATTCACCTGAGCACTATTCCAGTGTGTGTATATGTGTGTATGTGTGTGTGTGTGTGTGTGTATCCACAAAGCACAGCAGTTTAAAACAATTGTTTATTTTGCAAATGAATTTGCAATTTCAGCAGGTTTCATCAGGGACAGCTCATCTCTACTCCACGCTTCATCAGTGGAAGTGGCTCAACTGGGAGCTGAAAGATAACACTTGCATGATGTGCCACCAAGGACTGAAAAAAATGGCTTTGAATTTGGCCGGGCTCTCAGCTGGGGATGTGCACTAGAAGTCTTGGTTTCTCTCTTTGTCACAGCATGGGGATTATATAATTGCACCAACACAATTACTCTTAAGACATTTCTTAAAATAGGGAATGGGGTAGCATACAGTCACTTGCAATTCTAAAATTCTGGTAGAAATTGTTGCCAGCTCCTTAACTAAGATTTAGTGTGATTCTCTGGGAATTATTCTACATGATTTTTGCCTCTGCTTTCTGAGTCACCCTTGCTCTACCATGAGAAAACGGAGTAGTCACCTCAATCAGCTTACTCCTTAGACCAAACTAGTGGTATTTCTGTCAGAAAAACATGCTTGCAAACATTGTGAGTTTTCCGTGAATCTTACTGGAATTTACTCCATTAGGCATAACCCACAACTACCAACCTTGGGCTTCCTGTGACTCTGCTGCACTACAGTGCCCTAAAACATTTTAGTAGTCCTATTTATTTTTAACTAAAGAGAACCTACAAGACTCTCAAGATTTATAGAAGGTCTTTTGTCTGTTTGGATGTTTATTTAAAGTACAGTGTCTTAAATCGTCCTGAAGCCTTAATAAATGATTTTAGAGTCACAACTTGTGTTGGATCTTTGGCCTGAGGCCCTTTCTTAATTTGAGACTTCCTTGCTGAAAGAAAGTTTTATTTTTGAATCCACTGTGTACTGACTCCTTTGTACACAATATATTTTTTTCTTCAGCTCATCTCTCTACTCTTAGGTTTTAACATAGGTCATGAAAAGCCAATTAGCATTTTTATATTCTGTCTGGAAGTTTCTTTAACAAATCTTCCCACGGCAACATTTTGCAAATATTTCTTGATGTCTTCTTACGTATTTTATGTTTGATGGTCACATTGGGTCCTTATTTCATTTGAATTTATTTTATCTTCATTATGTGATTTAGGATCTACATTTAGTTTTCAAAAGGTATTATCCCCATCAAAATTAATGATTTCCATTATTTATCAAAAAATACAAATTATGCACGTATCATATGCTATTTAGAAACTCAATCACTCATACTTATTGCCAGAGCCCTAATTTCAGAGCAAAAACACCACTGCAAGTTATGACAGGAGGACAAATATAATTTTTAATTAGTTTACCATATATAAAAACAATCATATAGGAACAATGGAGCCAGACTGGCAAAGTAAGAGCAAAATAACTTGATAACACAAAAAGAAGAATTTAAATGGGATGAACAAAATAGCAAAACGATATTTTAGAAATGTAACCTGTATGCAGTTTGGTTGCTGCCCTTTTGGCAAATTATGCTCAGCATTGATATCACATAAAATGTCTCTCCAGCCACCTCCTCAAGGCCCCCTTGACTTCTTTACTTCTCACAGTGTATATAAGGGGGTTCAAGACAGGTGTGAAGATTGTATAAAACACTGAGACCACCTTATCATGGTCCTCTGAACCGTTAGATTTGGGCCTCATGTAGATGAACATGATGGTGCCATAGAAGAGTCCCACAACCACCAGGTGAGAGGAGCAGGTCTTAAAGGCTTTTTTCCCAGCTCCGGCTGACCGCATGCAGAGCACTGCAGCCAGGATAAGGCTGTATGAGGCCAAAACGAGAGACAAAGGGATCAAGAGCATCTGAATGCAGCAGACATACATGAAAAACTCAAAAATCGTGGTGTCAGCACAGGCAAGGCGTACCAGTGATGGTGCTTCACAGAAAAAGTGATTGATTTCCCGTGAGTGACAGTAAGGGAAGCTCAAAGTGGCACCAACCTGCATCAGCCCATCGATCCCTCCCAGGAGCCAGGAAACTGACGTCACGAGTAAACAGAGCTTCTGACTCATGAGAATGGGGTAGCACAGTGGGTGACATATGGCCACATAGCGGTCATAGGACATGGCCGTTAAGAGGAAGCATTCACTCCCTCCCAGAGTGAGAAGCAGGAAGATCTGGACTCCACAGCCAGTGGGAGAGATAGACCTAGTGTCCATCAGGTAGTTGGCTGCCATTTTGGGAACGATGGTGGAGACCAGCATCATGTCCATGAAAGAAAGCTGGCTAAGCAGGAAGTACATGGGCATGTGGAGTTGAGGGTCCACATGAATGAGAATGATCATAAGGGTGTTGCCCATCAGTGAGGTGATGAAGATCATAAGCACCATGGCAAACAGGAATAGGTGGATCTGTGTGTGGTTAAAGGCCCTAGAAGAATGAAGTTTATTCCTGTGGTGCCGTTTGCATTGACCATGGCTCTACTGGTGCCTGAAAGATGTAAAATGATGCAGAAATAAGATTTGTTTAAAAGGAAAAAAAAAAAAATTTTTTTTTTTTTTTTTTAAAGGAAGCTTGTACATATCTTTATGAAAACTTGATCAAATGACTTGGGAAATCTCAGACTTGGAGGGCTAATTGCTACTTTAATCTTTCACTTACAAATAAGATTTTTGCCATAGCATAGTGCTATCCATCTCTGCTGTTACTATACATTATTTTTTATTCACACAAAATTAGATAACATACATGTACAGTAGTACAACTTACACCTCTATTGTTTTTTAATAATTTGTCAGTATGCCACACGTAATTTACTCATGGTGTTAAGAAATATTACTTATGCAATCCGAGTTCTTTACACTTTGGGTATTTCTATATTGAAGGAAATTCAGATTTATGCACTTTAGTAGGTATTGAGGTGATATGCCTATAGTTATTACTTTTGCATGTGTTTTAGATATTTGCTTAATGGATTCTCACATGATTTTCTTCAATATCAAGACAAATAAATTACAACTGATAAAACTAAGTTTGATGGGGAAAAAACAAAAGCAAAAATTCTCTATTCCACACTTACATGCAGCCTGTGCTCTAAACACACTAGGCTTTCAGCCACCACAGATACTACTTTACCCATCGCCATATCATTTATATTATCATGACTTGCTTTCCTGATCATGGTGCCTACATCTCATTAAGTTTACAACCCTCTCAACATTTAAACTTTTATGTATTATGTTCTCAAACAATGCTGCTGATTTTAATTTAATATATAATATATCCATTCTAAGGGAGCCCTGGTGGCACAGTGGTTAAGCTTTCGGGAGCTAACCAAAAGGTTGGCAGTTCAAACTCACCACCACTCCTTGGAAACTCAATGAGGCAGGTCTACTCTGTCCTATAGGGTCAGAATTGACTTGACAGCACAGGTGTTTGGGTTTTATCCATTCAAAAAAGTTAATAATTTCATAAATGAACATAATTTGTATTGCATGCAATTTTCACATAAATTTGGACATTTTTAATCTTATACTTCTAAAAGTAGAAGACAAAAACTAATCCATTGATTATGACTTATCCAAATGATATTCTCATATAATGAACCTGAGGTCCAACATCTCCCACAGGTAAAATATACAGGTACTCATTCACTTTCAGAATAGCTCCTCTTTTCACAAGAACCTATAACTTCCGTTTCTTTTACGTCTAAGTATTTTTGGTGGTAGGAATGGATGCATGTGTAAATGGATTCACCTGTTATACTTAGGTAGGTGGTGTCTTTTGCTCACAAATTCAAATTGTCAGAGAGAGCTGTGAATTCAGGATTACCAACAGTATTATGTTTGGACTTCATTCATAATCTGTGGTGTAGTAAATCCTTTTTTGGTTTTTCTGTAATTTATTTGGAAAACATTGCAAATTTTGTGAATGGTCTATGATCTTCACACCTTCAATACATATTAAAATTTTTTGATTCTTAGTATATACCAACATTGACTTTCATATCAATAAAATATGTAGATGTTCCATTTTTCAAAATTGATATAAATATGCAATAGTGAGCATATCATTCTTTTATGCTTTGTTCCCTCAAATATATATATTTTTAGTGAAATATATATTCAGTTTAATATATTTTTAACTACTGCCAAATTTTATTACATCATATATATGCAATTTATATATATAAACATAGATGTATATATATATAATGTTTATTTAAGAATACTTAGCTTCTTTCCAATCTGTTGTTAATATAACCCATATCCTTGTGCATGTGGCGATATTTTCTCAAGTAAATATTTCACTAGAATATTTTGGGTTTAAGATAATTGCATCTCCACCTTTTACACTCCAGTCAACTGTCAATTTGTGTGATAATTCCTCCACATATTTTACTGTTAGATGCGATAATTAACAGCAATCATGTAAGTGTGAAAATAAATTTAAATTGCATGTCACTTAAGTTACATGGCAGAAACTCTTTTAATCTATTCATCGACCTCTTGGATTTCTTCTGCAAACTGTGAATATCTCTAATTCATGGTTTTTAGATTGTTTGACTTTTTCTTAATAATTTAAAGAATTTCCCATGTATTTTGTAATTTATATATTTAATTATATATTTAATTTATATATCTTTATAACTTGTTATTTATATGCATTGTGAATATCTTCTCCAGTTGATTTTATATATTTGACATTTTTGTTATTTTGGACTGAAGTTTTGCATTTTATATTACATATATTTGGGATACTTATATGATATTAATAATTTAATATTAATGTTCTGCATTTCATTAATAGGCTACCATTTTAAACAATTTCAATGTTATTTGGATCAAACAACTTGTTATTGGTATATAAGTCATTTGAATCTATGATCATTGTTGATTTAATATTACATTGTACTGTCTTTGCATGCATGAATATTAAACATATTAAACTCACAAAATGTCTTGCTATAGTTCATCTTTTAATTTGTAGTCTCTGATTTTTTTTTTTAAACGAAAGAGGGATAATCAGTGTTCTTAAAGGCCACTAAAACATAGGTGTAAAGTAGTCTGTGTCTGTAGATTTTTTTTTTTTTTAAATAATGTATTCACTTTCCTATTAGTTTCAGGTAAGCTGTGTTTTCCTATTACTTTTTAAATTCATATGACTTTCTATTTTTAAGGAAACATTTTCCTTTTCTAATCTATTTTCTTTGTTAGCATTTCTCACTGCATTGGGTGGATGGACACGTCTGTGTCTCTGGCTGCTGCCGAACTGGAGGTCCTGACACGCAAAGTTCATTCACTTAAGCCTGCCCTGGGTCAGGGCACACTGGGTATAGACATACGAGTTACGAGTTGCTTAAATAACATGAAGACTAGGAGTCAGAACTCTAAAGATCTGTCCATATTTTGTTCACAAATACGTGTTATATTTGGGGAAGGTCACTTACTTTCCTATGAGCCACTCTACTTGTTTCTAGACTGGGAAAATTCGCAGACTTTGGTAGACAGGTGTACTGGAGCACTGGTTTCAATTGTTTCCATCTGGCTCATTCTCTGCTTTGGCGATTTGATAACCATCTGCTAAGGCCCTGAGCTTAAGGGCAGCTTTCCAATGTTTCTCAGATGCCAAGATTCAATGAATATGATTTTGAAAGTCTTCTGTAGATTTAAATTTAAGATGAAATTATTTTAAATTAACTGTATTTGAAAATATTATCATATCAGGCATTCTATTCGCTGGACAAACAGTTCATATAATGTGAAATATATGTATATTTCACATTTAATCAGTATAAATTACGAAGTTCAGAAAAGTTACATGACTAATCTAATAATAAACATTTAAACTGGTAGCTGTATTCATCTGAAGGTTGTCTGAACATAGAAGTACATATTTAATGGCCAGGTTTCCGGAGTTTGAATACCTATGCCACTGTTTAGTAGTTGGATAAATTTGAGCAATATGCTTAAACCTCAGTTTCATTATGTGCAAAATGAGATGACATAATAGTATCTACTATAGGATTATTTGATAACTACAAAATAAAATGTATATAAGTACATTGGAGAATGCATGCACAAGAAGATAGCTCTAAAAAGTTATTGATTATTATCATTATTATATTGTTATTGGCCATACATAGATGTTTCCTACCAAAATATTTTGAAAGTAAAATTAGTATTTTCCCATAACTCACATGTAATGTAATGTTACTTATTTCATACCAAAGAACAAAAATATCATTACATATCAGTCTTCATTTTTCAGCATAAGTGACATGTTTTCTGTGTTCCTTGAGATTTTTCTGTCTGCCCTCTGTCTACCTTCTATGAATTTATTTTGAACATAGAGGAAACACTCATGACCATGGTAAATTTAATTATTCCAAGGCTATTAGGTTACTTGATTATCAATTTTACAATGTGTTCTCATGCCTTTAATATTCAATGTGTTATAAGAATTGTAATAGATACCATGAAACTTGCCACAAATTCAATAATGTCTCAAAATTCAATCAAAATTTTTTTAAATAGCAGGTAAAAAGAGAAAATATCCGTATTTCACATCAAAAAGGCAGTTGTTCCCAAGTGAATTCAATTCTGTGTAATTCCACACTACCAAAGTACAAGAGGGTATGTAGGTCAGATAAACTTCTAGTTGTCTATAATATTTCTGTACAATTTAAAAGAGGATAAAAACGTATTCCCCTTTATTTTCTAGTTGTATAAAGTGGGTAATTGCAGAGAGCTCAGAGTACTTTTAGATCCATTGTCACATTTTTCTGTCTACCTCAATGTGGTGTTCCCAGAATTAGCAAAGCTTCCCCTTTCTCAAAGGTACACTCTATGTTACATACCCACCTGTCCAATATTCTGGCCTGGCACTAGTATGTTCATTTCTTCAATTCAATCCAAAACAATTCCAAGCCAAAATGACTCTTACTTCACATCTGCATGATATAGATGGAGTAACTCAGACATAACAAGGATTTTTATAACTGTAGCGAACAATGTCCCAAGTCCTATGTTAACCCTGGATGTGCATTTCCTCATGGAATGTCACAACAATTAAATGAGGTAAACTGTCACTGTTTCAGATTTGCAGATGAAGGACTGGAGGGTTAGATTAATTTATTTTTCCCTGGTCTCAAAAGTAGGAAGCATGGGTCCAAAATCCTGGTCATGAAAGTAAACTCCCCACAGTTATTTTGGGCTTGCCAGCCAGTTTTTTGTTCCAATTATTATCTTAATAATGACAAAACTTTTTGAATAAAACAGACAACATAAATAAAGAAAAAAAAAACTTTTTGAATAAAACAAACAGCATAAATGAAGAATGGACCCTCAAACACATCGCTGTTGTTAGATGCCATTAAGTCACCTAACACACGGCTACCCCGGGCAAAATGCTGCCCAGTCCTGCGCCATTCCCATAATCGGGTGTTGATCGGACTATTGCCATCCATCGGGTTCACTTTGGCTGACTTTGCAGAAATAGATCGCTAGCCTTTTCTTCCTAGTGCATCTCAGTCTGGGAAATCTGCTGGAGCTCACTGGAGCAACTGTGAGTTCTGTGAAGTTAGGCAGCTCTCTTATAAACTGTGTGTCTCAGGTTAGTGTATTTAAAATGGGTAACTGTCTTACTTTGTAAAAATGAAAAAA
This sequence comes from Loxodonta africana, assembly GCF_030014295.1. Taxonomy (NCBI): domain Eukaryota; kingdom Metazoa; phylum Chordata; class Mammalia; order Proboscidea; family Elephantidae; genus Loxodonta; species Loxodonta africana. Next base: position 265,311 of record NW_026974974.1, read on the forward strand.
GATAGTGCATGTAGAATGTTTAATTAAATTATTTATATTTAGTATGTTATCAAACATAAATTTTATCTCTACACAAACTTTTTCCCAAAGAGAAATTCATGAATAGAGAATTTAATAGAATCAGATATACGCATCCATTTACCTTAGAGTCAGAGTATTAACTAAGACTCAACTTTCCTAAAAGCTTAGTACAGATTGTCCCCGACTTAAGACATGTTTGAGTTACAACGAACTGCCCTATGACTATCCTTTTTTTATCTTTGTACATCTTATTATTAGTAATATGTACTACATATAACGTTGTAGCACGTAATTTGTTGATGTTATCATTCTCTTGCCAATCCCAAAGACAAATAAAGATTGGATTTATGAAGATACTGTTAATAGGAGACAAAAATAATGAATATTTTTTAAAAAATTAGATATTCTACTTATATCAGAGCTGACTTATGACAGTCTTCAGAATGGAACCCTGTCTTACACTGGGAAATACCTGTAATATTATTTTCATAATTACAATTTGATAAAGATACATTAGTGCAATATAATCATGAAAGGATGTTTTTTCTCACTGGAAATTAATACATAGTTTAAATGAAATTTTTATAATTTCTATGCATTCAAACATTATACACTCAATGTCTCTTTATGATATTCATTACCAGTAGGAATGCAATGAAGAATAATCTCAGAGTAAAAGTGAAAAATCCTTTATTAGTCAATTTGGCAATATGGAGTGAGAGCCAGAGAGCTAGTCTTGTCCCTTGAAGCATTGCCATACCTTGTGGATATCGTTCTAAAATATGACTAAAAAAGAAGGGCTGGGAGGACACCCTGTAAACACAAAGGGCTTATTTTGCAAGGTTTTCCACAATGTGCATCCTGAACTATTGTAGAACTAATAAATTTCCCATGGAACACAATATAACAGCTGGAACAATCTTAGATATCATGCTAATTGTATAAACAATATTTTTCAAATTGTAAAAAATGTATATGGAAGAATATAAAAGGAATAGTTATGATGTTATCAAGTGCAATCCAGGTGCTTTAATTTCTGTGCTTTCCAAATAGTATGATTGTGATATAGTTTTTTAAATTACAGAAATTAAGTGGGCCACAGTGAAAGCATTAGCGCATACCATCCCCGGTTGTAAGCACTCAGTCTAGGAGTCGTAACACTAACCTGCATCAGAGGAGCCACCGTGCAGGAGGTGTGGAATACTCTAAGCCTCTGGTTCCCAAATCACCGTTCGGATCCCCACCACTGCCTCTGTTGCCGGTATAAAATACAAGGCACCTGGCTAAAGCCTTAGGGATTCCTGAGCTTCAGGCTGCAGAAATGCTCGTGGGAAAGCATTCGGAAGAATACAGATGACCACATGCTCTCCTCATTTATCACCTCCATACAGGATTATTTTAAAATTTCAGGATATTTGATCTCTGAAGATAATGACCTGTTTTATCAACATGCTAAAGTCAGGATGTGATTATTTTGAATATGATGCTTGCCTTATAATATTATTAGTATTAAACGAGATACGATGCATAAAGCACTTAACTCATACCTAGAAAATATACTTAGTCCACAATCCTGTTAACCTAAACTTTCACAATAACTAATGTGTCAAGAAAGAGCTGGTAATGATGTGGGGAATAGAGTGGACTTCTAGACATGTCTTACCCAACAAAAGGCCATGACCGAATTGAACTTTTCCAGTCTTGAAACTTTCTAGTTATATATTTTGGGCCTGTTATATAACCTCTCTGAGCGTCAGTTTAATCATCTGTAAAAGGCGCATAATAATGCCTCTTCCATAGGATTATTTTTAGGGGCTACTGTATAGAATAAGGAGCCCTGGTAGTGCAGTCGTTAAGAGCTCAGCTGCTGACCAAAACGCCAGCAGTTCAAATTCACCAGAAGCTCCTTGGAAACTCCATGGGGCAGTTCTACTCTGTCCTATTGGGTCGCTATGAGTTGGAATAGACTTGATGACAATGGGTTTGGTTTTGGTTTCAGGTATGGAATAAATATAAAGCACCAGATCTATCAAATAAGTATAATTTCATTATCTCCTTTCTTCTCTGCTTTAGCTGAATATGTTGACTTATGAACTGACGTACAGTAATGAGAGTTTTTTTTTAATGTCTTTATCTTGCAACAGAAAACAGTAAAAATCAGTTGCCATTGAGTTACGTCTGACTCATGGCAACCCTGTGTGTGTCAGAGTGGAACTGTGCTCTGTAGAGTTTTTAATGGGTGATTTTTCAGAAGTAGATCACCAGGTCTTTCTTCCAAGGTGCCTTTGGGTGGACTTGAACCTCCGTCTTTTCAGTTAGCATCTGAATATGTTAACTGTACCACCCAGGGGCTCTGCTCCAGGAGATTATACAGTATAACTGTTTGCACCACTCAGGAGCTCCAATATGGGAGGTTATACGATGCTGTGCTACATAATCAAAATATAATAAACATTAACTAATTGATTTGTTACAGCTCTGCTTATGAACTGGTTAAGGGTTAAGAAAATGGGCTGAATTATTGCCGTGCAATGAATCACTTTTATATGGCTTTTCTAGCCCTGGTCTTGTAATTTCACAAAATGATTGTCTGGGCCAAAATTTTGCAAGGTATTAGTAGATTTACTACAAAACTAGTGGATTGAAAATTCACTTAATGGGATTGTGCCCTTTGTGGTCCAACTAGGAGATTGGTTGTTGTTCCTATTCTGTTAGGCTTATATAAGGGCCAAATCCACAGAGGTTCTGGGGCCCCTCACTACCATCAAAAAGAGCGTAGAGTGGAGTGCATCCTTTGGACCCAGGGTCCCTGCATTGAGAACTCCCTATATTAAGAAGAGAGAGTTGTAACAGTGAAGACAGGGATGGTGGGCTTGCTGGTCCATAGAGAGAGAACTGAGTGTCTTTGTGCAGGGTTGTGCCTCCTACTAAAGTACTGCAACAGTTGTACCTGCGGGACAGAGACCTGAGTGTGGCTGGTGTAATTTGCTTCCTTCCCTCTTTGGGCATCGTGGTGGGAACAATAATTCCCTCATGCAGGGTAGGCCTTGGTATCACGGCAGCAAGACAGAGAACCACTCTGGCCTGGTTAGCATGGTGGGAGGCAGCAGCATAGGTCAAAAAGGGCCCAGTGGCAGAGGCTCAGGAGATCCTGTGCAGGGGTCTTTCCATTAGTGAAGCAAGGCCCAGTGAGGCCCAGGGGCAGAGCAGAAGCCTCAGAAGCCATGCAGGTGTCCCGGGTAATATGGTGGCAGCCAGAGGCAGTGGTGACATGAAGGCAACATTTGACCAGAAACACAATGTGCCAGTACAGTGATATTAGAAAGAATATGAGTAGTTTGGAGAAGAATAAGCAGATCTGCTTTGAGAATTTGTTTTACTGTTTACTGTTTGCTTTCTAGAAATAATAATAGTGGCTTTCACTTTGCCAATATTGTGTAAATGTCTTGATCACAGATGGCCGTAGCACTCATGGAATGGTTGATGCCAGTGGTTGTACATGCCTCATTCCTAGTTGTCTGGTAGTTTGAGGCACATCCTGTTTGCATGTGCAATGTGGTTAGATAGACAAACCACACGATTATATAATTGTACTAGGATTGTCAAACCAATCTATGAAGGGATATTTGAATTTTATTTTCAAACAGGCATATACCTATGGATATAGTCAATAATATGAGAAAAAAAAAGTGAGAGTAGAAATACAAGTCAAATTCTGGTAACCCTGAATAAATTAATTAAAAGAGAAAATAATAATATTAAAATCAATAACAAAAATCAGGACAGTTAATATTGATTGAGTTATTAATTTCTGACAAAACAATAATAGTAGGAGACTTCAACACACCACTTTTGGTGAAGGACAGGACATCCAGAAAGAAGCTCAATAAAGATACGGAAGACCTAAATGCCACAATCAACCAACTTGACCTCATAGACATATACAGAACACTCCGCCCGACAGCAGCCAAGTATACTTTCTTTTCTAGTGCACATGGACATTCTCTAGAAGACCACATATTACGGCATAAAGTAAGCCTTAGCAGAATCCAAAACATTCAAATATTACAAAGCATCTTCTCTGACCATAAGGGCATGAAGGTGGAAATCAATAACAGGAAAAGCAGGGGAAAGAAATCAGACACTTGGAAACTGAACAAAACAAAAGACTGGATTATAGAAGGCATTAAGGATGGAACAAAGAAATTCCAATGAGAATGAAAACACTTCCTGTAAAAACGCTGGGATACAGTGAAAGAAATGCTCAGAAGTCAATTTATATCAATAAATGCACACATCCAAAACGAAGAAGGGGCCAAAATCAAAGAATTATCCCCACAACTTGAACAAATAGAAAGAGAGCAACAAAAGAAACTCACAGGCACCAGAAAAAAAATAAAATAAAAAATACTAAAAATTAGAGCTGAACTAAAAGAAATAGAAAACAATGAAAAGAATTAACAAGAACAAAAGCTGTTTTTTTTTAAAAAAAATAACAAAATTGATAAACCACTAGCCAAACTGACAAAAGAAAAACAGGAGAGGAACCAAATAACCTGAATAAGAAATGAGATGGGCGATATTACAACATACCCAACTAAAATTAAAAGAATCATATCAGATTTCTGTGAAAAATTGTACTCTGACAAATGTGAAAACCTAGAAGAAATGGGTGAATTCCTAGAAACACACTGCCTACCTAAACTAACACAAAAAGAGGTAGAACAGCTAAATAGACCCATAACAAAAGAAGAGATGGAAAAGGCAATCAAACCCCCCCCCCCCGCCAACCCAAAAAAGCCCTGGTCCGGACAGCTTCACTGCAGAGTTCTACCAAACTTTCAGAGAAGAGTTAACACCACTACTACTAAAGGCACTTCAGAGCATAGAAAGGACAGAATACTACCAAACTCATTCTATGAAGCCACCATATCCCTCATACCAAAACCACGTAAAGACACCACAAGAAAAGAAAATTATAGACCTATATCCCTCAGGAACTTAGATACAAAAATCCTCAACAAAATTCTCGCCAATAGAATTCAACAACATATCAAAAAAATAATTCACCATGACCAAGTGGAATTCATACCAGGTATGCAGGGATAGTTCAACATTAGAAAAACAATTAATGTAATCCATGACATAAATAAAACAAAAGACAAGAATCACAGGATTTTATCAATTGATGCAGAAAAGGCATTTGACAAAGTCCAACACCTATTCATGATAAAAACTTGAGCAAAACAGGAATAGAAGGAAAATTTCTCAACATAATAAAGGGCGTTTATATAAAGCCAACAGCAAACATCACCCTAAATGGAGAGAGCCTGAAAGCATTCCCACTGAGACTGGGAACCAGACAAGGATGCCCTTTATCACCGCTCTTACTCAACATTGTGTTGGAGGTCCTAGCCAGAGAAATTAGGCTAGATAAAGAAATAAAGGGCATCTAGATTGGCAAGGAAGAAGTAAAAGTATCTCCATTTGCAGGTGACATGATCTTATACACAGAAAACCCTAAGGAATCCTTCAGAAAACTACTGAAACTAATAGAAGAGTTCAGCAGAGTATCAGGATACGAGATAAGCATACAAAAATCAGTTGGATTCCTCTACACGAACAAAAAGAGCATTGAAGAGGAAATCATCAAATCAATGCCATTTACAGTAGCCCCCAAGAAGATAAAATAATTAGGAATAAATCTTACCAAAGATGTAAAAGACTTATACAAAAAAACTGCAAAACACTTCTGCAAGAAACCAAAAGAGACTTACATAAGTGGAAAAACATACCTTGCTCATCGATAGGAAGACTTAACATTATAAAAATGTCTATTCTGCCAAAAGGGATCTATACATTTAATGCAATTCCGGTCCAAATCCCAACGGCATTCTTGATGAGATGGAGAAACAAATCACCAACTTCATATGGAAGGGAAAGAAGCCCCAGATAAATAAGGTATTACTGAAAAATAAAAACAAAGTGGGAGGCCTTACTTTCCCTGATTTTAGAACCTACTATACCACCACAGTAGTCAAAACAGCCTGGTACTGGGACAACAACAGATACATGGACCAATGGAACAGAATTGAGAATCCAGATATAAATCCATCCACATATGAGCAGTTGATTTTTGACAAAGGCCTCAAAACAGTTAAATGGGGGGAGAAGACAGTTTTTTTAAACAAATAGTGCTGGCATAACTGGATATCCATCTGCAAAAAAGTGAAACAAGACCCATACCTCACTCCATGCAAAAAAATGAGCTCAAAATGTATCAAACACCTAAATATAAAATCTAAAAAAAAGGTAAAGATCATGGAAGAAAAAATAGGGACACTGTTCAGAGCCCTAATACATGGCATAAATAGTATAGAAAACATTATTAAAAATACAAAACAAAAACTAGATAACTGGAAGCTCCTAAAAATCAAAAACCTATGCTCATCCAAAGACTTCACCAAAAGAGTAAAAAGACTACTTACAGAATGGGAAAAAGTTTTCAACTATGACATTTCCAATCAGCGCCTGATTTCTAAAATCTACATGATACTGCAAAAACTCAACTACAAAAAGACAAATAACCCAATTTAAAAGTGGGCAAAAGATATGAATAGACACATCACTAAAGAAGACATTCAGGTAGCTAACAGATACATGAGGAAATGTTCACGATTATCAGCCATTAAAGAAATGCAGACTGAAACTACAATGAGACTTCATCTCATTCCAACAAGGCTGGCGTTAATCCAAAAAACACAAAATAGTAAATGTTGGAGAGGCTGTGGAGAGATTGGAACACTTATACACTGCTGGTGGGAATGTAAAATGGTACAAGCACTTTGGAAATCAATTTGGGTCTTCCTTAAAAATCTAGAAATAGAACTACCATAGGATCCAGCAATCCCATTCCTTGGAATATATCCTAGAAGAATAAGAGCCTTTACACAAACAGGTATATGCACACCCATGTTTATGCAGCACTGTTTACAATAGCAAAAAGATGGAAGCAACCAAGGCGCCCTAAGAACTTGAGAAATAGTTTAAACTGAGAAGAAAACATTCTTTTGTCATTACCAGAGCGGGGAGCGAGGGAGGGCGGGAAAGGGGTTTAGATAGTAATAGGAACTATTTTAGGTGAAGGGAAAGACAGCACACAATACAGGGGAGGTCAGCACAATTGGACTAAACCAAAAGCAAAGAAGTTTCCTGAATAAACTGAATACTTCAAAGGCCAGCGTAGCAGAGGCAGGGGTCTGGGGACCATGGTTTCAGGCGACATCTAAGTCAATTGGTACAATAAAATCTATTAAGAAAACATTCTGTATCCCACTTCGAAGAGTGGCATCTGGGGTCTTAAACGCTAGCAAGCAGCCATATAAGATGCATCGATTGGTCTCAACCCACCTGGATCAAAGGAGAATGAAGAACACCAAGGACACAAGGTGATTACGAGCCCAAGAGACAGAAAGGGCCACATGAACCAGTGACTACATCATCCTGAGACCAGAAGAACTAGATGGTGCTCGGCTACCACCGATGACTGCCCTGACGGGGAATACAACAGAGAACCCCTGAGGGAGCAGGAGAGCAGTGGGATGCAGACCCCAAATTCTCATAGAAAGACCAGACTTAATGGTCTGACTGAGATTAGAAGGACCCTGGTGGTCATGGCCCTCAGACTTTCTGTTGGCCCAGGACAGGAACCTTTCCTGAAACCAACTCTTCAGACATGGATTGGACTGGAAAATAGGTTGGAAAGGGATGCTGGTGAGGAGTGAGCTTCTTGGATCAGGTGGACACTTAAGACTATGTTGGCATCTCCTGCCTGGATGGGAAATGAGAGGGTGGAGGGGATTAGAAGCTGGTGAAATGGACACGAAAAGAGAGAGTGTAGGCAGAGAGCGGGCTGTCTCATTAGGCGGATAGCAATTGGGAGTATGTAGCAAGGTGTATATAAGTTTTTGTGTGAGAGACTGATTTGATTTGTAAACTTTCACTTAAAGCACAATAAAAATTATAAAAAATATATTTATTGAGAAATTACTGAGTGAGCTATATCGTTCCTAACAGTCTATTTGCATGATTTCATCGAAGCAGATTCATGAAGATAATGTTATTTTTAGCTCCCACTGACTTTTGATGAAACTGGATCTTAGTAAAGTTAAGTTACTGCCCAAGGTTAAAACCTTAAAAAGATTAGACTAGGAAAATGGTCTGGTGGTCTATTTCCAATAATTAGCCAATGTAAAACTTACAGATCACAACAGAACATTGTCTGACTCACTTCCTTTGGACAAACCATTAGGAGGGATCAATCTAATGCAGGACCTCATGCTTGGGGAAATACCGGGCCAGAGAGGGTAAGGGAGACCTTTGTTGAGGCAGACTGGCACAATAGCCACTATAGTCATTGCAAATTTGTACTTGTTTAATTAATTATTTTAATATATTTTTTACTGCAGTAGAGATATTTTTAATTTTATTGAAGTTTGTAAACAGATACAGTTAAACAAAAAGTCATAGTAGTACAGTGAGATGAATTAACTCAAAGGGAAGAGAACTGAGTACAAATATCCTAGAAGAAGAAGTAGAATATTTTTTGACATCTGGGAGCTGACCTGGCACTATCAATTAGGTTTTTGTATTGCCAGGAGCCGGCCTTGATGTCTGCCTGTTGAACAGACATGGTTTTACAAAATATCAATACGGAAGATAGGAAAAAGATTCTCCAAAGGTGTCCTTGTCTCAATCCCTGGAATCTGTGAATATGTTAAGTTACATGGCAAAGGAGAATTAAGATTGTACATGGAATTAAAATTGTTAATCAGCTGACCTTAAGAAAGAGTATCCTCTGATTATAATGACATAAAATTAGAAATCAATAACAGAAACAGCAAGGAAAAAAAATCAAATACGTGGAAACAGAACAACACCTTGCTTAAAAACTACTGGATTATAGAAGAAATCAAGGATGGAAAAAATAAATTCATAGAATTAAATGAAGAATGAAAACATGTCTTACCAGAACCTTTGGAAAACAGCAAAAGCAATGCTTAGAGGTCAATTTACAACAATAAATGCACACATTCAAAAAGAAGAAAGTGCCAAAATCAAAACATTAACCCTACAACTTGAACAAATAGAGAGAAACAAAAGTAGCCCTCAGGCACCAGAAGAAAGGAAATAATAAAGGTTAGAGCAGAAATGAATGACATAGAGAATAGGAAAACAATTGAAAGAGTAGACAATACTAAAAGACGGTTTTTTGAAAAGATCAACAGAATCAATAAACCATTGGTCAAATTGACAAAAGAAAAAACAGGAGAGGAAGCAAATAACCTAAATAAGAAATGGAATGGGTGATATCACAACAGACCCAATGGAAATAAAAAGGATCATAACAGAATACTATGAAAAATTGTACTCTAACAAATTTGAAAATCTAGAAGAAATGGACAAATTTCTAGGAACACACTACTTACCTAAACTAACACAAATTGAGGTAGAAAAATTAAATAAACCCACAACAAAAGAAGAGATTGAAGAGATAATTAAAAAAATAAAAACCACCACCAACAAAAAAGCCCTGGCCCAGATGGCTTCACTGGAGAATTCTACCAAACTTTCAGGGAAGAGTTAACACCATTACTACCAAAGGCATTTCAGGCATAGAAAAGGATGAAATACTCGCAAACTCATTCTATGAAGCCAGCATAACCATGATAGAAAAGTCAGGTAAAGATCCACAAAAAAAAGAAAATTACAGACCAATATCCCTCATGAATACAGACCCAAAAATCCTCAACAAAATTCTAGCCAATAGAATTCAACAACATATCAAAAAATAATTCACCATGACCACGTGGGATTCATACCAGGTATGCAGGGATGGTTCAACATTAGAAAAACAATAATGTAATCCATCACATAAATAAAACAAAAGACAAGAACCACATGATCTTATCAACTGATGCAGAAAAGGTATTTTAAAAAGTCCAAAACCCATTCTTGATAAAAACTCTCAGCGAAATAGGAATAGAAGGAAAATTCCTGGACATAATAAAGGCCATTTATACAAAGCCAACAACCAACATCATCCTAAATGAAGAGTCTTAAAGCATTCCCCTTGAGAAGGGGAACCAGACATGGATGCCCTTTGTCACCACTCATATTCAACATTGTACTGGAGGCCCTAGCCAGATCAATAAGGCAAGAAAAAGAAATAAAGTGCATCCAAATTAGTAACGAAGAAGTAAAAGTATCCCTATTTGCAGATGATATGGTTTTATACATGGAAAACCCCCAAAAATCCACAAGAAAACCACTACAACTAAAATAGAAGATTTTGCAAAATATCAGGATATAAGATAAACATACATAAGTCAGTCAGATTCCTCTGCACCAAAAGAGAGAACTTCCAAGAGGAAATCACCAAATCAATACCATTATAATAGCCCCCAAGAAGATAAAGTATTTAGGAATAAATTTAAACAGAGATGTAAAAAACCTACACAAAGAAAACTTACAAGAAATCAAAAGAGACCTAAATAAGTGGAAAAACATACCATGCTGATAGACATGAAGACTCAACATTATGAAAATGTCAGTTCTTCCCAAAGTGATCTACAGATACAATGCAATCTCAATCCAAATTCCAATGACAACTTTTAGCATGTGGGAGAAACAAATCACAAACTTCATATGGAAAAGGAAGAAGCCCCAAATAAGTAAAGAATCTGGTGCAATCTGGTGCTTCCTTAAAAAGCTAGAAGTAGAAATACCATAAGATCCAGCAATCCCACTCATAGGAATATACCCAAGAGAAGTAAGAGCAGTCGCAGGAATAGACATATGCATACCATGTTCATGGGAGCACCATTCACAATAGCAAAAAGATGTAAACAACCTAAATGCTCATCAACAGACGAATGGGAAACAAATTATGGTACAGACACACAGTGCGGCCTACTGACGGAGCCCAGTTCTACTCCGACACCCAACGGGTCACTGTGAGTTGCGTTTGATTCTACTGCAACTGGTGGTGGTTTTTGTTTTATATGAAGATAAGCTGTAGCTATGTTGTTGTTGATGTCTTGCGCTGAATGTTGTTGTTGAGAGCAGTTGCTATTTAGTTGGCTTCACTCAAAGTAACCTACAATATAAGAGAAAGAAATTTTCCCTGGTCCCGTGCCATCCTAATGATTGTTGGTATGTTTGAGTCCATTGTTGTGGTTATTGCGTCAATCCATCTTTTTGAGGGTTTTCCTTTATTTTTGTGATCTTCTACTTCACCTAACAGGACTTCTTTTCCTAGTGATCGGTCTTTCCAGATAATGTGTCCAAAGTAAGTAAGATAAAGTCTTGCCATCCTCATTCCTAAGGAACATTTCACTGTTTTATTGTAAGACTGATTTTTTTGTTCTTTTGTTAATCCATGGTACATTCAATATTCTTCACCAACACCACACCTCCACGCATCAGTACTTCTCCTGCCTTCTTTTTTCATTGTCCAGTTTTCACATTCACAGAGGTGAACAAAAAGACCACAGTGTTGAATAGAAATAGGGAAAAGAGATATCCTTGCCGTGTTCCTGATTTTATGGCAAAATCTTTCAGTCTTTCACCATTGAGTATAATGTTAAGTGTTGGTTTTTCACAACTGTCCTTTATAATTTTAAGGAAGGGTACTGAGGTGAAGGAAATTCAGAGCTATATGACAGTATTGCACAACAAGCTATTTAATGGGGCCAACACATTGAAAGTCACATGCAAGGGGGTGGTCCCTGTAGCAGAAGGTCTTTCAGAGGCTAGAGTCACAGGTAGCATCAGAAGGAGAAGAGAGCAAGAAAGCTCCCAGGGGTGAGAAGCGATATCCTCCTGCAGCCAGGCGATAAGTCTCTGGGTCAGAGAGCTCTAAAAGCAGCAGCATCTTAGGGTCTTTATAACTACAGGAATTTATCTTTTTTTTTTTTTTTTTTTTTAGGACTAGCAGAAGTTGAGTCCAGTTTTGCAGGGTATGTAAAACAGGCAGGTCCTAAGTGGCTAAAAATCTGCTTATTTGGGCTATTTTTAAATCAGTTGGACATGTACAAGTTTGAGTTTCATACCAGTTTTTTTTTTTTTTTCCATATAATACGCCTCAGCTTACTTGAAGAAGTAAATAACTTGGGGCTAATACACAGAGGCCATTTTTGACTCTCACACAATAGGAAGTTCGCTTTTATTCCTGATTTTTGAGTGTTTTTTTGTGAAACGCTTTTTTCTGCATCAGTTGATAGATCATCCCCCTCTCCCTACGTTCTATTAATGTGTTGCATTACACTGATTGACTTTTATATATGCTGCCCTTGTGGGACAAAGCACACAGGGTTATGGCATATGGTCCTTTTAATATGCTGCTGGATTGGAGTTTTACTATTTTGTTGAGGATTTCCATAGATATTTCTATGCAATATTTTTTTCTGATGGCTTTGTCTGGCTAAATATCAGGATGCTGATAGCATCATGGATTGAGTTACAAATTATTCCTTCCTTTTAGTTTTTGGAAAAGTTTGAGAAAGATTGATGTTAATTTCTATTTGATGCCTTCTTTATAATTTCTTTGTCATTATTGATATTCTCTATTCGTTGAGACATTCTCCTGTTTTCCTTTAGGTCTTTGACCATGTTTAACACAGTAGATTTAAACGATTTGCCTAGCAATTCTATGTCATTGGTTCTTCAGGGACTGCTTTCACCGATTTTTTTTTTTTTTTTCCTGTGAATTGGTTGTACTTCCTGTTTCTTGGCATGCCTAGTATTTTTACCAAACACTGGGCTTTGTGAATTTTATGTGTTAACTCTGAAAAGCAGATTCTCCAGCCTACCTAGTGCTTGCTGTTATTGTTGAGGGCTGTGGTCATCTGTTTAGTGACATTTCCAAACTATTTATTTGTTTGTATGTATTTATTATTTTGCATAGACTGTTTTCTTTGCCATGTGTGGTCACTGAAGTCTATCTTCAGTTATTTTAGTGGTCAACCAGTGACCTGATAGAGACCTTTTTTGGAGTCAAAAAGAGAAGAAAAAGAAAACTAAAAACCCTTTCCTGGTCATTGAAGATTGACTCTGAATTAGGTACTCTTTCAATGCTTAGCCAGGCCACCTACAACTGGGCCTTAGTCTATACCTCCGTTTGTGCAGAGCCCAATGATCTGCCAGAGGCTCAAACCTAGGGTCCTCTCAGGTCTTGTCTGAGCATGCATTCAACCTGGGTATGTACATTGGATCTCTGATCCTTCAGTACATTCAGTATCTTTACAAACAGTTTATTCTCCCATGCATCTGCCTCATCAGCCTCTTCTTTTCCAGGCTATCAGGTTTGTCTGCTTGTTTCCCTATTCTCCATTCCTTACCTAAGCTGGTTATGGCATTATATGTCTTTAAGGCTTTTGACAGACAGATACCACCTGGTAGCCACTCACGTCTGAGAGGAGTAAAGCCAAGGCCTATCTCAGAGCAGGTATCTCTGGAACTACCAGATTGGTCAAAATAAACAACAACAACATTTTTAGAAAAAAGATCTGTCTTGTCCACACCCTGGCACCAGCAAGCCACACCAGGAATGTGGGCTGCTGTCTTCATGGCAGCTGCCAAGTGGAGAATGGGGGATAGTAGGTGAATAAACAAAAATGCCACCATTTTTCATCAAAATTCAACAGCATCTTTTCTCATGAAGCACTTAATGTTTATCCTGTCAGGTTTTTTTTCCCACTTATTCATTGCTTCAGGGAAACCCTGGTGGCTAGTGGTTAAGTGCTACGGCTGCTAACCAAAGGGTCAGCAGTTCGAAGCCTCCAGGTGCTCCTTGGAAACTCTATGGGGCAGTTCTACTCTGTTCTATAGGGTCGCTATGAGTGGGAGTCGACTCGATGGCATTGGGTTTGGTTTTTGGTTTTTTTCATTGCTTCAGTGGAGGGAATGAATCCTATACCTTCTTAACACACTGTTTTCTGTAACATCCCCTCTCCTGATGTTTTTAAGTGGCCTTTCTCTTATTTTAGAAACCCTGGTGGTGTAGTGGTTAAGTGCTACGGCTGCTAACCAAGAGGTCAGCAGTTCGAATCCACCAGACGCTCCTCGGAAACTCTATAGTGCAGCTCTACTCTGTCCTATAGGGTCGCTATGAGTCGCAATCGACTTGACGGGAGTGGGTTTGGTTTTCTGGTTTTCTCTTATTTCAGTATTTGCTTGGTTGCTGTAAATATTTTAAAACTTTCAAATTTCTAAAAAAGTTGATTCTAACACTTTTTGCTTTGTTGTTGTTTCTGTGCAGGAACAGGCCCTTCACAGAAGCTATCTGAGGCTATCAACTTGGTCATTTTCACTGACATTATCCACATCTCATTTTTTAAAAATATACACGGATATACAATTGATCCAACAACTTTCACTGAAATGTGTATCCTTTTATCACTCCCCATACAAGCACCTGACATATGTGACTCATCATTGTACACATATGTGTGCATCTGAATTATGTATTCTCTTCCATTGGTCTATAATTATATCAATACAAATTTTTGATATCACATAGAATGATGCATCTCATTTTATTATTTTTAAAATTCCCTTTGAGCTATTACTGTTTTTTGCATCATTTTATATAAATTCTATAGCCAACTTATAAATTAAACACACACACATGCACACACTGATGGAATTCTAATGGGGATTATATTGAATTTATGTAATAATTGAAATGATTTATTTTTTCATTGTTCAGTATAATTCATGGATAATGCACTTAAATATAATTGTTTCATTACAAGTAAGTATGGGTAGCAGCTAGGGGGAGGCATGAGGAATCTTCTCAAGTGCTAATAATATGTTACTACTTTCATATAGGTTTGTTCAATTTGCAATAATCTATCTGATTAGTTGTGAATGTACTGTATATGGATTTCTTTATTCTGTATAACTTACACAAATCATCCTTCAAATTGCTATTTACTTAAAAAAAGTTTGTTAGCTATAGCTATTGAAGTTTAGGCATCGTGTTTAGTCAGGTTTAGGCTCTGTTGGAACTCAAAAGCATGAAAATGGTCAAAAATACTACAAAAATTAATCACAATAATAAAAGATCAAGGATGTATAAAACTCTAAGGCCAAGATCATGAAGCTGGGGTGGAGATTACCTGAAACTTGAAGCTAGCAACTGGACATGCAACCATATACTTCACTGACTGATGTGGTCTGCAGATGTGAACTTTCATGCAATCTGTCTGTGTGAAAAATATTTAAATATGTTAAAATTCATTAAATTTGAATGTACATTTATTAAAATATGGATTTATTATTTTCATTTTTGATAGTAAGTATAAATTAGCATTTCAAACTTTATGTAAAACACAAATGGTTTACACACTTAAGTAATTTCACCACCAATTCCATTCATAGATACATACAAAATACAAACTCTTGTTTATGGGAAACAGGAGACAAATGCAACAATGTTTATAAGTGCATTGTATATAATAGTAGACAACTAGAAATAAAACAAGCATCTATCAGCAACAACACCAACAACAAAAAATGGATAAATGTGTAGTATAGTCTTAAAATAGAATGCCATTCAATAATAAAATAGAATGGGCTGTCATTTCATTCAACCTGGAGCGTTACTAATGTCAACTGAAAAAACAATTTTCAAAAAGATTATCTACAACTTAAGGCCCCTTTATTAAGTTCTACAGCATCTAAAAATATTTTCTAATACCCTATGAATTCTATATTATAATTGTATCAAGAGAATTAAAAAAACAAAAATTCAGAATGATGGTGGAGGTATAGGAGGATATGAGTCCCTGGATGGTACGAACAGTTAACATAGTCACTGCTAACTGAAACCTTGGTGGTTCGAGTCTACCCAGAGGTATAGGAGGATATGAAGAGTCCCTGGATGGTGCGAACAGCTAACATAGTCACTGCTAACTGAAAGCTTGGTGGTTCGAGTCTACCCAGAGGCACCTCAGGAGAATGGATTGGTGATCCACATTAGAAAAATAAGCCGTTGAAAACCCTACCAAGAACAGTTCTACTCTGACACACATGGGGTCGCCAAGAGTTGGAGGAGCACTAAAGATAAATTTACTATTTTAGTTGTTGGGTTGGGTGGTGAACTTACAGGTATACATTATATTATAAACAAACTGACCGAAGTAAGGCATTCATAGACCAATAAACACATTTTGTCTTGAACCAAAAATGAGTGTTCCTAAAGGCCACTACATATAATTATTATTAAAATTATTGACAATGGATCCAAAAAAATCTTGTCAGTGAATCTCTAAAATATTTCACAGAAATATACACTTTCTTCCAATACCATTGTTCATGCACTGATGGCACACTGGTTGTATTTTGCTCTCGTGGTTTATATCCCACTTTATATTTAGCAGCAAGTAGTTTAGCAACCCACTGCATTATTTATTATCAACACTCAGACTCTAAGAATTTTTCATATATTACTGATTGGAAAATAAATGATTAAATCCAATTTGGATAACGCTAAAAAAAAAAAATTTTTTTTTTTTTATTAGAGCTAAACATGTGCCTAATTTATGACTAAGCAATTTCAATTTAGGTATATGTACAAGAGAATTGAGTTCACGTGTTCTCAAAAAACACTTGTACAGGAAGCTTTATGGTAGTTTTATTCATTATAGTCAAACATTTCTGACATCAGAATGGAAATAATTATTCTAAGCCATATGATGGAATTCAGCTTTGTAATAAAAATGATGCAGACACTCAAAAATACGGTTAAACCTTTCAAACATGTTTAGGAAAAGAAGCCAGACATCAAAGAGAACTTATTTTCTGATTTAAAAGTTTCGACTCAATGGTGATGAGAAATAGGAGCTTCTATTTAATGGCGATAGAAGCCAGAATAATGATTGTTTGTAACTGTGGGCCTAAGGCATTAACATGAAAGTAGCATAAGAGATGACGAATGATGAAATGCTCCACCTGTGGTTTCCCTCAAGCTGTAATGATGACAGTTCCACACTTCCAGTTGTTAATTTCAAGTTTTAGCCCAATTCTGAAAGCTTCTTATTTCATAGTATTTCACATCCCATGTGTCCACAAAACTCAAATGTCTGCTTTCTCCCAGTCTCCTGAATCTGCCCAGTCTTTGCCTCTCCACTAATATCACCTTGGTCCAAGGTAATATCTTGTCACAGCTGGACTACTGCAATGGCTTTCTTCTGCCCACATCAATTCTCTACCACAACTCTGCAAAGGTAGCCCATTGTTTTAGGTTCAAAGCCACAATCCTCACATTGATCTAATTTACACTGTAAGACCCAGCTCCAAAACATATACCTATTTTCTGTGTCTCACCAATTTACTCCTTGATCTTTTGTGACTATGCTGGGCATGTCCCCACCTCAGGGAATTCTCACTTGTTCTTTGCTCTTCCCAGAACATTCATCCACAGATATCCACTTGTTTCTTGTCCTTGACTCCTTTTAGTTTTTAACAAATTTTGCGTTCTTGGTTCTCCCTTCTCTGTTTGACTTAACATTGCAAATATCCTTTGTTTTCCCGATTCCAATTTTCCACTTAGTTCTTCTTCATGGTGATTAATACTTTTTGGTAAAAAACATACAGAGTTAAAGCATTAAAGCCCTTGTTCAATGAATGAATAAATAAATAAATAAGTGGTTGTATGCGTTTTGCTCTATATTATAGTTTGGTCATCATATGTATTTTCCTGATATTATGTATTATATGGTAAATTATATTTCATGTGCATTTTATTTCAGAATATTAAAAAAGGTACTAAAAATTTGTTATGACATGGGAGCACTGTGTTGACAGGGATTAAATCTATTGCTTTAGAAGATAAAGTTGATAATGGCAACCATTCTCTTGCTTTTACACAGCAAACCCACCCAGTTCCAATAACAATGCTTTAGTTATTTCTGAAAAGTGGAGAAACCAAGGCATTGTTACATTTATTTATTTTGTAAACATTTCTTTGAGCTTACATATCTCTAGACAGTAGGCTAATCAAATCATGTTGTTCAGTCTCAAACTATAAAGAGTTCTTAAAGTCATATTTTCTGTACAAATATCCATTTTCCCAGCACTCTTCTCATGGCCCCCATGACCTCCTTATTCCTCAGACTGTAGATAAATGGGTTCAGAAGAGGTGTAATGATACTGTAAAACACCGCCACCACTTTATCTTCCTCAGGGTAATGCAAGGAATGTGGCTTGTATAGCTGGAGAGAGTAGTCCCATAGAATAGGCTTGCCACAATCAGATGAGAGGAACACATGGAGATGGCTTTCGTCTGCCCTTTACCTGAGCTCATCTGGTACACCGCAATAAGCACTCGGGCATAAGAAGCCAAAATGGCTATGAATGGTAGTAGCAGAATGATAAGGACACTAAAGAGGACAGTATACTCATACTGGGAGGTGTCCTGACACACCAAAGCCATTAGAGATGGAACTTCACAGAAAAAGTGGTTAACGATCCGAGATCTGCAGAATGAAAGTTGAAATACATACAGTGTATGTATTAAAGCATTGATAGAACTACTGGCCCATGCACATGTGACCATGGACAAACAGATCGTCTTGCTCATGAGCACAGGATAACGTAAAGGGTGACAGATCGCTACGTATCTATCATAAGACATGAAACCAAGAAGAAGAGCTTCAGTTCCACCGAGAGTCAAAAACAGAAAGCTTTGAATCTCACAACCTAAAAAAAGTAATGGTCTTACTATTTGACAGGAAGTTTGCTGCCATCTTGGGTATCGTGGTGGAGATGTACACCATGTCAATGAAGGAGAGCCGACTGAGGAGGAAGTACATGGGAGTGTGGAGCAGAGTGTCCAATCGGATGAGGTGGATCAGTATGATATTTCCCATCAAAGCCACTGAGAAGATGACAGTAATGGCAACGAAGAGTATCTTGTTCATTTGGCCATATTGGAAAAGGCCAAGAAGTATAAACTCTGCTCCAAAAGTTTGATTTTCTGTCTTCATGGCTTAAATCAAAACAAAGCAGACCATATCTGAAAATTCCATGTAACAACACTGACCTTTGAGAGAAAACAAAATGATTATTAAATGCAGTAGTATTCCCTTTAATCAGCTTAGGTGACTGTCTCTCCCTGTTTTTATACAGGAAACCCTGGTAGTGTAGTAGTTAAGTGCAACGACTGCTAACCCAAAGGTCAGCAGTTTGAATCCACCAGGCACTCCTTGGAAACTCTATGGGGCAGTTCTTCTCTGTGCTATAGGGTACTATAGGTCAGAATCAATTCAACAGCCATGGGTTTGGTTTTGGGTTTTTATGCACTGAATCTGTGTCTATTGAGCAATGCGCATTTTGAAAAAATAAAATAAAAATAACGTTTCTTTAAAATTGATCACAGAATAAAAATATAATATGGGGATAAAACATTTAGATGATTTGCCAACATGAGTTATTACTCCCCTTGTAAATATCTTCATGATGATAGACTAGAGACATGTTCACGTGTTGTGAAAAAATCTTTCACTCAATTCCTTCATATGTATAGTTTAGAATTGCACTGTTGGTTAAACATGGTATAATATTCTTTAAAAAAAATTTCTTGACTCCATTTTTCAATTTTGAATTTAAAAAAAAAAGATTTTTTTTATACATTGTAAGAAAAAAACTCTTTTAAATTATATTAACATTTGTGGGTCAGGAATATTTTAGCTCTTCTAAATGAATTGGTGGTTATATAGATAACATCTGTAAGTGTAAATGGGAATTCATTGACAAAGCCCTCCAAAAAAAAAAGATCGATTGATCTACCTACCTACCTACCTACCTATCTATCATCTACCTACCTATCTACCTATCTATCTATCTATCTATCTATATGCCAGACCTAAGGGATGGTTGGAGAATGAATCATTAAAATAGAAGTTAACAATTATTCATCTAAATTTAACTCAAGAAGCATGTCAAGAATGGCATTTTTAATTTTACTTAGTCCTGTTATATTAATTGGGGAAATTTACATTTAAACTGCACTTGGAAGAAGTGGCAATTAGTAAAAGTTTATCACTTGCTGCTCAATCAGGATATGAAATCAAAAGATTATTGATGGCTTTTTTAAAATTCAGAAGTTTTGGATAATTCTTATTGCAGAACAACGTTAAGAAATAGAAAATATTTTCAATTAAAAACTAGCCAACTTTAATATAAAAGCCCTTGTTGAGTTGATTCCGATTCACAGAGACCCTATAGGACAGAGTAGAATTGCCCCATAGGGTTTCCAAGGAGTGGCTGGTAGACTCGAACTGCCAACCCTTTGGTTAGCAGCAAAGCACAAAATTAACTGACAATAACAATTGTTGATTATACACATGCAAGTACTAATACAATTCTGGCATATAAAATTCAATGACTCATCATCAGTTATATTTACCGTTAACTTGACTATACTTGGTCCAAGATGCAGTCACATGAGCAAACCAAAATGTATGTCTTCGTTCAGTAAATGCCTGTCCTTCTCAGAAGCCGAAATGTAAATTAACCAGTTAGGACTCGCCTGCTGGGCTTAACCTAGTTCAGAATGTCCCATTAATCCCTTCTCCATCACCAGAAATCTGTTGAAAATGAAACTTCTACAAGATTAATTTGTATATGAGCTCATAAACTATATCTGCTATTCATGAATTGGGAAGCTATTGTCTGAAACTTCCTATTCATGAATTGCAAATAAAGCTTATAAGTTCATATGCAAATTTAATCTAGTAGAAATTTTATTTTTTACATTATCTATAGTCAGCCAAGTTTGTATAAACTAAGGCATACTTTTTTTTTTTTGAACTAACAATATCATGTTAGGAATTTTCATTGTATAAAAAATTTGTAGAAGTATAGTAAACTTAATATATTTTACAGAAGCAATTTGGAATGATGAGTACATGATAAAAACAGATAAGGGAACTAAAAAATATCAGCTTGGTGAGATAATGTGCATGTATTCAAAATCAGTTATGAAAACTAGACAGCTACACATTATATATAGAAATATATATGCACATGCATGTATGCATATGTATTTCACTTGAAATAAAACAATTTACAAAATATTTTAATTCAACTGCAAAGATTCTCACCACAAATTTGTATCACTTGAAATAGTTTACAACCTTTCACCATTCCAATAATATTGTTGAATATGACTATGCCTTGAGCATAATACAAAGTGGCAAGGCAAAAATAAGAAACATTTTTTTCTACCCCAGTCAAGACTACTAGTGATGCCTCCAGGGCCATGCTGCCCAGTAGGGATTGCACTGGACCTTCAAACCCTACCCTTTTCTCGCTTTACAAAGACACGTCTCTTACCTTGCTCTTTTGTGATTGCTGTCCCAAGAAAATTTAAAATCAATATATGGCCAAATTAATCTCAGATAACATACCTGGATATTCAATTTTTGCAGAGATCATCCAAATGTAATGTGGATAATCTAGCCAGCCCAGAAATTGCCCAAATCAAAGGAAATGGGCATGCAAGAAAAATACTATTCACTCTACATAATTTTTCAAATAAAACACTTTCCTTTAAATAGTGTCCCTGAGATTAGTTGTATATTGATCTTTTTGACACGAATTGTAGCAAAGCATTCAAGGTATTATAACATTGTAGGTTAAATTCAGAGTAATAAATGGCCCAAAAGAGTTATTTGAAATCTGAATGGTTGTTATTATGAACAAGACTGCTTTACCACTAGCAGGCCATGTTTTTAAAACTGAAAAATCAGCCACCGTGTTGAAAACCATATTCTTTTTCATTAGAAACCCACTGCCATCGAGTTGATTCCGACTCATAGCGACCCTATCGGACAGAGCAGAACTGCCCCATAGAGTTTCCAAGGAGCGCCTGGCAGATTTGAATTGCTGACCTCTTGGTTAGCAGCTGTAGCACTTAACCACTACGTCACCAGGGTTTCCAGTTAGACATTTAGATTATTTTACATATATAAAAAATAGTTTAAAATTTTATTTTAATTGAGATATATCATCTTTCATATAGAGATCTGTTTCATTCTCCTAGAAGACTTTTTTTTTTTTTTTAATAAATCATTAAACAGGGAGTTGGGAAATGGATCTGCAGAATTACATAAAAGATTTTCCTGTCACCCCACTTGGGCACAGTATTAGAGAGGCACAGCAAGTCTGTCAAAAAATTTTTAAGTTAAATTATATTATTTGTTTGTCATATATATTAAACAGTCACAGACAAAGCTGCACATATTAGGAAAATCAAGCTACTTGACACTTCTACAGGATGACAGAAAAATAAATTCACAAAGAAATCCAAAGCTGTGAAATCTCTAATTTGAAACACATTTTAGGAAGTGTTACCATTCTATGAGCTTGCAGGATTGCTTTTTTTTTTTTTTTGCCTCAGCAAATAAGTCTTCAATCATTTACCATGAAAAAATTTAGTAGAAAAAAGAATCAAATGTTCAAACTCATTTTCTCGTCCTTATATAAGACTTTAAACCTCTCGGTGGACACAGGCTGGCTGCCTGATCAGGGTGGAATTCATATTTTGTTTCTCAGAGACCTTCTGGGAAAACTAGACCTCTAGTCCGTGATTAAGCACATTGTACAAATTACAAGTGATATTTTATTAGTCCTGGTGTCTGCATCCCTAGAAGGAGGGAGGGAAATGAACAAAGGGTCAAGCCTCAAAATATATTTGTTCAAGTGAAAAAAAAAAAAATCAAATAATTGATATTAGCTGATTGCTTTAAAATTTTTTTTTAAAAAGTTAACTATTTAACCTTTAAAATATGTATGTAGATTTTGACTCCACATAGTAATCAGCTGATGTATAGTTTGATTTTTTTTCTATACAAAATATGCATGAAATACTGAGGATATTATTAATGTGCTAAATTTTGCAATAATTTTATTCCCAAAATAGGAAGGTTGGCTTGGCCATGGAAGTAAGGGACTCTGATTTCTGAAAGTCCACAGATCAAATACAGATGCTGTAATCCCTAAGGGTTAAAGTGCCCACGTGTAGAGTAGAATTTAGAGTTTGGCATGGTGCTCAATAACGTTGTTCTATTTCGATGAGATGTACATAATCTGTAAAAATTGAAGTGAGTTGAAATTTTAAACAGTCAATTCCCTTACCTGATTCTGTGGGATGACATGAAATAGCTGCTGTGCTCAAGAATGGGAAAAGAAAAATTGCAATGACTTAAGAAGAAACTCGATGTGGGTTAGATTTTGGGAAAAAAATACACAGGTTTATTCTCTCATGTACAGACAGGGATGTAAGTCACATCGTAAGATCTTATCTTCATTTTTCTCCAATTATGATATATATGTTATTTTATAATTCATAAATTATAATTTATAATAATTATTCCTTAATTTGAAATATTTTGTCTCATTATTCTCTAAATCACTTTCCAAAGAAAACTCCAGGGGCCAAACAATCACTGAATCAGTTTTAGGAGGAAACACAGGTGTTTAGGAACCCTAATCTCAGATTTTTACTGAACGATTGAGTCCTATGAATAGTCAACATTTGCCTCACATTCAGTCACTTGTGGAAGGATTTCTAGAATGTCGAAGTGACATTTGTAAGTTTTGAATACTGTGAAACTTGTACAGTTTCTGGCAGTTTCTTTAAGAACGAGAGAGCAAAAATACAAATATAAAATCGATATGACTGTGGAAGAGGCCTGCACAGGTGAGAGGATCTGCAGTTCAAGTTTCTTAAGTTTCAGTGAAAATCTACCTCTGAAGTTAGGTTTGATACCTTTAAGTGGTGCTTGTTGTTATTGTTTTATTATCACTTGATATTGTGTGAGAAAAATATTTAAGTGTATTATACACAGAGAGTTGTCAGCTACTTTGAGAGAACATGAAAACCTAGAACTCTTCCTGTGGCATAAAAAGAGAGATATCTCTCAGGGGCCAAACAACTTACAATGTTGTCCAGCATGCTGTAAGCCCTCAATAAATATTAGCTTTAATGATGATTATTAATGATGATGCTGTTTTTACTGCCTTTTTGGATTATTATTTTACACAAACCAAGATTGATTCAAGGATGGAAGCATCTCCTCCACTGCTTTGCTCAAATGTGGACACAAATCCTTCTAAAAGCTTTCCCCATCCCAGTGTGACATGGTTCTACTAAAGTTTCAAGAGAAAAAGAAACAAAACTAGAACAAACTATCTACAGGGAGAATTACTTAAAATAAGCCCTGTACATACAGTCACTCTCTCTGATAAGGTTCAAAGACCTAAAGTTTGGTATTGAAGAAATCTGAAGTATAAGAGAGTAATCAGTAAATAAATAGAGAGAGATAAATGAATGAATGAATAACCAAATAAGCAGAGATATCAAGTTTGGTTCTCCAGAATAGAGAGAGATAAATGAATGAATGAATAACCAAATAAGCAGAGATATCAAGTTTGGTTCTCCAGAGCTCTAGTCAAAACCTGATTTTTGTGTGTTCATCTGACCTCCTGCAATTTTGTTGGATTTGTAGATTAAATCTAATAGTTTATTTTTGTTTTTGTTGGTTTGTTGTGTGTGTGTGTGTATTCTTTGTTGTTGTTGTTAGGTGATGTCAACTTTGTTCTGACTCATAGCGACTCCTATGTACACCAGAAGGAAACACTCCTCCGTCCTGTGCCATCCTCACAATCATTGTTATGCTTGAGCCCAGAGTATTTCTTAGGATATTCTGTATATAAGATCATGTCATTTGAACAGGAACAAATTTACTTCTTTTCAAATTTGAATGCAATTTCCTATTTTTTTTTTTTCCTAACTTTTCTGGCTAGTATTTACGTAATAATATGGAATAAGAGTTGTGAAGTCAAGCATCCTTGTTTTGTTCCTGATGTTACGGAAAAACTTTTACTTTTTCACCAATGTGTGTGATGTCAGCCGTGGGCATTTCATAACTGTCCTTAATCAGATACAAGCAGTTTCCTTACATTTCTAGTTTGTTGGGTGATTTTATTATGAAAGGGTACTGGAGTGTGTCAAATGATTTTTCTGCATCAATTAATATAATCATTTTTGTTCATTCTCTTAATTAATTGATATTTATGTTTAACCACTTCTGCATTTATGGGATAAGTTTCACTGGGTCGTGGTGTATAGTCCTTCCAATATGCTGCCCTATTTGGTTTGCTAGTATTTTGTTGCAATTTGCTGCTGAATTTGGTTTGTTAGTATTTTATAGACGATTTGCATCCATATTCATAAGGTACATTGTGATTTATTTTATTTTTTTTTTTTGCTTTGGTATCAGGGTGATAATGTCATTCTAGAATGAGTTGACTTCTATTTTTTGGAAGAGTTTGAGAAAGATTATTGTTAATTTCTATCTGGTGTCTTTTTATAATTTCTATCTCCTTATTGGCAGTCTCTATTTGTTAAGACATTATTTTATTGGTTACCTTTAGTCCTTTGTACATGGTATCCATTAGCACCTTGAACATATTTAATACAGTTTATTTATATTATTTCTCTAGTAATTCCAATATCTGAGTTGACTCAGGGATTGTTTCAAATTTATTTATTTTTTCCTGTGAATGAGCCATGTGCTCCTGTTTATTTGCACGCCTAATATTTTGTTGTTGCTGTTGTGGAAAACTGAAAATTGTGAATTACAAACCATAATTATTAAAATTATTGACAATGGATTAAAAACAATCTTGTCAGTGATTATCTTAAATACTTCACAGAAAATGTATACTTTCTTCCAATACCATTATTCATGCACTGTTTGAGCACTGGTTGGATTTTATGGTCATGGCTTATATCCAATTTTATATTTAGTGCCAGGTAGTTTAGCAAGTCACTGCATTATTTAATATCAACAATTAGACTCTAAGAATTTCTCTTGTATTGCTGAATGGAATACAAATGATTAAACCCACATTGCAATAACACATTCATAGCTGTACATGTACTTAAAATATGACCAAGCAATTTCAATCTTTGATATATATACAAGATAATTCAGTTAATATGTTCTCAAAAAGCATTTGTGCACGAAGTTTTATGGCAGTTTTATTCATGATAGCCAAACATTTCCTGCATCAGAACGGAAACAATTGCTCAGGAACCATACAATGGAATGCAGCTTTGTAATATAAATGATGGAGTTACAGAGACACACAAAAATATGGTTAAATCTTTTAAATATGTTGACTGAAAGAAGCCAGATATCAAAGTGAACTTTTTTTTTCTGATTCCAAAGTTTCTACCCAATGGTGATGAGAAATAAGTCAGAATAATGACTGCGTTTGTGGGGCCAAGAGGTCAACGTGAAAGTAGCACAAGAGATGCTGAATGATGAAAACGTTCCACCTGTGGCTTCCCCCGAACTATAATGATGACAACTCCATACTTCCAATTATTTAGTCCAAGTCTTAGCCCAATTCTGAATGCCTCTTATTTTGTAGCGTTTCATATCCCAATGTGTCCACAAAACTCAAATATCTGCTTTCTCCCAGTCTCCTGAATCTGGCCAGTTTTTGCTCCACCACTAATATCACTTCGATCCAAGGCCATATTTTGTCACAACTGGGCCACTGTAATGGCCTCCTTGTGTTCACATCAATTCTATACTCACAACTCAGCAATGGTTGCCCAGCATTTTGGGTTAAAATCCAGAATCCTCATACTGATCTAATTTATACTACATGTTCTGGCCCCATTACATCTACCTATTGCCTAAGTCTCATCAATTTACTCCTTGATCTTTTGTGACTATGCAGGGCATGTTCCCATCACGGAAGTTCTCACTTGCTCTTTGCTTTTCCCAGAACACTTTTCCTCAGATGTCCACTTGATTCTCTTCCTTAACTCCTTTTAGTCTGACAAATTGTCACATTCTTGTTTCTCCCTTCTCTATTTTACTTATAATTGCAAACATCTTTTAGTTTCCCTATTCCAATTTTCCACTTAGTTTTTCTTCATGGTAATTAATACTTTTTGATATACTGTACAATTTATGCATTAATTTTATATTGTCTTTCACCTCACAATGAAATGTGAACTTTAAGAGAGCAGACATCTCAGTTTTATACTGCTCAACCCCATATCACCAGTGCCTATAATTGCGTCACATACAAAGTTAAAGCATTAAAACTTTTGTTCAATGAATGAAAGAACGAGTGGATATATGAAATCTGCTCTATACTACAGTTTGGTCATCATATATATTATCTAGGTATTACGCATTTTGCAATAAATTATATTTTCTATGCATTTTATTTCAGCAAATTAAAGAAGAAAAATATTTGCTATGACATAGGAGTATTGTGTTTATAGGTACTAAATCTACTGCTTTAGAAGATAAACCACGTAGATAATGGCAACCATTCTCTTGCTTATACATTGTAAATCAATCCAGTTCCAATAGCAGTGATTTAGTTATTTCTGAAGAGAGGAGAAATGAAGGCATTTGTCTAATTATTTATTTTGTAAACATTTCTTTGAGCTTACATCTCTCTAGACAGTAGGCTAATCAAATCATGTTGTTCAGTCTCAAACTATAAAGGGTTCCTAAAGTCGTATTTTCTGTACAAATGTCTATTTTCCCAAAACTCTTTTCATAGCCCCCATGACCTCCTTATTCCTAAGTTTAAAACAGTCTTTTATTTACTGATATCGCTTTGGCTTCCTCTCCATATGAAAGTTCTATAACTACACCATTCATTCCCTCTTTTTTGTTTTGATGTCATCGTTTACATATTGATGTCTTTTGTTCCCTGTTTTTAGCCTTTTAGCTTTATTTTTAAAATTCTTTATTTGGGTTGGTATCTGGGTGGTCTGTCCTGCATCCAAATATCAGATTATTGTTTAATGTTTTTGGTTCTCTATTCGAAGGACTCTCTTTAATATTTCTTGTAAGTTTGGTCTGGTTTTTACAAATTCCCTTAATTTCTGCTTATCTGGAAATATTCTAATGTTGCCATTGTATTTGAGAGACAGTTTTACTGAATATAGAATTGCTGACTGAGTTTTTTTTGTTTTTTGGTTGTTTTTACTTTCGACCTTTTATATAGGTCTTCCCACTGTCTTCTTGCCTACGTGGTTTTAGCTACATAGCTGGAGATTAGTTTTATTGGTTCCCCTTTGCAGATAGGTGACTTTATTTTTCCTTAGCTGATCTCAGGATTCTTTGTCTTTGGACCTTTTTATTTGCACGTTTGTTTATAAGTCTTGGTGACTTTCTTTGGGCTCTATCCTGTATGGGGTTCATTGCGCTTCTTGGATGAGTATGTTCTTGTCTTTCATGATGATAGATAGCGAAGTTTTCTGCCAGGATTACTTTGACAATTGTCTCTGTGTTTTGCATTGCACCCCTGCCCCATCCATTGGATCTCTTATCATATGCAAGTTTTTCCTCTTGATAGTGTCCCACATGATTATTAGGATTTCTTCATTCTTTTTCCTGATTTTTCCTCAAACAAAGTGGTATCAAGGGACTTTTCTTTAATTTCACTAATCTGTCTTCCATTGCTTCAATTCTGGTCCTATATCCTTCTTTTGAGTTGTCTGTTTCTGAAATTTTATTCTTAATCTTTTGGCTTTCTAGTTGATGTTTTTGTATGGTTTCTAGTTGTTTCGTTTTTATATTGTTTTCCTGAATTCTTTATCGCTTTTATGAGTTGTAAACAACTTGACAACAATGTTTTTTTTCTTTGTTTGTTGCTTTCTTTCATTTTGTCAGTGCCTTCCTCGATTTTGTCTATATTTTTCTCGGTTTTGCCTGTGTTTTCACAGGCTGTTTCTTACCCCCGGCAGTTTTTTTGTTCTTTATTTCAGTCACTTGCTGACTCCATCTTGTCCTGCTTCTTTTTGTGATTTGATATTGTCTGTTGTTTCCGAAGCATCAAGAAATTATTATATCTATTTATTTACTGTGTGTTTGTTGAACCCTGAAATTTTGTTTTGTTTTGATATATCCAAGTAGGCTGGGCCTGTGTTTTGCTCTGGTCTCTAATTTTGCCATTTTGATGCTCTTTTTCACTACCTTTCTCAGGGTTGGTGGAGGAATGACTGACTGCATGTGTGAGTGTGGGTCTCTTGTGGGGCTGCTGAGGATACAGGTGGTGTTTCTGTTGAGGTGGTGTGTTTGTCTGTCCAGCTGGACCCTGGCTGTGGGTGCAGTGGGTGATCTTCCTAGTTTTGGGGTTGGGTGCTGTGTGCTCTGCTGATTGCAGGGTGGTTGGGTTTGGGGTATCTGGGTTGTTGGTCCCCAGATGAGTTGTCTGGAAACTCTCATCAATGGTTCCAGGTGAGCAGGGTTATGTGGGGATGTTTAGAATTAGAATATAGAATACAGAAGAATATACAATACACATTATAGAAGAATATACACAGTAGACTATACAATACAGAATATAGATTATACAAGAGCATATAATACAGAATTTAGAATATAGAAAGTAGAATGTAGAATACACAATATAAAATGTAGAATAAAGACTATAGATTACAGATTATAAAATACAGAAAATTATGGAATGTAGAATGTAAAATATAGAAGAATACACTATATTCTATTTTCAAAGTTCTTTTATATTCTGTATTCTATCTTCAGTGTTCTATGTTCCATATTCCATGTTTCAAATTCTCTATTTTCTATAATCTATGTTCTTCTATATTCTGTATTTTTGTATATTCTATAATCCATACTCTGCATTCTATATTTGATGTTCTACGTTCTATATTTTTCTACATACAATATTCTTCTATGTTCTATATTTCATATTCCATATTCTACATTGTATATTTTAAATTCTTCCATATTCTATGCTCTATATTCTGTATTCTACATTCTAAATTCTGTATTCTATGTTCTTCCATATTCTTCTATATTCTATATACTATATTTTTCTGTATTCTATATTCCATAGTCTACATTCTTCCTTCTATATTCTACATTCTTCTATATTCTGTATTCTATATTCTTCTATAGTGTATATTTTGTTTTATTCTATATTCTTATTCCATTATCTTCTATGATCTATATTCTTCTATATTCTGTGTTCTTTGTGCTTTATTTATATTCTATATCTTGTATTCTACATTCGATATTCTTCTATATTCTATATTTTCTATATTCTATATTCCATCCTGTGTTCTGTATTCAATGTTCTTTCTATATTCTATAATTTTCTGTATTCTATATTCTACATTCTATATTCTTCTATAGTCTGTATCATATATTGTTCTATATTGCATATTCTGTATTTTGCATTCTGCATTCTATATTCCATAATCTTCTATATTGTATAATGTATATTCTCTATATTATGCATTTTTATTCTATATTTTATATTCTGTATTCTACATTCTATTTTCTAAATTCTGTATTTTCTATATTCCATTGATTGTATTCTATATTCATTTTTCTCTATAGTCTATATTTTTAATAATTTTCTGTATTCTATATTCCATATTGCATATTATGTATACTCTATTCTACATTCTGTATTCCCTTATAGTCTATCTTCTATATTTAATTCTACATTCTATATTCCAGAATCTTCAATATTCTATAATCTATATTCTTCTATATTCTATGTTCTTTATTCTATATTTTATTTCTATATTTTGTATTCTACTTTGTACATACTCTATTCTATATTTATCTTTATTTTATATTTTTCTATATTCTCTATTCCATCCCTGTATTCTATATCACATATTCTATATTCTGTGTTCTATATTCTATGTTCTATATTCAATATTTTTTATATACTACATTCTTTTGTATTCTATATTCCATAGTCTATATTCTACATTCTGCATTCTATATTCTATAGTCTTCTATATTCTGTATTCTATACTCTTCTACATTCTTATTCTACATTCTATATTCTTCTCTTATAATCTATATTCTTCTATCTGCTATATTCTATATTGTATATTCTAAATTGTATATTAAATATTCTACAGTCTACATTCTATATTCTAAATTTTGTAATATTTTTTCTTCTCTACACTCTATTCCACATTCTATGTTCTCTATTCTACATTCTATATTCCATTTTCTTCTATATTCTACATGTTCTATTCTAAATTTTTCTGAATTCTATATTCTTCTATATTCTATATTTTTAGTGTTTATTCTACCTTCTAATCTCTATATTCTATATTCTTCTGTAATCTAATATTCTCTTGTATTCTCTATTCCATATTCTCTATTCTACATTCTATATTCTTTTATAGTCTGTAATCTATATTCTTCTACTTTCTTTATTCTATATTCTTCAATAGTGTATATCCGATACCTTATATTCCATATTTGTCCATGTTCTATTTTCTTCTACGTTCTATCTTCTATTTTCTGTAGTCTGTCATCTATATTCTGTATTCTTCTATATTCTGCATTCTATATCCTATATCTTCTATATTCTAAATTTTTGCTCTATATTTTCCTATATTCCATATTCTGTTTTTCAGTTTTCTATATTCTTCTATAATTATACTCTACATTCTTCTATTGTCCATATTCCATATTCTTCTATACTCTATATTTTTTCTTTTATATTCTGCATTGTATTTTCTATGTCCTATGTTCTTCTATATACTATATTCCTCTATATTCTATGTTCTACGTTCTAAATTCTTCTATATTCTGTATTTTATATTCTACATTCTAAATTCTATATTCTCCTATGTTCTATATTCTTTTATATTCTCTTTCTATATTTTTACATATTCTAGGTTCTATATATCATACTCTGTATTCTATATTGTATATTCAAAGTTCTATGTTCTATATTCTTTATTTTTATATATACTATATTTTTCTGTGTGGTATATTCTATGTTCCATATTCTACATTCTGTATTCTTTTAAATTCTGTATTCTTTTATATTTTACATTCTACATTCCATAATTCTCTGTATTCTACAATCTGTATTCTATAGTCTTTATTCTATATTTTATATTCTGTAGTCTACATTGTATATTCTAAATTCTGTATTCTATGTTCTTCAGTAATCTATATTCTTTCTTGTATAGTCTTCTACTGTGTACATTCTTCTATAATGTATATTCTGTATTCTATATCCTAATTCTTCTATATTTTCTATTCCATATTCTGTATTCTTCAATATTCTGTATTCTACATTCTACTATATTCTTTTTCTTGTATTTTCCATACCCTCGTATATTCTATATTCTTCTATATTCCGTATTCTATGTTCTCCTATGTTCTATATTTTACATTGTACATTCTATATTCCATTATTTTCTATATTGTATGATTTATAATCTTCTATATTCTATACTTTCCTGTATTCTTCATTGTATACTTTGCATTGTATAATCTGTATTCTACATTGTACATTTTATATTCTTCTGCATTCTATATTCTAAATTTATACTCTATTTTCTTTTATATCCTGTATTCTTTATGCTATAGTCTTCTATAATGTATATTCTATATTCTTCTTTATTCCAAATCCTCTATACACTATATTGTTCTGTTTATAAAGTTCTTTTATATTCTGTATTCTATCTTCAGTGTTCTATGTTCCATATTCTATATTCTATATTTTAAATTCTCTATATTCTACAATCTATGTTCTTCTATATTCTATATTTTTGTATATTCTATATTCCATACTCTGTATTCTATATTTGATGTTCTATATTCTGTTTTGCCACATACACTATTCTTCTATATTCTATATTTCATATTCCATATTCTACATTCCGCATTGTATATTTTAAATTCTTCCATATTCTATGCTCTGTGTTCTATATTCTACATTCTAAATTCTATATTCTTCCATATACTTCTAGTCTATATTTTTCTATATACTATATTTTTCTGTATTCTCTATTCCATATTCTATATTCTTTCTTCTATATTTTATATTCTACTATGTTCTGTATTCTATATTCTTCTATATTGTATATTCTGTATTTTAAATTCTATATTCCATTATCTTCTATATTCTATAATCTATATTCTTCTATAGTCTCTGTTCTTTACCCTTTATTTTATATTCTGTATTCTACATTCTATATTTTTCTATACTCTATATTTTCTATATTACATATTCCATACTCTGTGTTCTATATTCAATGTTCTTTTTCTATATTTTTCTATACAATTTTCTGTATTCTATATTCTTCATTCTTTACTCTATATTCTTCTATAGTCTGTATCATATATTTTTCTATATTGTAAATTCTGTATTTTACATTCTACATTCCATAATCTTCTATATTGTATAATGTATATTCTCTATATTATGTACTTTTTCTAAATTTTATATTCTGTATTCTACATTCCGTATTCTAAATTCTATATTTTTCTATACTCCATTGTCTATATTCTATATTCAATGTTGTTTTCTATATTCTATATTTTTTATAATTTTCTGTATTCTATATTCCATATTGCATATTCTGTAAACTATATTCTACATTCTATATTTTCTTATATTCCATCTTCTATATTCTATATTTAATTCTATATTCGAGAATATTCTATATTCTTCTGTATTCTATGTTCTTTATTCTACTTTGTACGTACTCTATTCTACATTCTATATTTAAGTCTATTCTATATTCTCTATTCCATACTCTATTCTATATTCCATGTTCTATATTCTATATTTTTTATATCCTATATTCTTCTGTATTCTACATTCTATATTCCATATGCTATATTCTACATTCTGCATTTTATATTCTTCTATGTTCTGTATTCTATACTCTTCTACATTCTATATTCTTCTGTTGTAATCTATATTCTTCTACCTGCTATATTCCATATTGTACATTCTAAATTCTATATTCAATATTCTAGTCTACATTCTATATTCTAAATTTTTCAATATGCTTTATTCTTCTCTATTCCCTATTCCATATTCTATGTTCTCCATTCTCCATTCCATTTTCTTCTATATTCTATATTCTACATTTTATATTCTAATTTTTTTCTGAATTCTATATTTTTTATGTATATTCTACCTTCTAATCTCTATTCTTCTGTAATCTATTCTCTTGTATTCTCTATTCTACATTCTACATTCTTCTATATTTTGTCATCTGTATTTTACTACTTTATTCTCTATTCTTCAATACTGTATATCCTATACCCTATATTCTGTTTGTCAATATTCTATTTTCTTCTACATTCTATCTTCTATATTCTGTAGTCTGTCATCTATATTCTTTATCCTTCTATATTCTGCATTCTATATCCTATATCTTCTAAATTTATGCTCTATGTTTTCCTATATTCTGTATTCTATATTTTTCAATATTCTACATTCTTCTATAATTATATTCTACATTCTCCTATTTTCCATATTCCTTATTCTTCTATACTCTATATTTTTCTATATTCTTTTTTCTTTTATATTCTGTATTGTATCTTCTATGTTCTTCTATATACTATATTCCTCTATATTCTATAGTCCATATTCTATATTCTACGTTCTAAATTCTTCTATATTCTATATTTTATACTCTACATTCTAAATTCTTTTATATTCTATTTCTATATTCTTCCATAATCTAGGTTCTATATTCCATTCTCTGTATTTTATATCGTATATTTAAAGTCCTATGTTCTATATCGTTTATGTTTCTATATACTGTTTTTCTGTATGGTATATCCTATGTTCCATATTCTGTATTCTATATTCTACATTCTGTATTCTTCTATAGTATGCATTCTATATTCTTCTATATTTTACATTCTACATTTCATAATTTTCTATATTCTATAATCCGTAACCAATACTCTTCATTTTATATTTTATATTCTGTATTCTACATTCTATTTTCTATATTCCAAATTCTGTATTCTATGTTCTTCTATAATCTATATTCTGTATCGTATAGTCCTGTAGGGTAGCCCGCATGCACGAACAGGCCCGAATAGCGGAGCCCCGCAGGTATGGCGAAGCCCCGCAGGTAAGGCGAAGCCCGAAAGGAGAGTCCCGCAGGCAACAATAGTCTCGAAAGGAGAGCCCCGCAGGCATGAACAGGCCCGAACAGAGAGTCCCGCAGGGAAGAATAGGCCCAAACGGAGAGTTCTGCAGGCAAGTATACGCCCAAATGGAGAGTCCCGCAGGCAAGAATATCCCCTAATAGAGAAGCCCCACAGGCAAGAACAGGCCCAAATAGCGGAGCCCCGCACGCAGAAAAAGGCCTCAATAACGGAGCTCCACAGGCACTAAGAGGCCCGAATAGAGGAGCCCTGCAGACAAGAGGAAGCCTGAAAGGAGAGTCCCGCGGGCAAGAATAGTCCCGAACTGGGACTCACGCAGGCAAGAATAGGCCCGAATTGGAGCCCAGCAGGCAAGAAAAGGCCCTTACACAGTCCCGCGGGCAAGAATAGGCCTGAAGAGAGGAGCCCCGCAGGCAAGAATAGGCCCAGAGTTCCACAAGCAAGAATAGGCCCAAATAGGGTAGCCTGGAGTCGAGAATAGGCCCCAACGGAGAGTCCCGCAGGGGGGAACAGGCCCGAAAGGAGAGTCCGGCAGCCGAGAAAAGGCTCGAACAGAGATTCCCACAGGCCAGAATAGAGGAGCCCTGTAGGCAAGAAGAGGCCTGAACAGGGCCCCGAAGGCAAAAATAGACCTGAACGGAGAGTCCCGCAGGAAAGAACAGGCCCAAACGGAGAGTGCTACAGGCAAGAATAGGCCAGAACGGAGATTTCTGTAGCCAAGAATAGGCCCCAACAGAATCCGGAAGGCAAGAACATGCCCTAATAGTGGAGTCTCGCACTTACCAACACGCCGAATAGTGGAACCGCCACACAGGATCACGCACAAATACCGGAGCCCCGCAGGCACTTACACGCCCGAATAACGGAAGCCCACAGGCTCAAACAGGCCCGAATAACGGAGGCCCGCAGGCTCAAACAGGCCCGAATAACGGAGGCCCGCAGGCTCAAACAGGCCCGAATAACGGAGCTCCGTAGGCACGAACAGGCCCGAATAGAAGAGCCCCGCAGGCAAGAGGAGGAAGGAAAGGATGCTCCCGCAGGCAAGATTAGGCCCGAAGAGAGAGTTCTGCAGGTAAGAATAGGCCCGAACGGAGATTCCCACAGACCAGGTTAGAGGAGCCCTGTAGGCAAGAATAGGCCTGAACAGGGTCCCACAGGCAAAAATAGACCTGAACGGAGAGTCCCGCAGGCAAGAATAGGCCCAAACAGAGATTGCTGTAGCCAAGAATAGGCCCGAACAGAGTCCGGAAGGCAAGAACAGGCCCGAATAGAGGAGCCCCGCACGCAAGAACAGGCCCGAACAGAGTCCCGCAGGCAAGAATAGGCCCAAACAGAGATTGCTGTAGCCAAGAATAGGCCCGAACAGAGTCCGGAAGGCAAGAACAGGCCCGAATAGAGGAGCCCCGCACGCAAGAACAGGCCCGAACAGAGTCCCGCAGGCAAGAATAGGCCCAAACAGAGATTGCTGTAGCCAAGAATAGGCCCAAACAGAGTCCGGAAGGCAAGAATAGGCCCGAATAGAGGAGCCCCGCACGCAAGAACAGGCCCGAACAGAGTCCCGCAGGCAAGAATAGGCCCAAACAGAGATTGCTGTAGCCAAGAATAGGCCCAAACAGAGTCCGGAAGGCAAGAACAGGCCCGAATAGAGGAGCCCCGCACGCAAGAACAGGCCCGAATAGCGGACCCGCCACACAAGAACACACACGAATATCGGAGCTCCGCAGGCACAGCAGGCCCGAATAGAAGAGCCCCGCAGGCAAGAGGAGGAGAAAGGATGCTCCCGCAGGCAAGATTAGGCCCGAACGGAGGTTCCACAGGCAAGAATAGGACCGAACAGAGTGTCCCATAGGCATGAATGGGCCCTAAC
Source organism: Loxodonta africana (assembly GCF_030014295.1). NCBI lineage: Eukaryota > Metazoa > Chordata > Mammalia > Proboscidea > Elephantidae > Loxodonta > Loxodonta africana. The sequence continues at coordinate 302,244 of NW_026974974.1, forward strand.
AGAAGGTCCTGCAGGCGAGAATAGGCCGGAAGGGAGAGTCCCGCATGCCAGGATAGGCCCGAACGGAGATACCCGAATGCAAGAATAGGCCCAAATAGAGGAGCCCCGCAAGCAAGAATAGGCCCTAAGGGAGAGTCCCGCAGGGGAGAACAGGCCTGAACGGAGAATCCCACAGGCAAGAGGCCAGAATAGAGGAGCCCTGTAGGCAAGAATAGGCCTGAACAGGGTCCCGCAGGCAAGAATATAGAATGTTGAATACAGTATAAAGAATATGGAATATAGAATACACAAAAATATAGTATATGTAAATATATAGAAAATAGAAGATTGAATATAAAAAATATAGAATATAGAAAAATTTCAAATGTTTAATATAGAATGTAGAATATAGAAGATTTTAAAATGTAGACTATACAATATGGAATATAGAATACAGAAGAATATAATATAGAGAAATATAGAATATAGAACATCAAATAGAGAATAGAGAGTATGGTATATAGGATATAGGAAAATATAGAATATAGAAGAACATAGAATTTAGAATGTGGAATATAGAATATAGAAGAATTTAGAATATAGAATATGGAATATAGAAGGAAATAGTACATAGAAGAAAACTGAACATAGAACACAGAACACAGAAGATAGAATACAGAATGTAAAAGAATATAGAAAATAGTAGAATATAGAATATACAAGAATATGGAATACAGAAGAATATAAACAAGAATATAGATTATAGAATATACATTACGGAAGAATATAGAATACAGAATATAGAAGAGTATTGAATATAAATTTAGAATATAGAAGAATATAGAATATAGAAGGCTATAGAAAATACAAGAAAAAGAATATAGTAGAATGTAGAATACACAATATGGAAGAATAAAAGAATTAGAATATAGAATATACGTTATAGAAGAATATACACAGTAGAAGACTATACAATACAGAATATAGATTATACAAGAACATGTAATACAGAATTTAGAATATAGAAAGTAGAATGTAGAATACAGAAATAGAATATAAAATATAGAATAAAGACTGTAGAATACAGATTATAGAATATAGAAAATTATGGAATGTAGAATGTAAAATATAGAATACACTATATTCTTCTATTTTCAAAGTTCTTTTGTATTCTGTGTTCTATCTTCAGTGTTCTGTGTTCCATATTCTATATTTTAAATTCTCTATATTCTATAATCTATGTTCTTCTATATACTATATTTTTGTATATTCTATATCCCATACTCTGTATTCTATATTCTGTATTTTTCTACATACAATGTTCCTCTATATTCCATATTCTATATTCTACATTGTATATTTTGAATTCTTCCATATTCTATGTTCTGTATTCTACATTCTAAATTCTTTTCCTTCCATATTCTATATTTTTCTGTATACTATAATTTTCTGTATTCTACATTGCATATTCTACATTCTTCCTCCTATATTCTATATTATTCTATATTCTGAATTCTATATTCTTCTATGTTGTAGATTCTGTATTTTACATTCTATATTCTATATTCCATTATTTCTATATTCTATAATCTATATTCTTCTATATTCTGTGTTCTTTATGCTTTATTTCATATTCTATATTTTGTATTCTACATTGTATATTCTTCTATATTCTATTTTTTCTATATTCTATGTTCCATACTCTGTGTTCTATATTCAATGTTCTTTTTCTATATTCTATATTTTTCTGTATAATTTTCTGTATTCTATATTCTACATTCTATATTCTTCCTGTACCATATGTTGTTCTATATTGTATATTCTGTATTTTACATTGTACATTCTATATTCCATGATCTTCTATATTCTAGAATGTATATTCTCTATATTATGTATTTTTATTCTATATTTTATATTCTGTATTCTACATTCTATATTCTAAATTCTATATTTTTCTATATTCCATTGTCTGTATTCTATATTCAATGTTTTTTCCTATAGTCTATATTTTTTTATAATTTTCAGTATTCTATATTCCATATTGTATATTCTCTAAACTATATTCTACATTCTATATTCTCTTATATTCCATCTTCTATTAAAAAAAAAAAATTTTATTCTATATTCCAGAATCTTCTATATTCTGTAATGTATAGTCTTCTATGTTCTACGTTCTTTATTCTATATTTTATATTCTGTATTGTACTTTGTACATACTCTATTCTATATTCTATATTTATCTCTATTGTATACTTTTCTATATTCTCTATTAATACCCTGTATTGTATATTCCATATTCTATATTCCAAATTCTTCTATATTCCATATTCCACGTTCTAAATTCTATGTTCTTCTATATTCTATATTTTCCTATATCCTATATTCCATACTCTATTCTATATTCGATGTTCTATGTTGTATATTCTGTATTTTTCTCTATACTATATTTTTCTGTATTCTATATCCCATATTGTATATTCTACATTCTATATTCTAAAATCTTCTATATTCTACATTCTGTATTCTATATTCTTCTATATTCAATGTTCTATATTCAATCTTCCATTTTCTATATTTTTACATATACTATGTTTTTGTGTATTCTGTATTCCATATTCTTGATACTATAGTCAACATTCTATGTTCTTCTATACTCCGTATTCCATATTCTCCTACATTCTTTATTTTACATTCTACATTCTATATTCCATAATCTTCTGTATTGTATAATTTAGTCTTTTATATTCTGCAATCTATATTCTCCTATATTTTTCATTCTATACTTTGCATTCTGTAATCTGTTTTCCACATTGTACATTTTATATTCTTCTGTATTCTATATTCTAAACATATATTCTATGTTCTTCTATATTCTGTTATCTATGCTATATTCTTCTATAATGTATATTCTATATCCTTATTTATTCCAAATCCTCTATACACTATATTCTTCTATTTTCAAAGTTCTTTTATATTCTGTATTCTATCTTCAGTGTTCTATGTTCCATATTCTATATTTGAAATTCTTTACATTCTATAATCTATGTTCTTCTGTATTCTATATTTTTCTATATTCTATATTCCATACTCTATTCGGTGTTCTATATTCTGTATTTTTCTACATACAATATTCCTCTATGTTCTATATTGCACATTTCATATTCCATATTCTACTTTCTGCATTGTATATTTTAAATTCTTCCATATTCTATGTTCTGTATTCTTCCATATTCTTCTATGTTCTATATTTTTCTACATACTATATTTTTCTGTATTCTATATTCCATATTCTTCATTCTTCCTTCTATATTCGTCTATATTCTGTACTCTATATTCTTCTATATTGTATATTCTGCATTTTATATTCTATATTCCATTATCTTCTATATTCTTTAATCTATATTCTTCTATATTCTGTGTTCTTTATGCTTTATTTCATATTCTATATTTTGTATTCTACATTCTATATTCTTCTATATTCTATATTCCATACTCCATGTTGCATATTCAGTGTTCTTTTTCTGTACTCTATACTTTTCTATATAATTTTCTGTATTCTGTGTTCTTCCATAGTCTGTATCATATATTCTTCTATATTGTATATTCTGTATTTTACATTCTACATTCCGTAGTCTTCTATATTCTGTAATGTTTATTCTATACATTATGTATATTTTTATTCTGTTTTATATTCTATATTTTTCTATATTCCATTGTCTGTATTCTATATTCAATTTTTTTCTATAGTCTATATATTTTATAATTTTCTGTATTCTATATTCCATATTGCATATTCTGTATACTATATTCTGCATTCTATATTCTCTTATATTCCATCTCGCATATTCTATATTTAATTCTACATTCTATATTCCAGAATCTTCTATATTCTATAATCTATATTCCTTTATATTTTATGTTCTATATTTTATATTCCGAATTCCACTTTGTACATACTCTATTCTATAGTCTATATTTATCTCTATTCTATGTTTTTTCTATTTCTCTATTTCATGCTCTGTATTCTATATTCCATATTCAATGTTCTATATTCTGTATTTTTATATACTATATTCTTCTGTATTCTACATTCTATATTCCTTATTCTATATTCTACATTCTGCATTCTATACTCTTCTACATTCTTATTCTATATTCTTCACTTATAATCTACATTCTTCTATCTGCTGTATTCTATATTGTACATTCTAAATTCTATATTCAATATTCTACAGTCTGCATTCTATATTTTAAATTTTTCAATATTCTTTATTCTTCTCTATACTCTATTCCATATTCCATGTTCTCCATTCTAAATTTTATATTCTATTTTCTTCTATATTCTACATTTTATGTTCTAAATTTTTCTGAATTCTTCTATCTTCTATATTTTTATTGTATATTCTGCCTTCTAATCTCTATATTCTTCTATAATCTAATATTCTCTTGTATAGTCTATTCCGTATTCTCTATTCTGCATTCTTCTATGTTCTATATCCTTTTATATTCTATTTCTATATTTTTCTATAGTCTAGGTTGTATATTCCATATTCTGTATTTTATACTGTATATTCTATGTTCTATATTCTAAAATCTTCCATATTCTACATTCTGTATTCTAAATTCTACATTCTATATTCTTCTAGATTCTGTATTCTAGATTTTTCTATATTCTATGTTCTATATTCAATCTTCTATTTTCTATATTTTACATATACTATATTTTTGTGTATTCTATATTCCATATTCTAGATACTATATTCAACATTCCATATTCTTGTATATTCTGTATTCCATTTTCTCCTATATTCTACATTTTACATTCTACATTGTATTTTCCATAATCATGTATATTGTATAATTTATAGTCTATATTCTGTAATTTATATTCTCCTATATTCTTCATTCTATAGTTTGCATTCTATAATTGCTATTCTACATTGTACATTTTATATTCTTCTGTATTCTATATTCTGAATTTATCTTCTATTTTCTTCTCTATTCTGTATTCTTTATGCTATGTTCTTCTATAACGTATATTCTATACTCTTCCTTATTCCAAATCCTCTATACATTATATCCTTCTATTTTCAAAGTTCTTTTATATTCTGTATTGTATACTCAGTGTTCTATGTATCATACTCTATATTTTAAAGTCTCTGTATTCTATGATCTGTGTTCTTGGATGTTTTTCTACATTCTGTATTTTTGTATATTCTATATTCCATACTCTGTATTCTATATTCGATGTTCTATATTCTATATTTTTCTTCATACAATATTCTTCTATATTCTATATTGCATGTTTTGTATTCCATATTATATATTCTACATTCTATATTTTAAATTCAACTATATTTTGTATTCTATAGTCTATGTTTTTCCACATTCTATCTTTTTATATACTATATATTTCTGTATTCCATATTCTACATTTGTCCTATATTCTATCTTCTTCCATATTCTGTTTTCCTCTATATTGTGAATTCTGTACTTTACAATCTATATTCTATTGTCTTCTATATTCTATAAAATATATTTTATGTTCTGAGTCATTTATACTTTATTTTACAATCTATGTTTTTAATTCTACATTATATATTCTATGTTCAATAATCTATATTCTTCTATATTCTATATTTCCTGTATTCTCTATTCCATACTGTGTTCTATATTGAATGTTCATTTTCTATATGTGGCAAACAGGTCATCCGTGTCCCCACATCCATAAACCACTGGACTGCTGGGGCCCAGGCTGCCAGGATTTAGGCCTTGCCTTTGGAGCCCGGCCACATACACAGCTTTTCACCGGAGGCGGGGATGGGTAGAAAGCAAAAATTTGGAAAATGGCAGCGTCTCCTCGATTTTCCTGGCATTGTCTTTTTGAGCAGAATGCTTTTTTTCCTAGTAGGATGAGGCACTGACACAAAAGGCAAGATTATGTGTGCAGGAAAGGTGTGTGCTGAGAGGGTGACGACGATAAGACCAGGTTGGGATCTTTCATCCCAGGAAAGGACCAGCACAGGGCAAATCTTGAAAACGTGGCCTTCAGTTGACTTTGCCTGTGCTCTCCTTTGGCTGAGTGACATCCTGTGTTTCCTAGCAGGAGAAGGCATTTGTGGAGAGAGGCGGATTCCATGTGTGCAGGCAAAGTGTATGCTGAGATGCTGAGTCGCTGGAGACCAGGGTGGACTCTTCAGACCCAAAATAGGCCTCTGGAAGGTATGTGTCAATGTTTTCTGCCCTGTGCTCTCAGCTGGGTATTTGCATACAATGTGACCAGCGGAATTAGTAGTCTCCGGAGAGGCTGCCACATGTCAGCAAGCTTCACCTGGCCAGGGTCGTCCGTGATGCAGATCCCCGGTCAATCACCACTCTCTAGACCTTGCAGGTAGACCAGCAGATCTTGTCTGCCTGTGGGCAACCAGTAGAGCCAGAGGCCTTCCCCCTTTGCTCTTTCGTCTCTAGGCACCCTGTCAGGCACTCCAAGCTGTGAAGTGACTCAGGGGGAGAAGGAAGAGATTTCAGAGAGCGAACACATCCAGAGAGAGACAGAGAGAGGCAAGAGATGCTGAGTGGGGTGGCATTGCGTACTGATATCCTCTGGAAAGTGGGAAAGAGGTACCTGGCCTGTTGTAGCAATGCCCTGAACCAGTCGGAACCAGAAGCTCCCCTGTGCCTGCGTAGGCTTTCCCAGGGTGTGCTCAAATCCTGTGGCCACTAGGTGTCATAGGTCATAATGGAGGGCCCTGTGTCATCTGCCTGGCGGGCCAGATCTCTGCCATTGGCTCAGTCTTGTCACCAGGCCCATCATAAGCTCCGCCCACTGTTCCGGTGGTGGGACTGTCTCCATGGTGATGGCAAAGGAGCCTTAGTCCCGCCCACCTGGCCTTGACTTCACCTAGCTGGCCTGCTGACCCTCACTCAGACCTCTGTGTTGCTAAAAATGAATATCCGCCAGCGCCCAGGTGTCAGCATCTGGGATAAAGGATTCGGGACCTTGCCTGGGGCAGAAGGCAGCCTAGGCCAGCTGGTACCTGGAAGTCTAGTGACTTGTGACACTGCTGCCAGTGACAAATGGTGACTCCCACTCTCACATATCCCCTGGTGGCAGAATGATAGCGATGGGTGGAGAAACATCGCTCAGGAGCACACGTTAAATGGGGCACCGGCCAAAGGCCAGGGCCAGTAGTGGACGTGGCCGAGCTGAAGGGCGAGCCAGTGAAGGGCCCAAGGATTCCTCCTGTATGTGGGAAACATGTCATCCGGGTCCCCACGTCCGTAAACCATTGGATTGCTGGGGCCCAGGATGCCAGGATTTCGGCCTTGCCTTGGCTGCCCGGCCACATACGCAGCCTTCCACCGGAGGCGGGGATATGTAGACAGCAAAAATTGGGAAAATGGCAGTGTCTCCTCGATTTCCCTGACATGGGCCTTTTTGGGCGGCATGCTTTTTTCCTAGTAGGATCAGGCAGTGATGGAGAAAGGCAGGATTATGTGTGCAGGAAAGGTATGTGCTGAGAAGGCGACAAGGTTGAGACCAGGTTGGGATCTTCAGTCCCAGGAAAGGCCCCTGGCAGTTGTGGGTCAATGTTCTCTGCCCATCCCACCTGGCGTGGGGAGGTTTACAGCATACAAAGCAGCAGCGGAATTATTCTTCCCCCAGAGGTTGCGTCTGCCCACAAGCTCCACCTGGCCAGGGTCCGCCCCTACCGTATTGCCCATGTCAAGCAACAGAAGCTAAGACCTTCCAGAGAGACTAACTGCTATTCTCTACCCACGGGGACGCGGTACAGCCAGAAGCCTCCCCTGTTTCCTCTCCGGGCTCTCTCTCAGGCCCCTCATAGCTGTGATTTGTCTCAGGGGTAGAACGGAGAGATTTCTCTGAATGAACACATACAGAGAGGGGCCATAGATGCTGAGGAAGGGCGCCTTGCCTACTGATATCCCAGCGTAAGTGGACAAGAGGTACCTGCCTGCTGTCCCAGTATGTCGAACCTGTCCACATCAGGGGTTGCCTGCTGTGAAGTTATTCCCTGGGTGCCCTCGATTTTGTGGCCCAGGACAGAAGGGGCCGTTGTGTGTCCATGGGTAAAATGGAGGCCTCTGCCTAACTGGCCTGTTAGGCCGGACCTCTCCTATTGGCTCAGAGTTTGTGACCCGTCCCCGTCAGAAGTTCCGCCCAGCCTTCCGGTGGCTGTCTCCGTGGTGATTGAGAAAGAAGCCTTAGGCCCCGCACTCAGCCTTCACCTGTCCTACCTGGCCTCTTTACCCTCGTACAGACCGCTGTGTGGATGAAAGAAAGGATGTCGGCCAGTGACCACGTGTCCTCATTTCCTTTGAAGGATTAGGCTCCTTGCCTGGGCAGAAGACAGCCAAGGTCAGCCTGAGCCTAGACTCCTAGTGACCCGTGACACTGCAGACAGTGATAGATGTTCACGTCCACGCTGAGGTATCCGCAGGTGGCGGATTGAGAGTGGTCGGAGGAGAAGTGGAACTAGAAATCACACTCACGGGGGCACGGGCCAAAGGTCAGGGAAAATAGCTGAGGTCGTGGAGCTCTAGCGGGGCCAGGCTAGGGCCCAGGCCTCCCTCCTGTACGTGGCAAAGAGGTGATCCATATGCCGCCATCCGCAGACTCTGGACTGCTAGGGCCCTGGATGCCCGAATTTCGGCCTTGTCTTCGGAGAAGTGACGCACACGCAGTGTGCCCCGGAGCCTGTGGACCAGCACAGGGCAAAATCGTGAAAAGGCGGGCTTCAGTTGACTTTGCCTGTGCTCTCCTTTGGCTGAGTGACATCCTGTGTTTCCTAGCAGGAGAAGGCATTTGTGGAGAGAGGCGGATTCCATGTGTGCAGGCAAAGTGTGTGCTGAGATGCTGAGTCGCTGGAGACCAGGGTGGACTCTTCAGACCCAGAATAGGCCTCTGGCAGGTATGTGTCAATGTTTTCTGCCCTGTGCTCTCAGCTGGGTATTTGCATACAATGTGACCAGCGGAATTAGTAGTTTCCGGAGAGGCTGCCACATGTCAGCAAGCTTCACCTGGCCAGGGTCGGCCCGTGATGTAGATCCCCGGTCAATCACCACTCTCTAGACCTTGCAGGTAGACCAGCAGATCTTGTCTGCCCGTGGGCAACCAGTAGAGCCAGAGGCCTCCCCCCTTTGCTCTTTCGTCTCTAGGCACCCTGTCAGGCACTCCAAGCTGTGAAGTGACTCAGGGGGAGAAGGAAGAGATTTCAGAGAGCGAACACATCCAGAGAGAGACAGAGAGAGGCAAGAGATGCTGAGTGGGGTTGCATTGCGTACTGATATCCTCTGGAAAGTGGGAAAGAGGTACCTGGCCTGTTGTAGCAATGCCCTGAACCAGTCGGAACCAGAAGCTCCCCTGTGCCTGCGTAGGCTTTCCCAGGGTGTGCTCAAATCCTGTGGCCACTAGGTGTCATAGGTCATAATGGAGGGCCCTGTGTCATCTGCCTGGCGGGCCAGATCTCTGCCATTGTCTCAGTCTTGTCACCAGGCCCATCATAAGCTCCGCCCACTGTTCCGGTGGTGGGACTGTCTCCATGGTGATGGCAAAGGAGCCTTAGTCCCGCCCACCTGGCCTTGACTTCACCTAGCTGGCCTGCTGACCCTCACTCAGACCTCTGTGTTGCTAAAAATGAATATCCGCCAGCGCCCAGGTGTCAGCATCTGGGGTAAAGGATTCGGGACCTTGCCTGGGGCAGAAGGCAGCCTAGGCCAGCTGGTACCTGGAAGTCTAGTGACTTGTGACACTGCTGCCAGTGACAAATGGTGACTCCCACTCTCACATATCCCCTGGTGGCAGAATGATAGCGATGGGTGGAGAAACATCGCTCCGGAGCACACGTTAAATGGGGCACCGGCCAAAGGCCAGGGCCAGTAGTGGACGTGGCCGAGCTGAAGGGCGAGCCAGTGAAGGGCCCAAGGATTCCTCCTGTATGTGGGAAACATGTCATCCGGGTCCCCACGTGCGTAAACCATTGGATTGCTGGGGCCCAGGATGCCAGGATTTCGGCCCTGCCTTGGCTGCCCGGCCACATACGCAGCCTTCCACCGGAGGCGGGGATATGTAGACAGCAAAAATTGGGAAAACGGCAGTGTCTCCTCGATTTCCCTGACATGGGCCTTTTTGGGCGGCATGCTTTTTTCCTAGTAGGATCAGGCAGTGACGGAGAAAGGCAGGATTATGTGTGCAGGAAAGGTATGTGCTGAGAAGGCGACAAGGTTGAGACCAGGTTGGGATCTTCAGTCCCAGGAAAGGCCCCTGGCAGTTGTGGGTCAATGTTCTCTGCCCATCCCACCTGGCGTGGGGAGGTTTACAGCATACAAAGCAGCAGCGGAATTATTCTTCCCCCAGAGGTTGCGTCTGCCCACAAGCTCCACCTGGCCAGGGTCCGCCCCTACCGTATTGCCCATGTCAAGCAACAGAAGCTAAGACCTTCCAGAGAGACTAACTGCTATTCTCTACCCACGGGGACGCGGTACAGCCAGAAGCCTCCCCTGTTTCCTCTCCGGGCTCTCTCTCAGGCCCCTCATAGCTGTGATTTGTCTCAGGGGTAGAACGGAGAGATTTCTCTGAATGAACACATACAGAGAGGGGCCATAGATGCTGAGGAAGGGCGCCTTGCCTACTGATATCCCAGCGTAAGTGGACAAGAGGTACCTGCCTGCTGTCCCAGTATGTCGAACCTGTCCACATCAGGGGTTGCCTGCTGTGAAGTTATTCCCTGGGTGCCCTCGATTTTGTGGCCAAGGACAGAGGGGCCGTTGTGTGTCCATGGGTAAAATGGAGGCCTCTGCCTAACTGGCCTGTTAGGCCGGACCTCTCCTATTGGCTCAGAGTTTGTGACCCGTCCCCGTCAGAAGTTCCGCCCAGCCTTCCGGTGGCTGTCTCCGTGGTGATTAACAAAGAAGCCTTAGGCCCCGCACTCAGCCTTCACCTGTCCTACCTGGCCTCTTTACCCTCGTACAGACCGCTGTGTGGATGAAAGAAAGGATGTCGGCCAGTGACCACGTGTCCTCATTTCCTTTGAAGGATTAGGCTCCTTGCCTGGGCAGAAGACAGCCAAGGTCAGCCTGAGCCTAGACTCCTAGTGACCCGTGACACTGCAGAGAGTGATAGATGTTCACGTCCACGCTGAGGTATCCGCAGGTGGCGGATTGAGAGTGGTCGGAGGAGAAGTGGAACTAGAAATCACACACTCACGGGGGCACGGGCCAAAGGTCAGGGAAAATAGCTGAGGTCGTGGAGCTCTAGCGGGGCCAGGCTAGGGCCCAGGCCTCCCTCCTGTACGTGGCAAAGAGGTGATCCATATGCCGCCATCCGCAGACTCTGGACTGCTAGGGCCCTGGATGCCCGAATTTCGGCCTTGTCTTCGGAGAAGTGACGCACACGCAGTGTGCCCCGGAGCCTGTGGACCAGCACAGGGCAAAATCGTGAAAAGGCGGGCTTCAGTTGACTTTGCCTGTGCTCTCCTTTGGCTGAGTGCCATCCTGTGTTTCCTAGCAGGAGAAGGCATTTGTGGAGAGAGGCGGATTCCATGTGTGCAGGCAAAGTGTGTGCTGAGATGCTGAGTCGCTGGAGACCAGGGTGGACTCTTCAGACCCAGAATAGGCCTCTGGCAGGTATGTGTCAATGTTTTCTGCCCTGTGCTCTCAGCTGGGTATTTGCATACAATGTGACCAGCGGAATTAGTAGTCTCCGGAGAGGCTGCCACATGTCAGCAAGCTTCACCTGGCCAGGGTCGGCCCGTGATGTAGATCCCCGGTCAATCACCACTCTCTAGACCTTGCAGGTAGACCAGCAGATCTTGTCTGCCCGTGGGCAACCAGTAGAGCCAGAGGCCTCCCCCCTTTGCTCTTTCGTCTCTAGGCACCCTGTCAGGCACTCCAAGCTGTGAAGTGACTCAGGGGGAGAAGGAAGAGATTTCAGAGAGCGAACACATCCAGAGAGAGACAGAGAGAGGCAAGAGATGCTGAGTGGGGTTGCATTGCGTACTGATATCCTCTGGAAAGTGGGAAAGAGGTACCTGGCCTGTTGTAGCAATGCCCTGAACCAGTCGGAACCAGAAGCTCCCCTGTGCCTGCGTAGGCTTTCCCAGGGTGTGCTCAAATCCTGTGGCCACTAGGTGTCATAGGTCATAATGGAGGGCCCTGTGTCATCTGCCTGGCGGGCCAGATCTCTGCCATTGGCTCAGTCTTGTCACCAGGCCCATCATAAGCTCCGCCCACTGTTCCGGTGGTGGGACTGTCTCCATGGTGATGGCAAAGGAGCCTTAGTCCCGCCCACCTGGCCTTGACTTCACCTAGCTGGCCTGCTGACCCTCACTCAGACCTCTGTGTTGCTAAAAATGAATATCCGCCAGCGCCCAGGTGTCAGCATCTGGGATAAAGGATTCGGGACCTTGCCTGGGGCAGAAGGCAGCCTAGGCCAGCTGGTACCTGGAAGTCTAGTGACTTGTGACACTGCTGCCAGTGACAAATGGTGACTCCCACTCTCACATATCCCCTGGTGGCAGAATGATAGCGATGGGTGGAGAAACATCGCTCCGGAGCACACGTTAAATGGGGCACCGGCCAAAGGCCAGGGCCAGTAGTGGACGTGGCCGAGCTGAAGGGCGAGCCAGTGAAGGGCCCAAGGATTCCTCCTGTATGTGGGAAACATGTCATCCGGGTCCCCACGTGCGTAAACCATTGGATTGCTGGGGCCCAGGATGCCAGGATTTCGGCCCTGCCTTGGCTGCCCGGCCACATACGCAGCCTTCCACCGGAGGCGGGGATATGTAGACAGCAAAAATTGGGAAAACGGCAGTGTCTCCTCGATTTCCCTGACATGGGCCTTTTTGGGCGGCATGCTTTTTTCCTAGTAGGATCAGGCAGTGACGGAGAAAGGCAGGATTATGTGTGCAGGAAAGGTATGTGCTGAGAAGGCGACAAGGTTGAGACCAGGTTGGGATCTTCAGTCCCAGGAAAGGCCCCTGGCAGTTGTGGGTCAATGTTCTCTGCCCATCCCACCTGGCGTGGGGAGGTTTACAGCATACAAAGCAGCAGCGGAATTATTCTTCCCCCAGAGGTTGCGTCTGCCCACAAGCTCCACCTGGCCAGGGTCCGCCCCTACCGTATTGCCCATGTCAAGCAACAGAAGCTAAGACCTTCCAGAGAGACTAACTGCTATTCTCTACCCACGGGGACGCGGTACAGCCAGAAGCCTCCCCTGTTTCCTCTCCAGGCTCTCTCTCAGGCCCCTCATAGCTGTGATTTGTCTCAGGGGTAGAACGGAGAGATTTCTCTGAATGAACACATACAGAGAGGGGCCATAGATGCTGAGGAAGGGCGCCTTGCCTACTGATATCCCAGCGTAAGTGGACAAGAGGTACCTGCCTGCTGTCCCAGTATGTCGAACCTGTCCACATCAGGGGTTGCCTGCTGTGAAGTTATTCCCTGGGTGCCCTCGATTTTGTGGCCAAGGACAGAAGGGGCCGTTGTGTGTCCATGGGTAAAATGGAGGCCTCTGCCTAACTGGCCTGTTAGGCCGGACCTCTCCTATTGGCTCAGAGTTTGTGACCCGTCCCCGTCAGAAGTTCCGCCCAGCCTTCCGGTGGCTGTCTCCGTGGTGATTGAGAAAGAAGCCTTAGGCCCCGCACTCAGCCTTCACCTGTCCTACCTGGCCTCTTTACCCTCGTACAGACCGCTGTGTGGATGAAAGAAAGGATGTCGGCCAGTGACCACGTGTCCTCATTTCCTTTGAGGGATTAGGCTCCTTGCCTGGGCAGAAGACAGCCAAGGTCAGCCTGAGCCTAGACTCCTAGTGACCCGTGACACTGCAGAGAGTGATAGATGTTCACGTCCACGCTGAGGTATCCGCAGGTGGCGGATTGAGAGTGGTCGGAGGAGAAGTGGAACTAGAAATCACACACTCACGGGGGCACGGGCCAAAGGTCAGGGAAAATAGCTGAGGTCGTGGAGCTCTAGCGGGGCCAGGCTAGGGCCCAGGCCTCCCTCCTGTACGTGGCAAAGAGGTGATCCATATGCCGCCATCCGCAGACTCTGGACTGCTAGGGCCCTGGATGCCCGAATTTCGGCCTTGTCTTCGGAGAAGTGACGCACACGCAGTGTGCCCCGGAGCCTGTGGACCAGCACAGGGCAAAATCGTGAAAAGGCGGGCTTCAGTTGACTTTGCCTGTGCTCTCCTTTGGCTGAGTGCCATCCTGTGTTTCCTAGCAGGAGAAGGCATTTGTGGAGAGAGGCGGATTCCATGTGTGCAGGCAAAGTGTGTGCTGAGATGCTGAGTCGCTGGAGACCAGGGTGGACTCTTCAGACCCAGAATAGGCCTCTGGCAGGTATGTGTCAATGTTTTCTGCCCTGTGCTCTCAGCTGGGTATTTGCATACAATGTGACCAGCGGAATTAGTAGTTTCCGGAGAGGCTGCCACATGTCAGCAAGCTTCACCTGGCCAGGGTCGGCCCGTGATGTAGATCCCCGGTCAATCACCACTCTCTAGACCTTGCAGGTAGACCAGCAGATCTTGTCTGCCCGTGGGCAACCAGTAGAGCCAGAGGCCTCCCCCCTTTGCTCTTTCGTCTCTAGGCACCCTGTCAGGCACTCCAAGCTGTGAAGTGACTCAGGGGGAGAAGGAAGAGATTTCAGAGAGCGAACACATCCAGAGAGAGACAGAGAGAGGCAAGAGATGCTGAGTGGGGTTGCATTGCGTACTGATATCCTCTGGAAAGTGGGAAAGAGGTACCTGGCCTGTTGTAGCAATGCCCTGAACCAGTCGGAACCAGAAGCTCCCCTGTGCCTGCGTAGGCTTTCCCAGGGTGTGCTCAAATCCTGTGGCCACTAGGTGTCATAGGTCATAATGGAGGGCCCTGTGTCATCTGCCTGGCGGGCCAGATCTCTGCCATTGGCTCAGTCTTGTCACCAGGCCCATCATAAGCTCCGCCCACTGTTCCGGTGGTGGGACTGTCTCCATGGTGATGGCAAAGGAGCCTTAGTCCCGCCCACCTGGCCTTGACTTCACCTAGCTGGCCTGCTGACCCTCACTCAGACCTCTGTGTTGCTAAAAATGAATATCCGCCAGCGCCCAGGTGTCAGCATCTGGGGTAAAGGATTCGGGACCTTGCCTGGGGCAGAAGGCAGCCTAGGCCAGCTGGTACCTGGAAGTCTAGTGACTTGTGACACTGCTGCCAGTGACAAATGGTGACTCCCACTCTCACATATCCCCTGGTGGCAGAATGATAGCGATGGGTGGAGAAACATCGCTCCGGAGCACACGTTAAATGGGGCACCGGCCAAAGGCCAGGGCCAGTAGTGGACGTGGCCGAGCTGAAGGGCGAGCCAGTGAAGGGCCCAAGGATTCCTCCTGTATGTGGGAAACATGTCATCCGGGTCCCCACGTCCGTAAACCATTGGATTGCTGGGGCCCAGGATGCCAGGATTTCGGCCCTGCCTTGGCTGCCCGGCCACATACGCAGCCTTCCACCGGAGGCGGGGATATGTAGACAGCAAAAATTGGGAAAACGGCAGTGTCTCCTCGATTTCCCTGACATGGGCCTTTTTGGGCGGCATGCTTTTTTCCTAGTAGGATCAGGCAGTGACGGAGAAAGGCAGGATTATGTGTGCAGGAAAGGTATGTGCTGAGAAGGCGACAAGGTTGAGACCAGGTTGGGATCTTGAGTCCCAGGAAAGGCCCCTGGCAGTTGTGGGTCAATGTTGTCTGCCCATCCCACCTGGCGTGGGGAGGTTTACAGCATACAAAGCAGCAGCGGAATTATTCTTCCCCCAGAGGTTGCGTCTGCCCACAAGCTCCACCTGGCCAGGGTCCGCCCCTACCGTATTGCCCATGTCAAGCAACAGAAGCTAAGACCTTCCAGAGAGACTAACTGCTCTTCTCTACCCACGGGGACGCGGTACAGCCAGAAGCCTCCCCTGTTTCCTCTCCGGGCTCTCTCTCAGGCCCCTCATAGCTGTGATTTGTCTCAGGGGTAGAACGGAGAGATTTCTCTGAATGAACACATACAGAGAGGGGCCATAGATGCTGAGGAAGGGCGCCTTGCCTACTGATATCCCAGCGTAAGTGGACAAGAGGTACCTGCCTGCTGTCCCAGTATGTCGAACCTGTCCACATCAGGGGTTGCCTGCTGTGAAGTTATTCCCTGGGTGCCCTCGATTTTGTGGCCAAGGACAGAAGGGGCCGTTGTGTGTCCATGGGTAAAATGGAGGCCTCTGCCTAACTGGCCTGTTAGGCCGGACCTCTCCTATTGGCTCAGAGTTTGTGACCCGTCCCCGTCAGAAGTTCTGCCCAGCCTTCCGGTGGCTGTCTCCGTGGTGATTAAGAAAGAAGCCTTAGGCCCCGCACTCAGCCTTCACCTGTCCTACCTGGCCTCTTTACCCTCGTACAGACCGCTGTGTGGATGAAAGAAAGGATGTCGGCCAGTGACCACGTGTCCTCATTTCCTTTGAAGGATTAGGCTCCTTGCCTGGGCAGAAGACAGCCAAGGTCAGCCTGAGCCTAGACTCCTAGTGACCCGTGACACTGCAGACAGTGATAGATGTTCACGTCCATGCTGAGGTATCCGCAGGTGGCGGATTGAGAGTGGTCGGAGGAGAAGTGGAACTAGAAATCACACACTCACGGGGGCACGGGCCAAAGGTCAGGGAAAACAGCTGAGGTCGTGGAGCTCTAGCGGGGCCAGGCTAGGGCCCAGGCCTCCCTCCTGTACGTGGCAAAGAGGTGATCCATATGCCGCCATCCGCAGACTCTGGACTGCTAGGGCCCTGGATGCCCGAATTTCGGCCTTGTCTTCGGAGAAGTGACGCACACGCAGTGTGCCCCGGAGCCTGTGGACCAGCACAGGGCAAAATCGTGAAAAGGCGGGCTTCAGTTGACTTTGCCTGTGCTCTCCTTTGGCTGAGTGACATCCTGTGTTTCCTAGCAGGAGAAGGCATTTGTGGAGAGAGGCGGATTCCATGTGTGCAGGCAAAGTGTGTGCTGAGATGCTGAGTCGCTGGAGACCAGGGTGGACTCTTCAGACCCAGAATAGGCCTCTGGCAGGTATGTGTCAATGTTTTCTGCCCTGTGCTCTCAGCTGGGTATTTGCATACAATGTGACCAGCGGAATTAGTAGTTTCCGGAGAGGCTGCCACATGTCAGCAAGCTTCACCTGGCCAGGGTCGGCCCGTGATGTAGATCCCCGGTCAATCACCACTCTCTAGACCTTGCAGGTAGACCAGCAGATCTTGTCTGCCCGTGGGCAACCAGTAGAGCCAGAGGCCTCCCCCCTTTGCTCTTTCGTCTCTAGGCACCCTGTCAGGCACTCCAAGCTGTGAAGTGACTCAGGGGGAGAAGGAAGAGATTTCAGAGAGCGAACACATCCAGAAAGAGACAGAGAGGCAAGAGATGCTGAGTGGGGTTGCATTGCGTACTGATATCCTCTGGAAAGTGGGAAAGAGGTACCTGGCCTGTTGTAGCAATGCCCTGAACCAGTCGGAACCAGAAGCTCCCCTGTGCCTGCGTAGGCTTTCCCAGGGTGTGCTCAAATCCTGTGGCCACTAGGTGTCATAGGTCATAATGGAGGGCCCTGTGTCATCTGCCTGGCGGGCCAGATCTCTGCCATTGGCTCAGTCTTGTCACCAGGCCCATCATAAGCTCCGCCCACTGTTCCGGTGGTGGGACTGTCTCCATGGTGATGGCAAAGGAGCCTTAGTCCCGCCCACCTGGCCTTGACTTCACCTAGCTGGCCTGCTGACCCTCACTCAGACCTCTGTGTTGCTAAAAATGAATATCCGCCAGCGCCCAGGTGTCAGCATCTGGGATAAAGGATTCGGGACCTTGCCTGGGGCAGAAGGCAGCCTAGGCCAGCTGGTACCTGGAAGTCTAGTGACTTGTGACACTGCTGCCAGTGACAAATGGTGACTCCCACTCTCACATATCCCCTGGTGGCAGAATGATAGCGATGGGTGGAGAAACATCGCTCCGGAGCACACGTTAAATGGGGCACCGGCCAAAGGCCAGGGCCAGTAGCGGACGTGGCCGAGCTGAAGGGCGAGCCAGTGAAGGGCCCAAGGATTCCTCCTGTATGTGGGAAACATGTCATCCGGGTCCCCACGTCCGTAAACCATTGGATTGCTGGGGCCCAGGATGCCAGGATTTCGGCCTTGCCTTGGCTGCCCGGCCACATACGCAGCCTTCCACCGGAGGCGGGGATATGTAGACAGCAAAAATTGGGAAAACGGCAGTGTCTCCTCGATTTCCCTGACATGGGCCTTTTTGGGCGGCATGCTTTTTTCCTAGTAGGATCAGGCAGTGACGGAGAAAGGCAGGATTATGTGTGCAGGAAAGGTATGTGCTGAGAAGGCGACAAGGTTGAGACCAGGTTGGGATCTTCAGTCCCAGGAAAGGCCCCTGGCAGTTGTGGGTCAATGTTCTCTGCCCATCCCACCTGGCGTGGGGAGGTTTACAGCATACAAAGCAGCAGCGGAATTATTCTTCCCCCAGAGGTTGCATCTGCCCACAAGCTCCACCTGGCCAGGGTCCGCCCCTACCGTATTGCCCATGTCAAGCAACAGAAGCTAAGACCTTCCAGAGAGACTAACTGCTGTTCTCTACCCACGGGGACGCGGTACAGCCAGAAGCCTCCCCTGTTTCCTCTCCAGGCTCTCTCTCAGGCCCCTCATAGCTGTGATTTGTCTCAGGGGTAGAACGGAGAGATTTCTCTGAATGAACACATACAGAGAGGGGCCATAGATGCTGAGGAAGGGCGCCTTGCCTACTGATATCCCAGCGTAAGTGGACAAGAGGTACCTGCCTGCTGTCCCAGTATGTCGAACCTGTCCACATCAGGGGTTGCCTGCTGTGAAGTTATTCCCTGGGTGCCCTCGATTTTGTGGCCAAGGACAGAAGGGGCCGTTGTGTGTCCATGGGTAAAATGGAGGCCTCTGCCTAACTGGCCTGTTAGGCCGGACCTCTCCTATTGGCTCAGAGTTTGTGACCCGTCCCCGTCAGAAGTTCCGCCCAGCCTTCCGGTGGCTGTCTCCGTGGTGATTGAGAAAGAAGCCTTAGGCCCCGCACTCAGCCTTCACCTGTCCTACCTGGCCTCTTTACCCTCGTACAGACCGCTGTGTGGATGAAAGAAAGGATGTCGGCCAGTGACCACGTGTCCTCATTTCCTTTGAGGGATTAGGCTCCTTGCCTGGGCAGAAGACAGCCAAGGTCAGCCTGAGCCTAGACTCCTAGTGACCCGTGACACTGCAGACAGTGATAGATGTTCACGTCCACGCTGAGGTATCCGCAGGTGGCGGATTGAGAGTGGTCGGAGGAGAAGTGGAACTAGAAATCACACACTCACGGGGGCACGGGCCAAAGGTCAGGGAAAATAGCTGAGGTCGTGGAGCTCTAGCGGGGCCAGGCTAGGGCCCAGGCCTCCCTCCTGTACGTGGCAAAGAGGTGATCCATATGCCGCCATCCGCAGACTCTGGACTGCTAGGGCCCTGGATGCCCGAATTTCGGCCTTGTCTTCGGAGAAGTGACGCACACGCAGTGTGCCCCGGAGCCTGTGGACCAGCACAGGGCAAAATCGTGAAAAGGCGGGCTTCAGTTGACTTTGCCTGTGCTCTCCTTTGGCTGAGTGCCATCCTGTGTTTCCTAGCAGGAGAAGGCATTTGTGGAGAGAGGCGGATTCCATGTGTGCAGGCAAAGTGTGTGCTGAGATGCTGAGTCGCTGGAGACCAGGGTGGACTCTTCAGACCCAGAATAGGCCTCTGGCAGGTATGTGTCAATGTTTTCTGCCCTGTGCTCTCAGCTGGGTATTTGCATACAATGTGACCAGCGGAATTAGTAGTCTCCGGAGAGGCTGCCACATGTCAGCAGGCTTCACCTGGCCAGGGTCGGCCCGTGATGTAGATCCCCGGTCAATCACCACTCTCTAGACCTTGCAGGTAGACCAGCAGATCTTGTCTGCCCGTGGGCAACCAGTAGAGCCAGAGGCCTCCCCCCTTTGCTCTTTCGTCTCTAGGCACCCTGTCAGGCACTCCAAGCTGTGAAGTGACTCAGGGGGAGAAGGAAGAGATTTCAGAGAGCGAACACATCCAGAGAGAGACAGAGAGAGGCAAGAGATGCTGAGTGGGGTTGCATTGCGTACTGATATCCTCTGGAAAGTGGGAAAGAGGTACCTGGCCTGTTGTAGCAATGCCCTGAACCAGTCGGAACCAGAAGCTCCCCTGTGCCTGCGTAGGCTTTCCCAGGGTGTGCTCAAATCCTGTGGCCACTAGGTGTCATAGGTCATAATGGAGGGCCCTGTGTCATCTGCCTGGCGGGCCAGATCTCTGCCATTGGCTCAGTCTTGTCACCAGGCCCATCATAAGCTCCGCCCACTGTTCCGGTGGTGGGACTGTCTCCATGGTGATGGCAAAGGAGCCTTAGTCCCGCCCACCTGGCCTTGACTTCACCTAGCTGGCCTGCTGACCCTCACTCAGACCTCTGTGTTGCTAAAAATGAATATCCGCCAGCGCCCAGGTGTCAGCATCTGGGGTAAAGGATTCGGGACCTTGCCTGGGGCAGAAGGCAGCCTAGGCCAGCTGGTACCTGGAAGTCTAGTGACTTGTGACACTGCTGCCAGTGACAAATGGTGACTCCCACTCTCACATATCCCCTGGTGGCAGAATGATAGCGATGGGTGGAGAAACATCGCTCCGGAGCACACGTTAAATGGGGCACCGGCCAAAGGCCAGGGCCAGTAGTGGACGTGGCCGAGCTGAAGGGCGAGCCAGTGAAGGGCCCAAGGATTCCTCCTGTATGTGGGAAACATGTCATCCGGGTCCCCACGTCCGTAAACCATTGGATTGCTGGGGCCCAGGATGCCAGGATTTCGGCCCTGCCTTGGCTGCCCGGCCACATACGCAGCCTTCCACCGGAGGCGGGGATATGTAGACAGCAAAAATTGGGAAAACGGCAGTGTCTCCTCGATTTCCCTGACATGGGCCTTTTTGGGCGGCATGCTTTTTTCCTAGTAGGATCAGGCAGTGACGGAGAAAGGCAGGATTATGTGTGCAGGAAAGGTATGTGCTGAGAAGGCGACAAGGTTGAGACCAGGTTGGGATCTTGAGTCCCAGGAAAGGCCCCTGGCAGTTGTGGGTCAATGTTGTCTGCCCATCCCACCTGGCGTGGGGAGGTTTACAGCATACAAAGCAGCAGCGGAATTATTCTTCCCCCAGAGGTTGCGTCTGCCCACAAGCTCCACCTGGCCAGGGTCCGCCCCTACCGTATTGCCCATGTCAAGCAACAGAAGCTAAGACCTTCCAGAGAGACTAACTGCTATTCTCTACCCACGGGGACGCGGTACAGCCAGAAGCCTCCCCTGTTTCCTCTCCGGGCTCTCTCTCAGGCCCCTCATAGCTGTGATTTGTCTCAGGGGTAGAACGGAGAGATTTCTCTGAATGAACACATACAGAGAGGGGCCATAGATGCTGAGGAAGGGCGCCTTGCCTACTGATATCCCAGCGTAAGTGGACAAGAGGTACCTGCCTGCTGTCCCAGTATGTCGAACCTGTCCACATCAGGGGTTGCCTGCTGTGAAGTTATTCCCTGGGTGCCCTCGATTTTGTGGCCAAGGACAGAAGGGGCCGTTGTGTGTCCATGGGTAAAATGGAGGCCTCTGCCTAACTGGCCTGTTAGGCCGGACCTCTCCTATTGGCTCAGAGTTTGTGACCCGTCCCCGTCAGAAGTTCTGCCCAGCCTTCCGGTGGCTGTCTCCGTGGTGATTAACAAAGAAGCCTTAGGCCCCGCACTCAGCCTTCACCTGTCCTACCTGGCCTCTTTACCCTCGTACAGACCGCTGTGTGGATGAAAGAAAGGATGTCGGCCAGTGACCACGTGTCCTCATTTCCTTTGAAGGATTAGGCTCCTTGCCTGGGCAGAAGACAGCCAAGGTCAGCCTGAGCCTAGACTCCTAGTGACCCGTGACACTGCAGACAGTGATAGATGTTCACGTCCATGCTGAGGTATCCGCAGGTGGCGGATTGAGAGTGGTCGGAGGAGAAGTGGAACTAGAAATCACACACTCACGGGGGCACGGGCCAAAGGTCAGGGAAAACAGCTGAGGTCGTGGAGCTCTAGCGGGGCCAGGCTAGGGCCCAGGCCTCCCTCCTGTACGTGGCAAAGAGGTGATCCATATGCCGCCATCCGCAGACTCTGGACTGCTAGGGCCCTGGATGCCCGAATTTCGGCCTTGTCTTCGGAGAAGTGACGCACACGCAGTGTGCCCCGGAGCCTGTGGACCAGCACAGGGCAAAATCGTGAAAAGGCGGGCTTCAGTTGACTTTGCCTGTGCTCTCCTTTGGCTGAGTGCCATCCTGTGTTTCCTAGCAGGAGAAGGCATTTGTGGAGAGAGGCGGATTCCATGTGTGCAGGCAAAGTGTGTGCTGAGATGCTGAGTCGCTGGAGACCAGGGTGGACTCTTCAGACCCAGAATAGGCCTCTGGCAGGTATGTGTCAATGTTTTCTGCCCTGTGCTCTCAGCTGGGTATTTGCATACAATGTGACCAGCGGAATTAGTAGTCTCCGGAGAGGCTGCCACATGTCAGCAAGCTTCACCTGGCCAGGGTCGGCCCGTGATGTAGATCCCCGGTCAATCACCACTCTCTAGACCTTGCAGGTAGACCAGCAGATCTTGTCTGCCCGTGGGCAACCAGTAGAGCCAGAGGCCTCCCCCCTTTGCTCTTTCGTCTCTAGGCACCCTGTCAGGCACTCCAAGCTGTGAAGTGACTCAGGGGGAGAAGGAAGAGATTTCAGAGAGCGAACACATCCAGAAAGAGACAGAGAGAGGCAAGAGATGCTGAGTGGGGTTGCATTGCGTACTGATATCCTCTGGAAAGTGGGAAAGAGGTACCTGGCCTGTTGTAGCAATGCCCTGAACCAGTCGGAACCAGAAGCTCCCCTGTGCCTGCGTAGGCTTTCCCAGGGTGTGCTCAAATCCTGTGGCCACTAGGTGTCATAGGTCATAATGGAGGGCCCTGTGTCATCTGCCTGGCGGGCCAGATCTCTGCCATTGGCTCAGTCTTGTCACCAGGCCCATCATAAGCTCCGCCCACTGTTCCGGTGGTGGGACTGTCTCCATGGTGATGGCAAAGGAGCCTTAGTCCCGCCCACCTGGCCTTGACTTCACCTAGCTGGCCTGCTGACCCTCACTCAGACCTCTGTGTTGCTAAAAATGAATATCCGCCAGCGCCCAGGTGTCAGCATCTGGGATAAAGGATTCGGGACCTTGCCTGGGGCAGAAGGCAGCCTAGGCCAGCTGGTACCTGGAAGTCTAGTGACTTGTGACACTGCTGCCAGTGACAAATGGTGACTCCCACTCTCACATATCCCCTGGTGGCAGAATGATAGCGATGGGTGGAGAAACATCGCTCCGGAGCACACGTTAAATGGGGCACCGGCCAAAGGCCAGGGCCAGTAGCGGACGTGGCCGAGCTGAAGGGCGAGCCAGTGAAGGGCCCAAGGATTCCTCCTGTATGTGGGAAACATGTCATCCGGGTCCCCACGTCCGTAAACCATTGGATTGCTGGGGCCCAGGATGCCAGGATTTCGGCCTTGCCTTGGCTGCCCGGCCACATACGCAGCCTTCCACCGGAGGCGGGGATATGTAGACAGCAAAAATTGGGAAAACGGCAGTGTCTCCTCGATTTCCCTGACATGGGCCTTTTTGGGCGGCATGCTTTTTTCCTAGTAGGATCAGGCAGTGACGGAGAAAGGCAGGATTATGTGTGCAGGAAAGGTATGTGCTGAGAAGGCGACAAGGTTGAGACCAGGTTGGGATCTTCAGTCCCAGGAAAGGCCCCTGGCAGTTGTGGGTCAATGTTCTCTGCCCATCCCACCTGGCGTGGGGAGGTTTACAGCATACAAAGCAGCAGCGGAATTATTCTTCCCCCAGAGGTTGCATCTGCCCACAAGCTCCACCTGGCCAGGGTCCGCCCCTACCGTATTGCCCATGTCAAGCAACAGAAGCTAAGACCTTCCAGAGAGACTAACTGCTGTTCTCTACCCACGGGGACGCGGTACAGCCAGAAGCCTCCCCTGTTTCCTCTCCAGGCTCTCTCTCAGGCCCCTCATAGCTGTGATTTGTCTCAGGGGTAGAACGGAGAGATTTCTCTGAATGAACACATACAGAGAGGGGCCATAGATGCTGAGGAAGGGCGCCTTGCCTACTGATATCCCAGCGTAAGTGGACAAGAGGTACCTGCCTGCTGTCCCAGTATGTCGAACCTGTCCACATCAGGGGTTGCCTGCTGTGAAGTTATTCCCTGGGTGCCCTCGATTTTGTGGCCAAGGACAGAAGGGGCCGTTGTGTGTCCATGGGTAAAATGGAGGCCTCTGCCTAACTGGCCTGTTAGGCCGGACCTCTCCTATTGGCTCAGAGTTTGTGACCCGTCCCCGTCAGAAGTTCCGCCCAGCCTTCCGGTGGCTGTCTCCGTGGTGATTGAGAAAGAAGCCTTAGGCCCCGCACTCAGCCTTCACCTGTCCTACCTGGCCTCTTTACCCTCGTACAGACCGCTGTGTGGATGAAAGAAAGGATGTCGGCCAGTGACCACGTGTCCTCATTTCCTTTGAGGGATTAGGCTCCTTGCCTGGGCAGAAGACAGCCAAGGTCAGCCTGAGCCTAGACTCCTAGTGACCCGTGACACTGCAGAGAGTGATAGATGTTCACGTCCACGCTGAGGTATCCGCAGGTGGCGGATTGAGAGTGGTCGGAGGAGAAGTGGAACTAGAAATCACACACTCACGGGGGCACGGGCCAAAGGTCAGGGAAAATAGCTGAGGTCGTGGAGCTCTAGCGGGGCCAGGCTAGGGCCCAGGCCTCCCTCCTGTACGTGGCAAAGAGGTGATCCATATGCCGCCATCCGCAGACTCTGGACTGCTAGGGCCCTGGAGGCCCGAATTTCGGCCTTGTCTTCGGAGAAGTGACGCACACGCAGTGTGCCCCGGAGCCTGTGGACCAGCACAGGGCAAAATCGTGAAAAGGCGGGCTTCAGTTGACTTTGCCTGTGCTCTCCTTTGGCTGAGTGCCATCCTGTGTTTCCTAGCAGGAGAAGGCATTTGTGGAGAGAGGCGGATTCCATGTGTGCAGGCAAAGTGTGTGCTGAGATGCTGAGTCGCTGGAGACCAGGGTGGACTCTTCAGACCCAGAATAGGCCTCTGGCAGGTATGTGTCAATGTTTTCTGCCCTGTGCTCTCAGCTGGGTATTTGCATACAATGTGACCAGCGGAATTAGTAGTCTCCGGAGAGGCTGCCACATGTCAGCAGGCTTCACCTGGCCAGGGTCGGCCCGTGATGTAGATCCCCGGTCAATCACCACTCTCTAGACCTTGGAGATAGACCAGCAGATCTTGTCTGCCCATGGGCAACCAGTAGAGCCAGAGGCCTTCCCCCTTTGCTCTTTCGTCTCTAGGCACCCTGTCAGGCACTCCAAGCTGTGAAGTGACTCAGGGGGAGAAGGAAGAGATTTCAGAGAGCAAACACATCCAGAGAGAGACAGAGAGAGGCAAGAGATGCTGAGTGGGGTTGCATTGCGTACTGATATCCTCTGGAAAGTGGGAAAGAGGTACCTGGCCTGTTGTAGCAATGCCCTGAACCAGTCGGAACCAGAAGCTCCCCTGTGCCTGCGTAGGCTTTCCCAGGGTGTGCTCAAATCCTGTGGCCACTAGGTGTCATAGGTCATAATGGAGGGCCCTGTGTCATCTGCCTGGCGGGCCAGATCTCTGCCATTGGCTCAGTCTTGTCACCAGGCCCATCATAAGCTCCGCCCACTGTTCCGGTGGTGGGACTGTCTCCATGGTGATGGCAAAGGAGCCTTAGTCCCGCCCACCTGGCCTTGACTTCACCTAGCTGGCCTGCTGACCCTCACTCAGACCTCTGTGTTGCTAAAAATGAATATCCGCCAGCGCCCAGGTGTCAGCATCTGGGGTAAAGGATTCGGGACCTTGCCTGGGGCAGAAGGCAGCCTAGGCCAGCTGGTACCTGGAAGTCTAGTGACTTGTGACACTGCTGCCAGTGACAAATGGTGACTCCCACTCTCACATATCCCCTGGTGGCAGAATGATAGCGATGGGTGGAGAAACATCGCTCCGGAGCACACGTTAAATGGGGCACCGGCCAAAGGCCAGGGCCAGTAGTGGACGTGGCCGAGCTGAAGGGCGAGCCAGTGAAGGGCCCAAGGATTCCTCCTGTATGTGGGAAACATGTCATCCGGGTCCCCACGTGCGTAAACCATTGGATTGCTGGGGCCCAGGATGCCAGGATTTCGGCCCTGCCTTGGCTGCCCGGCCACATACGCAGCCTTCCACCGGAGGCGGGGATATGTAGACAGCAAAAATTGGGAAAACGGCAGTGTCTCCTCGATTTCCCTGACATGGGCCTTTTTGGGCGGCATGCTTTTTTCCTAGTAGGATCAGGCAGTGACGGAGAAAGGCAGGATTATGTGTGCAGGAAAGGTATGTGCTGAGAAGGCGACAAGGTTGAGACCAGGTTGGGATCTTCAGTCCCAGGAAAGGCCCCTGGCAGTTGTGGGTCAATGTTCTCTGCCCATCCCACCTGGCGTGGGGAGGTTTACAGCATACAAAGCAGCAGCGGAATTATTCTTCCCCCAGAGGTTGCGTCTGCCCACAAGCTCCACCTGGCCAGGGTCCGCCCCTACCGTATTGCCCATGTCAAGCAACAGAAGCTAAGACCTTCCAGAGAGACTAACTGCTGTTCTCTACCCACGGGGACGCGGTACAGCCAGAAGCCTCCCCTGTTTCCTCTCCAGGCTCTCTCTCAGGCCCCTCATAGCTGTGATTTGTCTCAGGGGTAGAACGGAGAGATTTCTCTGAATGAACACATACAGAGAGGGGCCATAGATGCTGAGGAAGGGCGCCTTGCCTACTGATATCCCAGCGTAAGTGGACAAGAGGTACCTGCCTGCTGTCCCAGTATGTCGAACCTGTCCACATCAGGGGTTGCCTGCTGTGAAGTTATTCCCTGGGTGCCCTCGATTTTGTGGCCCAGGACAGAAGGGGCCGTTGTGTGTCCATGGGTAAAATGGAGGCCTCTGCCTAACTGGCCTGTTAGGCCGGACCTCTCCTATTGGCTCAGAGTTTGTGACCCGTCCCCGTCAGAAGTTCCGCCCAGCCTTCCGGTGGCTGTCTCCGTGGTGATTGAGAAAGAAGCCTTAGGCCCCGCACTCAGCCTTCACCTGTCCTACCTGGCCTCTTTACCCTCGTACAGACCGCTGTGTGGATGAAAGAAAGGATGTCGGCCAGTGACCACGTGTCCTCATTTCCTTTGAAGGATTAGGCTCCTTGCCTGGGCAGAAGACAGCCAAGGTCAGCCTGAGCCTAGACTCCTAGTGACCCGTGACACTGCAGACAGTGATAGATGTTCACGTCCACGCTGAGGTATCCGCAGGTGGCGGATTGAGAGTGGTCGGAGGAGAAGTGGAACTAGAAATCACACACTCACGGGGGCACGGGCCAAAGGTCAGGGAAAATAGCTGAGGTCGTGGAGCTCTAGCGGGGCCAGGCTAGGGCCCAGGCCTCCCTCCTGTACGTGGCAAAGAGGTGATCCATATGCCGCCATCCGCAGACTCTGGACTGCTAGGGCCCTGGATGCCCGAATTTCGGCCTTGTCTTCGGAGAAGTGACGCACACGCAGTGTGCCCCGGAGCCTGTGGACCAGCACAGGGCAAAATCGTGAAAAGGCGGGCTTCAGTTGACTTTGCCTGTGCTCTCCTTTGGCTGAGTGACATCCTGTGTTTCCTAGCAGGAGAAGGCATTTGTGGAGAGAGGCGGATTCCATGTGTGCAGGCAAAGTGTGTGCTGAGATGCTGAGTCGCTGGAGACCAGGGTGGACTCTTCAGACCCAGAATAGGCCTCTGGCAGGTATGTGTCAATGTTTTCTGCCCTGTGCTCTCAGCTGGGTATTTGCATACAATGTGACCAGCGGAATTAGTAGTCTCCGGAGAGGCTGCCACATGTCAGCAGGCTTCACCTGGCCAGGGTCGGCCCGTGATGTAGATCCCCGGTCAATCACCACTCTCTAGACCTTGCAGGTAGACCAGCAGATCTTGTCTGCCCGTGGGCAACCAGTAGAGCCAGAGGCCTCCCCCCTTTGCTCTTTCGTCTCTAGGCACCCTGTCAGGCACTCCAAGCTGTGAAGTGACTCAGGGGGAGAAGGAAGAGATTTCAGAGAGCAAACACATCCAGAGAGAGACAGAGAGAGGCAAGAGATGCTGAGTGGGGTTGCATTGCGTACTGATATCCTCTGGAAAGTGGGAAAGAGGTACCTGGCCTGTTGTAGCAATGCCCTGAACCAGTCGGAACCAGAAGCTCCCCTGTGCCTGCGTAGGCTTTCCCAGGGTGTGCTCAAATCCTGTGGCCACTAGGTGTCATAGGTCATAATGGAGGGCCCTGTGTCATCTGCCTGGCGGGCCAGATCTCTGCCATTGGCTCAGTCTTGTCACCAGGCCCATCATAAGCTCCGCCCACTGTTCCGGTGGTGGGACTGTCTCCATGGTGATGGCAAAGGAGCCTTAGTCCCGCCCACCTGGCCTTGACTTCACCTAGCTGGCCTGCTGACCCTCACTCAGACCTCTGTGTTGCTAAAAATGAATATCCGCCAGCGCCCAGGTGTCAGCATCTGGGATAAAGGATTCGGGACCTTGCCTGGGGCAGAAGGCAGCCTAGGCCAGCTGGTACCTGGAAGTCTAGTGACTTGTGACACTGCTGCCAGTGACAAATGGTGACTCCCACTCTCACATATCCCCTGGTGGCAGAATGATAGCGATGGGTGGAGAAACATCGCTCCGGAGCACACGTTAAATGGGGCACCGGCCAAAGGCCAGGGCCAGTAGCGGACGTGGCCGAGCTGAAGGGCGAGCCAGTGAAGGGCCCAAGGATTCCTCCTGTATGTGGGAAACATGTCATCCGGGTCCCCACGTCCGTAAACCATTGGATTGCTGGGGCCCAGGATGCCAGGATTTCGGCCTTGCCTTGGCTGCCCGGCCACATACGCAGCCTTCCACCGGAGGCGGGGATATGTAGACAGCAAAAATTGGGAAAACGGCAGTGTCTCCTCGATTTCCCTGACATGGGCCTTTTTGGGCGGCATGCTTTTTTCCTAGTAGGATCAGGCAGTGACGGAGAAAGGCAGGATTATGTGTGCAGGAAAGGTATGTGCTGAGAAGGCGACAAGGTTGAGACCAGGTTGGGATCTTCAGTCCCAGGAAAGGCCCCTGGCAGTTGTGGGTCAATGTTCTCTGCCCATCCCACCTGGCGTGGGGAGGTTTACAGCATACAAAGCAGCAGCGGAATTATTCTTCCCCCAGAGGTTGCATCTGCCCACAAGCTCCACCTGGCCAGGGTCCGCCCCTACCGTATTGCCCATGTCAAGCAACAGAAGCTAAGACCTTCCAGAGAGACTAACTGCTGTTCTCTACCCACGGGGACGCGGTACAGCCAGAAGCCTCCCCTGTTTCCTCTCCAGGCTCTCTCTCAGGCCCCTCATAGCTGTGATTTGTCTCAGGGGTAGAACGGAGAGATTTCTCTGAATGAACACATACAGAGAGGGGCCATAGATGCTGAGGAAGGGCGCCTTGCCTACTGATATCCCAGCGTAAGTGGACAAGAGGTACCTGCCTGCTGTCCCAGTATGTCGAACCTGTCCACATCAGGGGTTGCCTGCTGTGAAGTTATTCCCTGGGTGCCCTCGATTTTGTGGCCAAGGACAGAAGGGGCCGTTGTGTGTCCATGGGTAAAATGGAGGCCTCTGCCTAACTGGCCTGTTAGGCCGGACCTCTCCTATTGGCTCAGAGTTTGTGACCCGTCCCCGTCAGAAGTTCCGCCCAGCCTTCCGGTGGCTGTCTCCGTGGTGATTGAGAAAGAAGCCTTAGGCCCCGCACTCAGCCTTCACCTGTCCTACCTGGCCTCTTTACCCTCGTACAGACCGCTGTGTGGATGAAAGAAAGGATGTCGGCCAGTGACCACGTGTCCTCATTTCCTTTGAGGGATTAGGCTCCTTGCCTGGGCAGAAGACAGCCAAGGTCAGCCTGAGCCTAGACTCCTAGTGACCCGTGACACTGCAGAGAGTGATAGATGTTCACGTCCACGCTGAGGTATCCGCAGGTGGCGGATTGAGAGTGGTCGGAGGAGAAGTGGAACTAGAAATCACACACTCACGGGGGCACGGGCCAAAGGTCAGGGAAAATAGCTGAGGTCGTGGAGCTCTAGCGGGGCCAGGCTAGGGCCCAGGCCTCCCTCCTGTACGTGGCAAAGAGGTGATCCATATGCCGCCATCCGCAGACTCTGGACTGCTAGGGCCCTGGATGCCCGAATTTCGGCCTTGTCTTCGGAGAAGTGACGCACACGCAGTGTGCCCCGGAGCCTGTGGACCAGCACAGGGCAAAATCGTGAAAAGGCGGGCTTCAGTTGACTTTGCCTGTGCTCTCCTTTGGCTGAGTGCCATCCTGTGTTTCCTAGCAGGAGAAGGCATTTGTGGAGAGAGGCGGATTCCATGTGTGCAGGCAAAGTGTGTGCTGAGATGCTGAGTCGCTGGAGACCAGGGTGGACTCTTCAGACCCAGAATAGGCCTCTGGCAGGTATGTGTCAATGTTGTCTGCCCTGTGCTCTCAGCTGGGTATTTGCATACAATGTGACCAGCGGAATTAGTAGTCTCCGGAGAGGCTGCCACATGTCAGCAGGCTTCACCTGGCCAGGGTCGGCCCGTGATGTAGATCCCCGGTCAATCACCACTCTCTAGACCTTGGAGATAGACCAGCAGATCTTGTCTGCCCATGGGCAACCAGTAGAGCCAGAGGCCTTCCCCCTTTGCTCTTTCGTCTCTAGGCACCCTGTCAGGCACTCCAAGCTGTGAAGTGACTCAGGGGGAGAAGGAAGAGATTTCAGAGAGCAAACACATCCAGAGAGAGACAGAGAGAGGCAAGAGATGCTGAGTGGGGTTGCATTGCGTACTGATATCCTCTGGAAAGTGGGAAAGAGGTACCTGGCCTGTTGTAGCAATGCCCTGAACCAGTCGGAACCAGAAGCTCCCCTGTGCCTGCGTAGGCTTTCCCAGGGTGTGCTCAAATCCTGTGGCCACTAGGTGTCATAGGTCATAATGGAGGGCCCTGTGTCATCTGCCTGGCGGGCCAGATCTCTGCCATTGGCTCAGTCTTGTCACCAGGCCCATCATAAGCTCCGCCCACTGTTCCGGTGGTGGGACTGTCTCCATGGTGATGGCAAAGGAGCCTTAGTCCCGCCCACCTGGCCTTGACTTCACCTAGCTGGCCTGCTGACCCTCACTCAGACCTCTGTGTTGCTAAAAATGAATATCCGCCAGCGCCCAGGTGTCAGCATCTGGGGTAAAGGATTCGGGACCTTGCCTGGGGCAGAAGGCAGCCTAGGCCAGCTGGTACCTGGAAGTCTAGTGACTTGTGACACTGCTGCCAGTGACAAATGGTGACTCCCACTCTCACATATCCCCTGGTGGCAGAATGATAGCGATGGGTGGAGAAACATCGCTCCGGAGCACACGTTAAATGGGGCACCGGCCAAAGGCCAGGGCCAGTAGTGGACGTGGCCGAGCTGAAGGGCGAGCCAGTGAAGGGCCCAAGGATTCCTCCTGTATGTGGGAAACATGTCATCCGGGTCCCCACGTGCGTAAACCATTGGATTGCTGGGGCCCAGGATGCCAGGATTTCGGCCCTGCCTTGGCTGCCCGGCCACATACGCAGCCTTCCACCGGAGGCGGGGATATGTAGACAGCAAAAATTGGGAAAACGGCAGTGTCTCCTCGATTTCCCTGACATGGGCCTTTTTGGGCGGCATGCTTTTTTCCTAGTAGGATCAGGCAGTGACGGAGAAAGGCAGGATTATGTGTGCAGGAAAGGTATGTGCTGAGAAGGCGACAAGGTTGAGACCAGGTTGGGATCTTCAGTCCCAGGAAAGGCCCCTGGCAGTTGTGGGTCAATGTTCTCTGCCCATCCCACCTGGCGTGGGGAGGTTTACAGCATACAAAGCAGCAGCGGAATTATTCTTCCCCCAGAGGT